>NC_138203.1:31208842-31808842 GCF_964194415.1 Vipera berus | reverse complement strand
ATTTGTACACTGTACAGAGTCTCTGAGGGAAATTGGAAGTTTCTAAATTAGATGGATGGTGGATGGATAGTCTGAAGCACTTCTGAATAATTTTCAAAATATGTGCAATCCAATTCTGCAAAGTTTATTTGTTGTATTTATTTATTGATATTTCTATCCTGCTTCAATGATATATACTTTGATAATCAAAAAGCATACAATTATAACAATTACAATAATGATTAAGTTAAGAACACTAGTCAGTAAAATACAATAGCAGCAACCCACAAATACCTAAAGATACAAAGGTCTAGCAACAGAATATAATTTCAAGTTTCCTTTTGATACTCAGTCATGAAAAATATCTATTTGGTCACTGAGATTCAGTGATTTGATGACACATAATCCAGCAATCAAACCGAATGTCAGCTGAAAGGGGGGGTCATCTGTTCATATAAAAAATCTCTACAAATTGAATAAAAATCCTGCCAGAAATGATGAAGCACAGCCTAAGAAGTTCTGTACAATAAAATCACTAATTAGATTTTATCTATTTATTTAATTACATCTGAGCAACATGAAACTGTATAGGAAATATGTTCTGATGAATTTCCTGCTGCTAAATAGCATTTATATTAGATATTACAGGAGTTTTTTGTTTTCTTTACAGCAAGCTACATTGAGAGACCTCAACTGATCCGAGCAAAAGTGCCAATAGTAAAGTTCAGGGATAAAGTCAGGCAAGTAACTGCAATTACCATTATTTTTTTCATATATTACCATTTAGACAGGGTGGGCTTACTAGTATGGGACATGTTTCTTAGAGTTTTCTTATCCATCTGCCATTTGTTTTATCATTGGCACAGTAATGGCGACAGTTGCAAATATTATAGTGAATAGCACTCTTCCATTATTTCAGTGAAGTTTAAATATACTTTTTTTCTGATATTTTGTCTCTGCATGCTTTTATTAGTAGAGAAGTGGCTAAAGTTGTAAGGATTGATCCGGTTCAAACCATAAAGCTAATTCCATTTACTATTTTAACAGAATTCAAAAGAAAAAAGGGGGAACTTGTGGCCTTCCACCTACTACTAACTCCCACTAGCTGAGTATCAAGCCCAGAAACACGCTGTCCTGTACAGTGAGAGCAGACTAGAGAGGGGAACTATGTAGGAAGAAAGCTTTAGGGTGCTGGATGCATAACCTGGTCAGCCAGTCCCTGAGATGAGACCATTGTTGCTAGGCTGCTCTTTTCTGTATCTCAGCCTGTATGTGGCAGTCAGCGCCTTGGTCTTCTGGGTAGTGGAGTATTGATGTGGGACTATAGAAAATGACTTGAAAGGTCACCATTTCGGTTTTGGAAAGCAAAGGATTGGTATATGTCTTTCCATTATCAATTATTTTAATAACATATATTTATATTTGGTGAGTCCTGGCTGCTTGTGTGAATAAAGAAGAGATTGCGCTACCACACCTATTCCCCAGTATATCTGTGTCTATGATCATTTTACCAATTAAATGTTTTTCCTGCTGTTTTTTTTTTTAAAAATCCCATTTATATCCCACCCTTCTCCGAAGACTCAGGGCGGCTTACAATCTAAGAAGCACAAATCAATGTGCTTAGCAATAGCCTTCATTCTATGTATATGCCTGCTTATTAGGGCTTTCACCCCCCCCCCAAGCAGCATTTTTACAAAATCAGCTTAATTGCCCCCAACAATCTGGGTCCTCATTTTACCTACCTCGGAAGGATGGAAGGCTGAGTCAACCTTGAGCCTGGTGGGACTCGCACCTGCACTAATTTCAGGCAGCTGGTGTTACTTAAGGAGGCATTAGCCCACTGCTCCACCAAGGCTCAGGAGTTTACAGGCTTGGCCAAATTATCAGCAGAACAATACACTGAGCGTTCAGAGTTTGCAGGATTTCCTGAGTGTCTCACTAGCAGATTTTGTATCTTTCTTATAACTTGCTATTTCTCTAAAGGTTTGGTTAGTAACTACGATCAATGCATTGCACTCACTTTAATTATATTCAGTTGTTCAAGCTCCTCTACAATTCATTAGAATCTGTTTTCCCAAGACCTTGATAAATGGTGTGTCTGCTTAAATAAATGGCTTCTTAAGGAGCAACACTTAATTGTTGCCTGTTCTCAGCAGTAGCACATTTAAAGCTGTAGTGCCTTTGAGCAAAAGCCAAGTGCATTTTGTTTACCACTCAGTATCAATGGTCCAATTGTGCAGTCTAAAATTCATAAGCAGAACAAAGAGTGTCTAAGGTAAGCTGCTACACATGCTAATTTTACTATAGACCCCATGTGCTTACAGAAATAGTCACTCACTTCAGTACCTAAAATGCAGTGTTTTGCAACTGAACATGAATGGAGGACTTCACGATATATTTTTTCTCCATTATGATCTTCTTGAGATGCGGCCCTGGTGCGCAGTTGGGCTTGCTGCTGGTGTACCTTTCGCCTAGTCACATAGCAGCAGCCCTGCCTGAGCTTCTCGATGTCCTCTCTGGGTTGGTGATTGAGTTCCCGAAACTTATAGTTTTGAGGGACTTCAATCTACCATCGCTGGGAGGATCATCTGAGTTGGCTCGGGAGTTCATGGCTTCCATGACGGCCATGGACCTGACGCAAGTAATTTTGGGACCGACTCATGAGGGAGGCCACACTCTTGACTTAGTTTTCTTATCTGGACGGTGGTTGGATGATCTTGGTGGGGGCTCCCCAATTGTTATGCCCCTGTCATGGACCGATCATCATCTCCTGCGGCTGGTCTTCCATTTTGCCACCCCCCGCCGTGGGTGTGTGGAACCAATTAAATGGTACCGCCCCAGACGCTTAATGGATCCCCAGATCCTTGCTCACAGCTCGGCAGACGCCTTAGTGGAAGCCTGGGAAAGGGCAGCCACTGAGGCTCTTGACCGAGTTGTACCCCTGCGGCCCCTGACCCGGTGCAGATCCCGTCGAGCTCCATGGTTCTCCGCGGAGCTCCGGGAGATGAAGCGTCGGAGACGGGGCCTAGAGAGCGGTTGGAGATCCAGCCGATCCGAATCCGACCGATTGCGACTAAGAACCTATACTAGGTCTTATCTCGCTGCGATAAGGGAGGCGAGGTCTAACCACTTCGCCACCCTTATCGCGTCCGCAGACAATCGCCCGGCCGCCCTGTTTAGGGTGACTCGCTCCCTCCTGAATCAGGAGGTGAGGGAGGAACCCTTGCAGGGTCGTGCCGAGGAGTTTAACCAGCATCTGTCGGATAAAATCGCTCGGATTCGGACCGGTCTGGACTCTGACTGGGCAGAGTCTGTCGAGCAGGACGCGGGCGGTCTTGTCGATATCACCTGGGAGGAGTTTGATTCTGTGACTCCGGAGGAAGTGGACAGGATCATGGGGAGGCTGAGCACCACCACATGTTTATTGGACCCGTGCCCTTCCTGGCTGGTCTATGCAGCCCGGGAGAGGACACGCAGCTGGTTCCAGGCAGTTATATCGGCTTCTCTGAGCGAGGGTAGCTTCCCCACCGTCTTGAAAGAGGCGGTGGTGAGGCCTCTCCTCAAGAAGCCTGCCCTGGACCCAGCTGTATTGAACAACTTTCGTCCTGTCTCCAACCTTCGCTTTCTTGCGAAGGTTGTTGAGAGTGTGGTGGCACATCAGCTCCCTCTGGTCCTGGATGAAGCGGATTATCTAGACCCGTACCAATCGGGTTTCAGGCCCGGGTACAGCATGGAGACGGCATTGGTCGCGCTGGTGAATGATCTCTGGAGGGCTCGGGACAGGGGGCATTCCTCTGTTCTGGTCCTATTAGACCTCTCAGCGGCTTTCGATACCATCGACCATGGTATCTTGCTGTGGCGTCTCAGGGGATTGGGAGTGGGAGGCACGGTTTTACAGTGGTTCTCCTCCTATCTCCAGGGACGTTCGCAGTCGGTGTTGGCAGGAGGGCAGAGGTCGACCGCGAGGTCTCTCATTTGTGGAGTTCCTCAGGGGTCGGTCCTCTCGCCTCTCCTGTTCAACATCTATATGAAACCGCTGGGTGAGATCATTCATGGTTTTGGAGTTGGGTATCATCAGTATGCTGATGATACCCAGCTTTTCCTTTCGACCCCAAACCACCCCAGTGATGCCCTCAACGTGATGTCCCGTTGCCTGGAGGCGGTTCGGGTCTGGATGGGGAGGAACAGACTTCAACTCAACCCCGACAAGACCGAGTGGCTTTGCATACCTTCATCCCGGGTTTATTCGGACATTCCACCTCTCGCTATGGGGGGTGAACTATTACCCCCCGTAGATAGGGCTCGCAACTTGGGAGTCCTCCTAGATTCACGGCTCACCCTGGAAGATCATATAGGAGCTGTGACTAGGGTGGCTTTCGCCCAGGTTCGCCTGGTGCGCCAGTTGCGGCCCTATCTAAGCCGGGATGATCTATGCACGGTCACTCATGCGCTCGTGACCTCTCGACTAGACTACTGCAACGCTCTCTACATGGGGCTGCCCTTGAGGACCACCCGGAAGCTCCAACTGGTACAGAATGCAGCCGCGAGAGTTGTGTTGGGAGTCTCCCGATACTCCCACGTTACACCTCTGCTCCGTGAGCTGCATTGGTTACCGGTTGCCTTCCGGGTGAGATTCAAGGTACTAGTAATGGTATTCAAAGCCCTACATGGCAGGGGTCCGGAGTACCTGAGGGAACACCTGCTGCAGGCATCGACTTCCCTCCGCCCTGTGCGTTCCCACAGAGAGGGCCTCCTCAGGGTGCCACCGGTCAGAGAATGTCGACTGGTGGCCCCCAGGGGGAGATCCTTCTCTGTGGGCGCCCCGGAGCTATGGAACCAGCTACCGGTTGAGCTCCGGACGGCGCCCGACCTTCGCTCCTTTCGCCGCGAGCTAAAAACATACTTTTTTGAACAAGCTGGCCTGGCCTGATGAGGGGATGGGGGGGGGTCTGCTATTGTTATTTTATTAGGTTTTAAAGATGTATTTTAGTATGTGGGCATCTATTTAATCTTGTTTTAACTTTTGTAATTTGTATTTTTATTCTTGCCCTGTTCACCGCCCTGAGTCCTTCGGGAGAAGGGCGGTATAGAAATAGTATTAAATAAATAAATAAATAAATGTACATAATCAAACAATGATGTTGACCAAAAAGGGAATGCAAAGATACACTTAAGTGGACAAAACACTGATTTTTTAAAAATTTGCCTTTGGAATGCCAGGCTTTCTAATACTATGCTTTTTCCAACATGGGGGCACTCCCTGTCCAAGTGCTTGAAAGAAAACTTCATTCCTAGTGAAGTGGGAAAATCTATCATCCTAATAAATATATGGAAGTTGTTGCCTAACTCCAAATAGGCAGTACAGGGAGCATTGCCAAAAATTAGAGGGTTTTAGGGTTGCCAAATGTTGAAAAGACTATCTATTTTGTGTATATGTACACACACACAAAAGGTATTGTTATTCTACTACAGAGAATTACCTTGAAAATGAGGTTTTTCCCATCAATGTTTTTAAGGCGATATAATTTGGATTGTTTGTATAAGTACTGGTGCAAATTAAATTTGATTTTTCTCCTAGCTGTGTAGATTTTGACTTGAATGTAAACAATGTTGCAGGAATAAGAAATACATTCCTTCTGAGAACCTATGCATACAGTAAGTAGTTTACTCATTGTATCATGGATTGGGTTCCTTTTGGTATCCTTACTTTCTTTGAAAACTGAGGATACTCAGTACCTAAGATGTTGGGGGCCATACATGCAAACTTGACAGAAACCATTCTACTGAAAAACCAAGCAAACGTGGTGGTTGTAAAGACCATGTCAGAATTCTGATACAGGAAGTCCTCAAACTTACAACCATTCGTTTAGTAAATCATGACTTCTCCCATTGACTTTGCTTGTTGGAATTCCCCCAGGAAGATCACAAATGGTGATCACATGACCCCAGGAAGTTGCACCCCTCATAAATACATGGCAATTACCAAGTGCCCAAATTTTGATCATGTAACTGTAGGGACGCTGTGGCAATCATAAGTGTGAGACTGTTGTATGTCACTTTTCACTACCATTGTAACTGAACGGTTGCTAAATGAATGGTTGTAAGGACTAGAATAGCAGAATGTGGCAGGTAATATAATAAAAAAAAATTTGTCCCAAAATGCTCATAATTCCTAAATTTAAGTAGTATTGGGATGTCAAAAAGAGAATGGTTTGTTTCTGGATAAGTAAAATTGCCTGAGAGAGATTTGGGGTTTTAGCTGTATTTACTTTACTTAAGAAGCTCAAATACTTTGGCCGCCAAATGAGAAGAGAGGATTCATTGGAAAAGACACTGATGTTGGGAAAGATTGAAGGCAAAAGGAGAAGGGGACAGCAGACAATGAGATGATTAGATGGGGGCATGAGTTTGAGCAGACTTGGGGAGGCAGTGGAAGACGGGGAGGGGTCTGGCATGCTATGGTCCATGAGGTTGCAAAGAGTCGGACATGATAGTGACGGAACAACAACTAACACTTTAATTAAGGAATATTTAGAGTGAAGCTATGAAAAATGTTAATGGTAAAAAGAATAGATTCTCATAAATAGGAAGAATTTCAAGTGTAATAAAATAAAGAAGGGCAAAACTATTTTAAAAGCAAAATATCTATTAGTATATTAGTATATAACCCTAGTAATGATACATGAATATGTGCTCTAGTTGAGATGTCAGTCTTGAATTACACTGTATATGTCCATTGAATAACCATGTATGTGTTCTGTCTGTCAACATTTTATGTCTTGTTTATAGTTGAGAACCGAGTACGTCCATTAGCGCTGGTTGTAAAAAAATGGGCAAGCTTTCATGGTATAAATGATGCCAGCCGAGGCACTTTAAACAGCTATAGTCTTGTGTTGATGGTTTTGCACTATTTACAAAGTAAGTACTTGGTGAACTTTTCGAATGACTTTTGCCCTGAATATAACACTTGTCAAATTCTCTTCTTAAGAAACTGCTAGCAATGTCTCTAGATAAAATACTTTCTTTTGCTTTTAGTTCCTTCACTTGTGCCATGTTTTTGATGTATGAAAGTTCTCTGGGAAACATGCATATTTATGAAAAATACTGAAACAGTATGTAATATAATTACTAGAGTTCTTGCTGTTTCTTAAATACAGTAGAAAACAAATGTAAAAAATCAGTCATTAACATTGTTTTATTAGCTGCTAACAATGTTAACTGTTAAACATTAACATGAACTATTTTAACGTTCTTCTGATTATATTTTAAATGGACTTGAATATTTAAAAAACAATTGCTGCCACAAATTATTGTAATTTTCTGTTTCAAGCTTTGTTTATCAGGAATTCTATGATGAACAAAAACTGAATGCATGAGGATATACAGTATAACCATCATTAAACGTTTATTACAGACAAGAAAAGCTTGATCTTATGTGTAAATTATTTCAAGAGAGATATATGTGCACAGATCCTGAGCTCATTGCAAAAAGGGATAAGATGAAATTATGCTAATCATTCTCAGATTCTGTTTGTTGTTGTGTCTTTTAGCGATGATAATTATAATTAGGCATTAGGGAAATAAAAATGGGGATTCTTTTTTAAAAAGCTGTATTTATATTACTGTAGAAACTTCTCTTAGAGATTATAATGTGGTAAGTTATTACCATTAACTTTAAGCCATACTTTATAATAGTATACAAGTAGTCCTCAAGATAATGAATGGTCACTTAACGGCTGTTTAAAATTATAACAAATCCTCCAAAAGCTACCTACAATTCTGCTTTGAAGTTACGGCTGCTGCAGTGTCCCTACAGTCACCCTTACAATTGACTACAGGGATGTGTAGCACCCCCGTCTTCCCTCTCCCATCCCACACTGCTGGGTCCCTGCAGGCCTTGGGCCTATTCCCCACAAGCCTGTTAGCCAATGCACATTTACCTTTTGAAGATCTCCAGACTTCATGATGGGGAAGGAGGTCAGGCCACTCATTCCTGGGCAGAATGGGGCTGATTTGCCTCAGCTGTCTCACCATGGCTGACTCTCTACATCTGGTTTGCCACAGGACTGGAGGACAACTTGCCCCACGACAATTCAATGTGGGATAACTCAAGAGAAGGCCAAGTAGAATTGCAACTCACCCCAGCCTTGAATACTTTTAACTTGAGAAGGTTCAAACCCTAAAGCAAGACAAGACCCACTGTAATTGTCCCTTTCTTGAGTTATCCTATGTTGAATTGTTCCGCAATGAGTTGTCCCACAGTGAGTCAGCTGTGGTGAGTCAGCCAGGGCTAATTGGCCAGGTCAAGATGGCTGGGGCAAATCAGCCATGGCGAGTTGACCTAGACTCTACCTGGACCATGTGGCCACCTCTCAGTCATTTTCCGCATCTCCGCAATTACCTGGCCCTCACCTACACGGCAGTGACCCAGAAGTGGATGCCGTTTGGGCACACCCGCAAGGAATTGTGGGTGCGCTGAAAATTATGGTTGCTTCCAAGAAGGCAGCCACACAGCCAGGGATGTGTGGCCTGCCCTGCATTCCCAAATGACTCTGGAGATTTTCAAAAGGTAAATTAGGGAGAAAGTGTGCGGCCCAGTGGGGTGGGAATCAGGCCTAAGGTCTGCAGGGAACTGGTGAAAGGGTGAAAAGGCGTCAGAGACCCAGTGTGAAAGAGGAAGGCCTGCAGAAACCTGGTGGGAGAGGGAAAGGCCTGCAGGGGCCAATAGGAAACAAGAGTATGGGGTGTCTCAGGGATGGGGGATGTCTGGAGCAGACGGACCTGGGGCCCCGTTCTAAGTAGAACTGGGGCTCCTGCACTCCTAAAGCACTCTGTGCTCTGCTTAACCTGCACATTTGTTAACGGTTGTGTCAGGGAGAGGAAGGAATGGGGTCATTGAGTGATACTATCTCACTTAATGGCCATCAGCACTTGTGACTGTAATGGGCAGGCTCCATTATAGCCATAGCTTGAGAACTATCTGTGATATAGTAATTATAAAGCATGTATTTGTTATCATACAGGTATCAGTCCAGCCAATTCATCTATCTGATGAAGTTCACAAAAGTCTTTGCCTTGTAATTAAATCATTAACCAGAAAAGATTACTATAACACTCCTGAGTTTTTGCTACCATAATATATCACAATTTTCCACCTTTAATCTAATTAATTATGTTTTTTCTTTAAGTATAAATTTGCGCATTGAAGTAAGACATTGATGGGAAACTGAGCCTTCTATAGACATACTTTGTTCATTTTCCTTTGAGACCAATTAAATATGTTGATGCTCCAAATCATAAATTCTCTGACCTAGTGGAATTATATAGTTCACTCAAGAGTTTTGCAGATGAGAGAGAGAGAGAGAGAGAAAGATTCACGGATACATTCTAGAAGAGGAACAATTTGGACAGATTGGCCTTTTAGTCAAAGAGTTGTAAAATTGCATATAAAATTCTTTCATGAGCATTTTCAACTTGGGAGTAAGGAAATGCTGCCCATTGCATGCCCTCATGATTTTATTTTTAAAAAAAGATGTACAGGTAACCTTTCAAAGATCTCTGAGGCTCCAGGACTCATGTTGGGGAAGGAAGGCAAGCTGCTGCATCCCTTGGTGTCCCTGACCCATGTAGTGTGGTTCCAAAAGGGGCTGCCATTTTCAGAGTGGCCAGAATTCATTGCAGTTGCTTCTGTGATGAAGCCATGCACCCCTCCTTCTCTAACACAAGCTCTGGAACAATTCATTGGGCTGCTCCACAAATGGCATCTGCTTCTGGGATGAAGCATTTGTCCCAGGGACCCTGAGAACAGAGTGCCCTGTTTCCCCCCTCCCTGTCCCCAATGCAAGCTCTGGAGCTCCAGAGATCCTCAAAAGCTAAGTGCATAATGGGTGATGGGTGGGGGGGTGGGGGCCGGGTGGAAAAAAGGATATAGGGTCCAGTGGGTGAGAAATAGGCCCCTGGTCTGTGGGGTCCTGAGAGGGAGGAACATGTGTCTCGGAGGGGAGAGGAGGCCCTGGGAGGCCCAGTGCAGGTGGGTTTGGCCTATACCAGGGGTAGGCAACCTCGGCTCTTTTATGACTCGTGGACTTCAACTCCCAGAATTCCTGAGTCAGCTATGCTGGGAGTTGAAGTCCACGAGTCATAAAAGAGCCGAAGATGCCCACCCCTGGCCTATACTATGCTTCATAGGACCTCTCCCTAGTGGTACCCGGTTCCCTGCCTTACAACTTGTGTGGTGATCTAATGACCGTATCACAGAGAATTGGGGTGAAGAATGTTAAATGATGTGATCATATGGTCACTTTGCTTAGTGACAACCACAATTTGCAACTTTAATGGACAGGCTCAATTATAGTTATGAGTTGAAGAATGCCTGTCAATAATTAGAACACAAGTTTTTTATTCATTGTTAATATTGATAGTGGCTATTTTTAAATAAATTACATTTTCCATTCATTGAAAGCTAGATATTATTCCAGATACTATTGAGAACGTAATTTTATACCTTAATCCAATGTTGATAAATTAGAATTACATAATCTGCAAAAACTAAAAAAATAATGTTTATAATTAAATAAAATGTCTTCAGTGTTGAAAATTTCACATGTCCCTGGATAAATTTATATTGCAACTTTGGCTTAAATGAGTGTCATATTCTCTAATGTTTAATCAGTTTTCTCACATATTTATGTAGGTAATATGTTTAATTTAAAAAGCTAGAAATTTGAGTTTTGGGATAAGCATTTGATCCTAAACTTTCAGTTCACAATACTAGTGTAGCTGGTATGTTGTTTTCTGTGAAATATATGAATCACAGTGACTTTAAACTTTTTTTTTATAGCCCTACCTGAACCTATCCTTCCAACCCTCCAAAAAAATTACCCAGTAAGTGCTTCTTATAAATTACTACATAATATGTTTATTAAAATGATTACCTTCCACATGAATGTTGCTGTTACCTTGGGATAATGACAAAATATGCCTTAGACCATGTTTGTTAGAACTCCACAATGCTCCAACATGTGTATGGAAAGTTCTCCTGCAGACTGACTCATTCATCCTTTTTAAATACAAATAAAATTTCAAAAGCCAATTCTGATTATCACATTTGGCTGAGAAATAAGAATTACAGTATTTATTTCTATAAATGGGGTGATGGGTCAGACACGACTTCGCAACTAACAACATTTATTTCTATAAGTTGTGTGCATGCCTTTTTTTGTTAGCTGTGGAAAAGGCAGAACCTACAGTTTCTCTTCCTTCAATGTCTTATGCAGAATTAGATCTGTTCCAGAGGTTTGGGGAATCTCCATGAGAAGATTTGGGAGGCATATGTTGGGAGAAGAGGAATTGGATGTAAACCCATGAATCTGGATTGTATTTTGTGTTTAGAACTGCAGCATATTATCTCATGAATTTTGAATTGAATACTTTATTAGACACACAAGGAATTTGTCTACAGTGCAGATGCTCTCAGTATACGTGCAAGGCAACAGAATAATGATAATTATAATAATACCAATAAGGGGGGGAAGTAAAGAAGATAATAAGAAAGATAAATAATAATACTACAGCCTACTACATGGGTAAATACACATAGAGAAGATCCATTCTGCATGGCAATACTGTGTTATCTCACCTTGTCCTGATGGTAATCTACCTTTTAATGTTTTACAGGTAGGCCTTGACTTACAACAGTTTGTTTAGTGACCGTTCAGACAAAGGGATAAAGTGACTTATGACCATTTTTCACACTTACAACTGTTGCAGTATCCCCATGGTCACTTGATCAGAATTAAGATGCTTGGCAACTGACTTATATTTATGATGGTTGCAATGTCCTAGGGTCAGATGATCATCTTTTGTGACCTTCTTACAAGCAAAGTCAATGGGAAAGCCAGATTCACTTAACAACTATGTCATTAACTTAACAACTCCAGTCATTCACTTAACAACTGTGGCACAAAATGTCGTAAAATAAGGCAAAATTCACTTAACAAATATTTCACCAAAAAATTGGGCTCAATTGTAGTCGTAGGTTGAGTACTACCTGTAATATATTCACTTTGAACTTATTTACATAATGATTCTTTGCTTCTGCCCAACTGTTTTTTAAACATTCTTGTGACTGATGGTAATGATACATTTTGATGCCAAAATACATCAAAACATTGACATAATAGAAAGACATAAACTACCGTAGCTTGCAGGACACTAAGAACAAAGGGGGTGATTACGGTATGGCAGTTGCATAGAAAATGTAGAAGCAATTTAAAACTAACACTGCTCCTCATATATCAAAATAACTAATTAAAAGTTCCTGATTTCAGGATCATGCTTGGTAAAGTAACATAGTAAGGTCACTCAATTTTATTTTATAAAATGGTTATTGAAGTAAAAAGTTGAACAAAATTTTTCATTGAAATTAATGTGTAGTATAAAGGCTTTTGATATTTAAATACTTAATTATTAAGGTTCATCCTATTGGAATATTTCTGTTTTCAATTATGTTGAATCATTAAAAGATCCACACTATATATGTTTATAATCTCAGTGGAAAAAATGCTTTTTAAAATGCTGGACATGCACAGTTATGTATCTAAAACAAGTAACTGCACATTATTAAAAGACTAAAGATCAGTGGATAATTTTTTGACATAGCAGCATTTTAAACAAGTAGTTTTAGCTGAGATGTGAGAATACCAAGTCTTAAAAGTAATATTTAAGGTCAATAAAACATTATTTGATTTAACAATTGCAATTTGCAGTTATACATGTCTTTCTATATAAATATTTTCATATTGCAATATATTTGAAATGGTATTATGTCACCTGTTTATCAATTAACACTGCTTATTAATATGTAAGGATTACAGGGCTTTGGATATAGTTCAGAATAGATTCTTTGGATCATGCAGAAGTATGAAAATGGCACCTTTGAATTACTAAAACAACCATGTCATTTTCCAGACTTACATAGCTGCTGCAGAAGCTGCACATTACAGAAATCAAATGTGGCTGCCTTCATACGATGTTGGGTTTGTGTTTCCATGGTTTTGAACCAAAGCATTGCACAGCCAAAGCACTGCACAGCCGTAATAACTGGACTGCTTTAAATATAGTTTATTTTGGATATTTAACTTGGATCAGTCTGCTGATAGAATAGGACTTAATTCTACCCAAAATTAATTCTACCCAAAGGACGGAGAGTTTTTTTCAGTACAAACACCAGTTAAAATTGGATGCTATCCTACTGGGCATTTTTCAATGTTGGATAAAATCCAAATAGTGTATGGCCTCAAGAAAATATCTCAGAGGCATTAATTGCTAATGCACCATTGTGTTTAAATCAGCATTTAGGTCTACTTAGAACTGAGTTTAGAATTCTGTTCAAAATCTCAGGAAGGAGCACTTCTTGAAAACTACTTCCATAGGCATGTTTAACCAGAAATTAAGCAGCAATTGCTAGTATAGCTCTATTTGAGAAGCAATTTGTGACTGTAATATTATACACATCTGCTGAGAAGTACATTTTAAAATTCAGAAGAACAGCCCTTTTGGAGTAAAATGTACAACAAGTTGACCCAGGTAGAAGTAAAGGAGCTTAACATCCAGTATATTTTGTATATTTATCAAGGGGTAAAGTAGTGTGAAAATATTGCTTAGTTGCAGAAATCATGATAGCACCTTGAAGTAAGCAAATGTTCCCAAGGACTTTTTTGTTGCAAGGTGCCTGGAAATGACCAGATGCCAGAGCACTTGGGAGCAAACCACAGAGGAAGCAGAATCAAAGGTAAGGGACTTGCTGCATCAGATGCTATGTGGGACACTGGGAATTGCAAATGCCAGATTAGGTAAAGACTGGGATACTTTAACCCATTGGATAATTTAGTTTTGTCCATAATCTGGCAAGATTACTGAATAATCAGTGTTTATTTAAATGATTTGGCCTTGTATATGCTTTCTTCATTTATGTTTTCTCCTTAATGTGGTCATTGGCATTTCCTCGGATAGTTTTCCTATTGCTCCATTTTTGAGGACAAAAAATACAGGGTGTTTTTTTTTTAAGCTTTAACATTGTAAGCCGCCCAGAGTTACCCTGTGGTAAGATGGGTGGCCAATAAATTAAAGAATAAATAAATAAAATTTGACAACCATTTTGCATTAATAAGTATAGAAATTCCTGTTGTCTCTGTCATACTCACTGTATGCTCCTATGTTAGTCAACATAACTAGTTTAGAATATCTGGTGTTTTCAGCAACAAAAAGCAGAAATTATCTTTCTGCCAAGGGATGGATATTGCTTTTTTTTTTTAACAAAATGGCATTTTTACATACTCAGAATTACATAGGCATAATAGCAATTTGGAGAGGGTTTTTTTGGCTACTGTGCTGTTATGTACTACAAGGGTCTTTTAAAAACAGTTAGGTACTGCAAGCAAGATTGAAATGATCCATTCAACCAACTTGAAGGTATTTGTTTGGATATGCTCAATTTGGGCATTCAAAATGAGATTTCCCTATGAGTATTCCCAGGAATACCTCTTCCCTTCCCCACATCAATATTACTCAAATTACATTAACTTTCCATCTGCATACAGTACATAAGATAGGTTTCTTAAGCAGAGGGCAGGCTTGTGTTATGGTTCTTGCTCACATGGAAGTCAGTCACCTGAAAACTGAATAGAGCTACATATTTCTGGTTTCTGGTGTCTTCAGGATGAATTTCTGTTTGATGCAGTTTGATGAACAAGTGCAGTGCTTTAGTATAAGGGTAAGATGGTTTAAGGAGGAGGGATTTAGATACATTTAATTAGATTATATTTACTGCACTAGGATAAAGAAATGTCAGGATACTGGGCGGGCTATTTCAGGGAAAAGGTTGCTAGTGTTAGTTTCAACTTTTGGTCTGGGGAATCTTGGCTAAACTGTTGGTAAACACCAAATTTATATGGACAAGTCCATGTTTAGCTATGACTTGGAGGGGATGAGTAGGTGGACCTGGTTTGTGTTACCAGGACATGATTTGGACAGCTAATATTGTTAAGAACTGCCCTCCTGGATTTCAGATTAATAGCAATTTCAGTACCAGGCTGGGAAGTGGAGATGCTGTGGTTGACCTTCAAAGACATTTGTAGCTAGGGACTCCTCTGCTGAAATAGTAGACATATATGTTTAATTTAGCCATGACTTTATGTTACCGGTAATTTAGGGTTTAGTTTATTTTTATTTTAATTTACTTTATCTACATATAGCTAAACTGAGCTATATAGGGTTAGTCTATATGTTAATTTAGATTTAATTTAGGATGCATATATGTTAATTTAGGCCAGGGGTGTCAAGTTTGCAACGTCACATGACGTGTCGTGGCATATCGTGACTTTTTTTCCATTGCTGGCAATGGGGTGGGCGCAGTTTCGCTATGATGCATTCGGCCCATGGGCCGGCAGTTTGACACCCCTGATTTAGGCAATGGGACAGTCTAGGGATTATGCTGTTATGCTGATTACCTTGCTATCTGGGATAGCTTCCTAGGCTCTGGACTGGATGCCAAGACTGGGTTTGGAGTTCTCTTACCTGTTACTGCTGGATAATAATAATAATAAAATTGGAAGGGACCTTGGAGGTCATCTAGTCCAACCCCCTGCTCAGGCAGGAAACCCTATACCATTTCAAGCCAATGGCTGTCCAGTCTCTTCTTAAAAACTTCCAGTGTTGAAGTATTCACCGCTTCTGGAGGCAGGTTGTTCCACTGGTTAATTGTTCTAACTGTCAGGAAGTTTCTCCTTAGTTCTAGGTTGCTTCTTTCCTTGACTAGTTTCCATCCGTTGCTTCTTGTCCTGCCTTCAGGTTCTTTGGAGAATAGCTTGACTCCCTCTTCTTTGTGGCAGCTCCTGAGATATTGGAACATTGCTATCATGTCACCCCTCACCCTTCTCTTCGTTAAACTAGACATACCCAATTCCAGCAACTGTTCCTTATATGTTTTAGCCTCCGGTCCCCTAATCATCTTTGTTGCTCTTCTCTGTACTCTTTCTACTCTCAACATCTTTTTTACATCGTGGTGACCAAAACTGGATGCAGTATTCCAAGTGTGGCCTTACCAAGTCATTGTAAAGTGGTATTAATACTTCACGTGATCTTGATTCTATCCCTCTGTTAATACAGCTTAACACTGTGTTGGCTTTTTTGGCAGCTGCAGCACACTGCTGGCTCATATTTAAGTGATTGCCCACTAGGACTCCTGTATCTTAAGCCTATCTTCTGGAGTATTGGCTGTTCCTGCCAGCTTGGTGTCGTCTGCAAATTTGATGAGTTCCCCATCTAACCCCTCGTCCAATTCCAGGTTTCATATATTGGGGATTGGATCCAAGAGAGACCAGGTTTTTATAGTAATCGTGGGTTTATCTCAAGTACTAGTTAACCGGACATGCATATATACTTATTTGTAAACTTCTGGGACTCCTAGATTTGTATTGGATCAGATTTGTTTTGTTGTGTTAAATCTGGAGAAAAATGAATTGCAGATCTGAGTGTAAAACATGAGCTATTTCTATCACATGAATTTTCTGATTAGGTTCTATGAATTGTCACACAAATTATCTCTTCCCCTGTTTTGCACAAGTGCATTTTTAGCAGTTAACAAAAATTATGACTCCATTGAGGCTAGGGCTTTATGTTATAACTACCGCCCCCACCCCCAACCTTATCAGCTGAAATGTTCTTAATTTGACTGTATTGTATGCCTCCTTTGGATAGACATTTAACTAAATGCATTTGCGTTTTAGAAATTTACAAATGAAGGCAAATTTGCATTCTGGCATGGCTAATTGCTGTCATGATTAGTGCTATGTCAGAACTCACAAGGTGGGTTTGGGTAGTAATTCCCTCTGTGGAGCCCATTTTATTGTTTTATTATAGAGATAAAAGGTGGTAGCTGCATTTATACAAGCCTTAGGTTTTGAAGAGATACAGTGCAATATAATGCAAAAAATTTACAATTTCCCCACCCCTTTCTTGATTTGTATTTTCTAACAACCTTCAGCATCTAAAGAACGCCCATTTCTAAAAATGGCGAGGTAAATCCTTCTGAATCCCATCAGAAGTGTTTAAATGAAAATATCCCTCTCACTACCACAGGGGTGTCAAACTCAATTTCATTGAGGGCCGCATCAGCATTGTGGTTGCCCTCAGGGGGCCGGGTGGGTATGGCCAGGGTGGGCGTGGCCTACTGGGTGGGAATGGCTAGAGTGCGTATGGCCTACTGGGTGGGCATGGCCAGCTCTACATCGTTCGCATCATGGGTGCCTATGGGGGCCTGGGCAGGAGTGGGACATATCTGAGGATCTCTGGCAGAAGGAGGGTCTCTGGGCCAGGGCCAAAGCAGTGGGGGCCGTTCCCTCACTGTTTCCAGGATGGCTTTGCAGGCCGCATGAAACCACTTCGCAGGCTGCATCCGGCCCCCGGGCCTTGTGTTTGACATGTCTGCACTACCACATAGCAACCTGGATCGTTTATATATTTCGAGATTCACAAAATGGTCTTAATCCTTCTGAAACTGACAGAATCTGTGTCTCTGACTTACATAATCTAAGTGAATAGGGAGTTTTTTATACACTGTTCTATCAGTTTTCCCTGAGGGACCTCAGTTACACTATTTTGTGTGGAAACTTAGAAATGGGATTATTTGCATTTTTTTAGAATGCAAACTGGCACAAAATGTTAGGAGACTCATGGAGGTTTCCTGTATATATGTAGAGATTTCCTATATGTATTAAAGGAAATTTATTTTTCCAGTACAGTAGAAGAAACTGTTCAGCTTTACTTATCTTGATAATTATCAGCTTCAAGAACAACTGCTGTTTCCATTGTTTAAAACATATATATTGAGATGCATTTAGCATCATGTGTACTTCCTTCTTGAGAGAGAAAAATAAACCCATGCATTCTGTACATCAGACAGATATTAATGTCCATTTCTCCTATTGAAATTGCTTGGATACTTTGCCTTATATATTTTTCTTCATTGTATCTTTCTGAAGTTCATGATGTTTTTTCTAAAGTGATTGACCAGAACTATGATTTTTTAAATTTATGGGTTCATAAAACAGTAATTGGTGACCTGGTATATCTTTTCACCACTTGGCAGAATAACATAAATAAATGGCTGATGCCAAAATGATCAGTTGTTAAGCTACCATATTATAGATAATTTTATGTTAATTGCCAAGTGGGAACTAATAACTTATGGATCATCACAAGGTCAACAATTTGGTGTTGTATTCTTACCTCAGAATGGAATGGCATAGTGAAAGGTATAGCTCTAAAGTAGAGCAAAGATGTTTATATGAAAGCAAAAAATCTGTTTTCAGATTTAGTTACCTTCTTTCTTTGTTGGTCTTGGCTTTGTCACTCTTTGCTGTAGTACATTGAGACTAGTGAAGAATCTTTCAGAGGTGTCAGAAGATGTAAAGGCTTTACATCTAGAATGCTGTGTAATTGATTAATAACATTATTCAAGTAATTGCTTAATTTTTCAGTTCAGCTGGAACAATTGTTATGAACATTTGATAACAACTTTGATTTGTTACATGCAAATGGACTAGAATGGTAAAAGTGTAGAATTGATCCTTCCTGTCACTACCTTTTTCAGAAAAGCTTATATGTGTAAGAAATATTAGATTGCTCAATGAAAATAAAAATGCATTTATTGCCTGGGATAACTATACGGGTAACTATATGGCACAGGACCAGGTTTTTATTTATTTTATTTTGTTTATGTATTTAATTTCTATAGCCACCCAACTCAACCAAGAGACTCTGAGCAGGACCACGTCTCTATAAGAACACCTACCTGTCCTACCAGATCAGATAGGAAGATCATGATCCTACTCCTTCCTTTAAACATTGTCATCTTATGGGAAGTAGCCCTTTTCCATGGCAGTCCCTGCCCTGTGGAACATCATTCCCCCTGAAGTTTGGCAGGCCTCTTCCTTCCAAGCCTTCCAAAAAGCACTTAAGATTTTACTTTTTCCCCAAGCGCTGGAATAGGGTGAAGCAGAAGAGGGGATTTAACAAGGAATTGCAAGTGGAAGCTTAACTTTGGTGCTAGATTTTTAATGTGTATTGTTTTCATACATATAATTTGTTTTTATTATTGATGTTGTTTTAATTATTGATTGGGAGCCACCCAGAGTTTGATATAAGATGGGCGGCTACATAAATGTTTCAAATAAATATTGAAGCTTTAGCTACCCAATACAGAAACTAAATATTGCAAGAGATTCTTAAACTATCCCTTTCCTCTATTTTTCTTATCCATGTTTTAAGCATGTTATTTAGTTTTATTCAAATCAGAAAACAGGATATTAAAGTTTTGATTTTAATGCAGTTTGTCAAAAAGAATTAACTGAAGCAAAACCAATAAACAAGCCATCATCACTTTCTATAAATATATATCGCTTGTATCCTACTGCTCTGCAGAGAAACTCAGATGCGCATATATGAAGATTTCTTTTTCGGGAGGCTGGTTGTATTCCAGCCCTTTGTTCTCCTGTTCCATTTTACGGGACATTTTTAATTATCTGGCAGCATGACAAACCTTTTCCTTACTTGCTATAAATCAGCAAAAGAATCAGATTAAATGTGTACAATTTTCTTTGCATTAAAAAAAGAAGTAATTTAGGTTGGCAGATAATGGTCAAATGCCTGAAGATTTAGGAAATTTATGAATGGTAGAATGATAAGCCAAACCAACTAAAAGCTGATATACCAAAGCTTTCAGAAATTTTTCAACTTCTCTCTTGCATAGACTTCGTACTTTTTTCTACAGTGTTGTGTAATATGAAGATTTGAAAAGAAGCAGGCAATAACCTGCTCAGCACTATTAATATTACTTATTTTGTAGACGAGAGGCTTGCACATTGAATTTTTAGTTAAAGTAGGAGTTCTATATGTGAAAAGAACCTGTCTGTCTGTCAGATGAGTATTTACTTTTGAAAGTAGCTGAACAGGTTATATACAGCATCACATTCTGGTCCATAAATAGGACTTTAACCTCTGTTTTTGTTTCTTTGTCTTTACAGGAATCTTTTGATCCTACTATGCAGCTACATCTTGTACATCGAGCACCATGCACCATCCCTCCTTACGTTTCAAAAAACCAATCTACACTTGGAGAGCTATTGCTAGGTTTCCTGAAATACTATGCTACAGAATTCGAGTGAGTGATCAACTTTTCATTTTAACAACTTCTCTGGTTGCTTTGTTCTGCTCTGGTTGCAGTTTATAGATGTGTTCCAATTCTTCTCTGTTATCATTTAAGGAGCAAAGGATTCCTTTTTAGTAGCTTGTTTGTAATGGAAAAAGAAAGCTGGATAGAGATAAGTTAAATGCTTACATGTAGAGACAGGCTTAAAATGTATGACATAATCTACTAGTTGAATCTAGTTCACAGTTGTTCAAATGGGTACAAGCCATATTTAAAGGAGCTCTGTTACACATCAACACCTATTCAGGCAGATGGTAATGATGGTGACACAATTATTTGGTATTATCTGCATTGCTATTTTATCTTGCTTTTCTATATCTAGAGAGGTACTATATCTTCTCTTGAAGAGTTTAAGATGGACTCATTCTGATCCGGATCATTCTCTCTGGCACTGTGATGCTGGAGTTTGTTTGTTTGTTCCTTTAAGGGTACCTTATTTTGTTTTGGTGCTCTGTGCTTTTCACTGCTATTCAGCACCAAGTGCCGTTTCTTAATTCACAAGGCAGGTTTCAGTGAAAGGATTCATAGGAGTCTTCTCCACTATATATGTGGATTTCAGCTCCCAAGATTCCCTGGTCAGTATGGCCATTGTTAAGAATCCCAGGAGATAGTTCATACATGTTGAGAGCACTTAGATCAGGGGTGTCAAACTCAATTTCACGGAGGGCCACATCAGCATTGCGGTTGCCCTCAGGGGGCCGGATGGGTGTGGCCTGGGTGGGCGTGGCCTGCTGGGTGGGCGTGGCTAGAGTGCGTATGGCCTACTGGGTGGGTGTGGCCAGCTCTACATCGTTTGCATCAAGGGTGCCTATGGGGGCCTGGGCAGGAGTGGGACAAGGCAGTGGGGGCCATTCCCTCACTGTTTCCAGGATGGCTTCGCGGGCCGCATGAAACCACTTCGCGGGCCGGATCTGGCCCCCGGGCCTTGTGTTTGACATGTCTGACTTAGATTAAGCAATGCTGTTTCAGAATGAAGTTGCTGCCTGATGTTGCTATGCATTTAGTTAATTGTGATTTCTTCATGGTGATTTGGCCTTTTCGTTAAGTTTGCAGTATGTAAGCCTGAACTGTTTGGCAGGATTAAAAATAACATCATAGCAGAACTGGAATTAATTGTACAGTGGCATCCGTTAAATACAAAGTAAAACATTGAAGCATGATGATTTAATTTTGCTCTCTTGTTGCATTCGAATCAAGTTACACGAGCTCTGTTTCTGCTGAGTTACATGTGGGTGTCTGGAACAAAAAATGTTTCTAGTTCACTGCCATTCTTTTATTGCCTGTAAATAAATTCTGGAGAATAGTGTGGGAAGTGACCAGAATTTTCAGAGCTAGTTTTAAGTTTATAAACTCCTTGGAATTTGCAACATTCATCTGTGCTTTGCATAGGTGACAGGAAAACTATGAGTTCTGTCCTCTACAAGGATTTTGATCAGATTTGAGGGAGACAGATATGTTGAAGTATAGGCAGGAAAACACAGTCTTTGCACTGCTCAAGTTTCTGGAGAAGTCAGGAGGGTAGAGCATGTGCTACATGAGGCTAACAGAAAGTGCCCAGGCCCCGACGGTACATTTTTCAGAGTTGGGATGAGAGCAGAGCCAAGCTCATTACTTTGTGTTAGCTGCTGGTAAAATTAGCAGACATGCTTGGCCACTTCAGGCCTGACGGCTAGCCAGCCTACAGCCCAGACAGGACAGTTACTGATGCCACATCTTTACAGGAGAAAATGCTTCTGTACCTTGTACACAAAGCGATACCCCAAACCCTCCCTGTGTTAGTGGGATAGCAAAGTTTTCATCCTTTTAAAACTGATCCAGAAAGAAAACAGGAAACTGGCAATAACTTTCAGACCCATGGATTAAAATCTGGAATTTCCAGGAAAACACTTAACTCATAAAAACTAGAACAAATGCTTTTAAAGGAATTCATAACAAGTTTAGGGAGGAATTTGTATTAGATATTGGTGTTTCATTTCTGTCTGCAAGTATACCAGTCATGTATATTTCGATATATTATAGACATCTTGGGTTGTGCTTGAGGAAATAGGTACCTTTTGTGATTTTAAAATAATAATTTGAAATTTCACTCTATTTTTTTTAAATTAGTTTTTAATTTGTAATACATCAGATTGTGCTCTGCTTGGAGCATTGTACCTCTTATGAAATTGGGCCATCTCCCAAGGAAGGGCCGAAGCACTTTTTATACTCAATTTTATATGGACAGGAAGTTGCATTATTGGAAACGTTTCTTTTCTTTGCTTCATTTTCACCATTCATTTACCAGAATGATGTCAGAGCCCAATCTAGTTAACACACCAGGATAAGGGAGTAGATGTCTGGTGGGGTACTTGTTGGAAGTTACATGATGGCAGCAGGATCTGCCATGTTGCACTACTCCGAAACAGGTTTCCCATGTGAAGATTCAGAGGGTTTCTAAGACCTCTGGACATCTACCTTTGGGGTTTATATTTTTTATTTTTAAAACAAAAGTATTGTCCTGTGCCTTGTACAAACAGGCATGGGCATATTTTTTTTTCTATTTTCTAAACATCTCTAAACTTGTTTAGCAAAGATAATAGAGGCTTGCATATACAAATGTTGTTTTTATTTCGAACTTGTGGGCTTAGATTAGAATGGGAGGGAATGCTCTAGAGATCTTCTGTATGTTAGTGGGAAGAAATTTTTATCTGCCTACCATTAGAGGACTTCTTGAGGGACAACTTGTCACATTCCGAAACTGTTGTACCTGCAACCAGGTCATCCAGTCCAGCCACCTCAGTGTGACCCACTGACCACTTCAGTTAAAGAAAATAGCATGCTTAATTGATTATATAGAGGACTTTGATTCAATCATAAGCTGTGGACTGTACTTAGAAAAAAGGGAATCTCAAAATATCTCATTTTCCTTCTGAGAAATTTATATTCAGGATTAAGGGACAGTTCTCCCCTCCTCATAGTCCAATGTAATTTGAATTCAGCAGCCTTTTAAACGATTTATTTCTTCTTTCTGGATGCAGCAATTGTATTTCTATTTCTAAGGGACATAGATAGGAACTTGTGTTAAAGTCTTAACTTTTCTAGGATGGTAGTCCACTCTGATATTTAAAAATAATTTCCCAATGGCTTTGACATGACAACTTATTACATTTTATTCAAAAATTTTAGACAACTGTTTTCCCTTTCTGTTTGCTAGTTGGAACAATCAGATGATTTCAGTTCGTGAAGGCAAAGCTATTCCAAGACCGGATGGTATTGAATGGAGAAACAAATTCATTTGCATAGAAGGTAAATTCTACATCCTTGTCATAATTTATGTTTTCTAGAATTGTAAATTGTCTGCTGATATAAAGTAAGTTTTTAGTTTTTATTTAATTTTTTTAGAATTTTTATTTTTGCTTCTGGGTGAGTGTAGCTCTCGGACTCATGGGCATTACATCAAGAGTTCTTTTTTTCTTTTTGGTCCCTTCAAGTCAGTTTTGATTGTAGGCAACTGCCTGGACTAGTCCTTAAAGTTTTCTTGGCATGGTTTTATTTCAAAAGTGGTTTGCCATTGCCTCCTTCCTAGGACTAAGATAGAGTGACGGGCCGCAGCTGGTTTTATGCTTAAGGCAGGATTAGAACTCACAGACTCCCAATTTCTAGCCTGATGCCTTTATCTCCAGACCAACTGGCTCCTTTGTACCTTTGTTGTACTTTAATTTGCTTGATTTAAACTGCCCAAAATAGGAAAAATTGGCGATGTTTGGAGACAGGTGCTGAGAGTAATATATAGGCCCTAGGCTGCCTACTTCTATATTACATGGACAGGGTAAGAGGAACCTCAGGCTTATATATTCTTTCCCTCTGTGTGGTTAGCAATTTAATATTTTGATTTGTGGAAACCGCTGTTTACCCTTTCATTAAACAGGCTAACTATATTCCTCTCTGTTAATTTGTTTTAAATGATAATAATAATGTATTTATCCAAAATAAAAACAGCACTCCACTGAAGAAAGTTAGAAGCAATATATATATCACATGCCGAATTTTAATGTTCCAGAGAACATTCTGGAAAACTTTGGAATGCCCCCCTTTCCTCCGGACAATATTGAATCAACTTGCAGTTCCAGGGGTGGAAGTTAATCGTCCAAATCAGAGGCAGGTTCAGAACACCCTGAATTGTTCCGACTTCATAGGATTTACTTCTTGAAATCACACCAAGCCATTCCCAGAAAACACAGAATAGGAAGAGGTTCAGCATTATCCCAAGGGATATTAAATTGAATGGCACTGCTGGTTATAAATAATTTCTGAAGACCTTCCTGGAAAGTCATGTTTTCACCTATTTATAGAAGGCCTTATGGGTGGCCACTATATATGTACAACACTCTTTAAATATGGTTACATTTTTGTTCTACTTTCAACTGTTGAAGTGGGGTTGTTGTTTTTTTGCTAGAAATGTCTTTTTAATAATAAACTAGCAAAAAAATTTAAAACATTCTAAATATTAATTAAAAATCTGTCTTTAGGGATACAGTAGATGTAATCAAGGGATATAATTTAAAAACAGCATTATGAAAATAGTTTCAAATAGTGTCAATGATTCCAACAATTTTTCATAAGTGTATAGTTAGAGAACATACACATAGATAAGATAGATAAATTGTTATGTAAATATGAGTAAAATTATACATAATTCAATTTTTCCAGAACCTTTTGATAGAACAAATACTGCTAGAGCAGTTCATGAAAAACAGAAGTTTGAAGTTATCATAGATGAATTTCAAAAGGTAAACGTATATACAATCTAATAAAACATTTTATTTAAGTTAATTGCATGTAACAATTGTTCCAGAAAAAGATTTGTCTGTAATAGACACAATGTATATATCTATTCTCTTCAATTTTTAAGACTGCTTTTCTGTATGTTGCTGACAATGACACAACTTCCATTTCCCAAACAGTTACTCCAATATACCTGACAAATGCCTTTCAGTGTTGCAATTTTCTTTCAATATGGTAGTTTTATGATAAACAGTTCTCTTCAGAGGACAAAAAAAATCATGACAATCAAGCCAAAAGTAGCCCCAAATTCTCTGGATTGTGGCATCATTATTTCAGTTATAGGCATGTCACAGTAAATTCTTCTTTAAAATGCTTGTTTTTCCTTAGATTGACTCTTAAGAATTGCTTAAGTAATTATTATGGTATCTTGTTTGACCATAGATTGATTTTTATTTACAAAGCAAAGAAATGTGTGAAGGGTTGACAATGAGGAATTCATTCTGTCAGTAATCATTTAGTCAGTCAAAATCTTGCCTTTTGTTCATGTCCCTCTTTTCTCCTGTGTTCATTGGGCTGAGAAAAAATGACTGGCTCAACTCACCCAAGACACCTTACGTTTGAACTTGAAGCTGAATCTTCCTAATGCCAGGGTTAGGGTTGGGAAATAAGTGATATCACCCCTTAAAATCTGAATTTCTAAATTGAAGTAATTTTACTGTGCAGTTCTGAATCCATAGAACTGAAAAGTTCTTTGTTTTTGAATTGCATTACAGTTACAATTTAATTACCGTGTTTCCCTGAAAGTAAGGCCTACCCCGAAAATAAGCCCTAGCTTGATTTTTGGGGATGGGCCTAATATAAGGCCAACCCCCAAAATAAGCCCTAGTTTTGGGGCGAGGCACAGACTTAAAAATCAAGCTAGGGCGGGGGTGGAGATGTGGACTTATCCCATGTGTCACGCACCCATTTACCTTGCAGCCAGCCCTCTCCTCACCGGCCCATTTCTTCTGCGGCTTCTTCTGCAGCCAGGCCTGCATTTCGCAGTCACAAACCTTTCCAAAAGGCCTGTGTAGCCAAGAACCGAGCTATGGATTCAGTCCATAACTCGGTTCTGCAAGACCTCTGCAGCTGAGAATTCTGGAAGGCAGAGGCCTTCCAGAAAGGCCTGACTGCAAAATGCAGGTCGGAATGCCCCTGAAGAATGAAGCTTCTCCTTCGGCCCCAGAAGAAGTGGACCTGCTGAGCAGGGCTGTCAGTGCCGGAGGTGAATAAGACATCCCCTGAAAATAAGACCTGGAACAAAAAAAAAAAAAGACTGGGTCTTGTTTTCAGGGAAACACAGGTACAAAATTACATTTTGTATCTTTTTGATTGACTTCTAATCCATTTTGGGAAGATTAGGACAGGTAAAGGCTATAATATATTAAAAATTCCTTTCCTCCCCCTTCTAAAAGTATTTTAATATATAATGAAGTTCTGCTGCTCAGGAACCATAAGAGTTTTTATTAATGGAAACATTTAATGCAGTTTTATATGTCTTTGTTATTGTTATGACTACTAATATTCTTTTGAGGATGTTGTATGATTTTAAAAGTATGGCTATGCTATACTAAAGTAATTGTATGATCTGTTCTCTATCCCGTAGTCATGGCAGAGGCTGAGAGACAGGAAGGATTTGAACTGTATATTGCCTGTAAGAGGAATTATACAAAAAAGATGATTGGCCTCCGTCTCATTAACTGGACTTTTCTGAAATACAGCATATAAATACACGAAATGCCCGGGATGTGATTTTTCTCCCTTCCCTGCTGCACTTTTTTTAAGAAGAGATTTTTCTTTCAGGTTTTTGGTAGGAAAATTTTTTGTAAGAATTCAAAGAAGATTGCAACCTTTATAACATTAAATCAATTTGAACACTGGCTTCTGGAGTTATTCAATCAGTGACCAATAAAGAAACTACTGCTGTAATACGAATTTTGCAAAATCTGTTGCAGTTTGATTTCCTGTTATTATGTATTGTAGTAGTTTATGCATCCACACTAAATACTGAAACAGAAAGATGAATGTATGACAGCCAGCAGTGATAATAAAAAATATAATGATGTACTTTTCCATAAGAGTAAGTACGCCCTGCTTTACAACTAATTATAATATGCACTTTAGCTCATTCCAGTTTTAATACCATAGTAATAAACACCAGCTTTTAAGCAATATTAACAACTTAGTCTTTATTCCTATTGATCCAGGCTGATTCTCATTGAAGTCATGACTTGTATCTGGCCTATGATAATTGCATACAAGAATCTATTTGATTAGATGTTGCTGTGTACAAGAATGAAAATCTTCACAAAGAAATGTAAATATTGAGAAATATATATATATTATTTTGATTTGATTTGATATTTCCCAGATATGCAGAATTTTATCACAGGTAACATTGAGTAACAGGAGGCCCTAGCTGATGTCTGAATTAGTACATCCCAAATGTGCAATTATTGCCTTTTTGAAGAATTTCTGTCTATGGAACCTTAGTTGAAATTTTATAACTAGGAGTTTGCTAATATTTAGGCTGTAGTGTGAGATTACTATATTCTAGTGATCATGTACAGTAGTGCCTTCCTGAGGGAGTAAAAATAAAACAAGTCTAGGTACTGCAGATCTGAATTTTTTGTCCTTTCCTTTTCTTTTTACAAAATGAAGCAGCAAGAGTTTGATACTCCTTTCAGACCGGTGATAGCTTTAAACTATTATGAAGCAGATGGAAAGCAAGCACAATCAAAAGTGATGGTCCCCTTAATTGCACTTTTGATATAATATTTAAAAATGAAAACCTGCAAAGGTTGTACTGCTGCCTGTACATCCTAGCTATATAAAATCCTTGCATCACAATAAATGTAAGAAGTGTACTCTGCACTTCCTCATGCTTTGCTCCAGGATGTGGATCTGCCCTGAGTCAGGTTCTCAACATTTTCTTTCTGTATCAATAATGTACTGATGATTGCTAATCGTAACTGCTACACTAACATTTTTTTAAAAATTTTTTGTTTCGATGTAAATATTAGAACCCCTATATAATTTGGGATTTAAAACAAATCTTAAATTTTAACTTTTTTTCTAAAAAGTTTAGGACTTCTTTTAGATCTGCTGTAGCACAATTTGTGCCTCTTATATTTATTGCAGACCAAGTAATATGTTAAAAATTACTTTTCATTGGTGTCAACCTTGCATTTTTTCTCTTTAAGTTTAAACGTTTTATTGTGTTAAGTGGAATAAAGTTTCTGTTGAAAATAAAGTAGTTTTGTTATATGCGCTTGTTTTCTTTCAGTCAGCTGTTTAATTTCTTTTTCCTTTTCTTTCCCTAGTTAAGCTACTAAAATATTTGTATTTAGCCTTGCACAATTTTGCCATTTTTGACCTTATTATATTAGAACATTACACTTTAGATTTGTGCAGTCCTTGGAGTTTAGTGTGCCCAATGGCACAAACTTACTACCTCTATGCAAAAGCAGTTGTGACTTTCTCTCAGTTTTGGGTGATGGTTTTAAGGAGTTGCACACAGATGTTAAATTTACATCCTTCTGCATCCAAAGTGCTACACGGCCTTAATGCACAACCTAAGTGCAACATCTTGGTACTGAAGTTCCACTTTGTATTGTGAATGTAGGATAAGCAACCTGCAGCTTTAGCTAATTTCACAAACCCTTAGAGCAATTCCATAACTCTGGGCAAATTGGTTTAGAGCTCTGCCAAGAGTGATTTCCCTGGTAGCCTACTTCTTGGAAGAAAAAGAGCTATGTTTCTCTCCTTCCATATTATGGCTCCACTTTTGAATTTGGCTCTCTATTTCCTGCCTCATTTTAGGTTCTGGATTCATCAGTCACACAGAGCATACTAGTTTCTCTCTGAGGGCATCTAGCTGCTGAAAGTAAAGGAATTTGTGTGAAAGAGGCAACAGAGGTAGTACTATTGCCAAATGGTCCAGGCAAATTGCACGGTTGATGCTTGGAAATCCAATTAACATTTGTTATACTAGTGAATTTAGATCCAATATTGTCAGTTTTCTAGATTAGCAATCACTGATAAGCCATAATGCATAGAAGCCGACTTTCCTTATAGTCCAGTACATCTGGATATTTGTATCTAGGAAAAAAAAGACCTGCCAGAGTGTTCTCTTGTAAGAGTTACCATTTTCTGCAAGTAAGGGATTTTTTAATTTCAGACTTATGTCCTTACAAACCAGTAAGAAAGGTTGCTGAATTTATACAACATTGCGCTACCTATTCAGTCTCTCAGTTTTGCAGAAAAAATACATTTCCAAGAGTAAGAAGCAAAGAGTGCCTTTCATAATGTAGTCATAGGCTTGGGCTCAGCCCAGAAACAACTTTTATAGTTAATGATTTGGAAAGACAATTTGAATTACAACATGCAGTTTGTTTTAGATAGAAGATATATGCAAAGGGAAAATATTGATTGTGTATTTAAATTGATCACATGACCTGGGCTCCACCAACCTACTTCAAAAACCAAGAGCCTAAAAAACATTCTCTTAAAAACAAGTAGTTTTTTGGACCGATCTTAGGGAAAGAATTGCAACCTAAGTGTCCACCCTGATTGGTGATCTGTTTTGGAACAGACTCTACACCAATATGTCATTTGATACACTACTCAGTATCATTTGTGAATTTTTTTAAAAAAATGCAGTTTTTTTAATTTCCCCCCCACAAATGATACTTAGTGTATCAAATGACATATTCACCAACCCCCACCACACCCCCACACCTTCAGGACCAATGATTAAAATATATAAATATAGTGAATCCAGTTATTCCCCCATATGAGTAATTCCTCTCCCTTCTGTCACATAAAAATATATTGGTAGCTTTTTTTGAAGGACTCGAGAAGCTGTACACAAGGTTGTGGAGACACTGGATCTTTGTGTCCCACTCTCTTTTCATTGTATAGCGTCATGCTCATGCCTGGTGGAAAGTTGGAAATTGTTGCCATTTCATGTGTTATGTACAATTCCTCAATGAAGCAGTAAATTCAGATAGTAAGACATATGATGGTCCTTAATGTTTAACCTGGTTGATTACCTAATTAACAAAGCTAGACTTGGATGGGCAGACTTTGTTGCAGTTCATTATTTACTGTTCTATTTCTGCATCTTTTCGTTTTCCAGAAGGAATAAGAGATGGGAACATTCAGCAGTAGCTTTAGCCATCAAAATGATGGGATGTTTTAGCTGGATATAAGCTAGAAGGAACAACCAACTTGAAACTCCCAGATTCCGTATTGATTCATGTTTAAAGAACCAGAGAGAAACCTAGGAAGAAAGAATAAATAATTTTCAGTTGAATACCCAAATGTACCTCACCTGAGGAAAGAACACCATTAGCTTCCTAACTGAAGAAGGTGATCAATAACAAGGCTTTTCCTCAATAATGCAGAATTTCACCATCATTAACAGCAGCTTCAAGTGACTTTCATATTGCTTAGCTACAACCAAATAGGACATGGGAAAATGTGAAACAGCTAGCAAGCACCTATGAAGAGTGGCCAGTTTCAGTAGGTTGTTGATTCATTGCTGAACAAGGGAAAATTAATGAGAAAGTTTGGGAAAATGTATGAAGTTTTAGGAAAGGCAGGATATAAATGGCAATAGCCTCAATCCAACGACAGAATTTGCAATGTTCATTTGAGGTCAACTGAACCAGTTGTCCCTTGATTTTGATATATATGAAAATCCTATGATATCCTGTGACTAAAGCAGGATCAAGATCACTGACTTGAGCTGCCTTCACTTTAGACCGTTTTTGACCCTAGAAACAAGGTGGTGTTAGGACCCAGCATTCAGTCCAAGGTGGCAGTAGCAGTTTGTTTCAACTTTCTGTTCTATTAAAAGACTACTCCTGAGTCAGGAGAGCCACTAAGCCACTACGTTTGTTTCTGGCACTCTGGAGAATATTGAGTAGAAGGGGGAAAACACAGCAGACGAACTACCTGGGGAGAAATGGAGGCGGACTGCGTCTCAGAATGTGATGAATCACTTGATATTTCTGTGGAAGATGAGGAGGAAGAGGATGGATCACAGGGTGAAGAATTTAACAACAGGTATTGTTCTTCAAAGAAAATAAAAATCATCGGTGCCAGATTGAGAAGTTTTGGGAAACGGGACAAAGAGAAAGAATTTTATGTAAATGCACTAAGCCTTGGTGGAAATAAACTGAAGAATGAGGGGGATTTTCATGGTAAATGTAAATGCAGCTGGTTGTGTTTCTATCTGCACCAAAGGCATTTTTCTATTTAAAGATCTGACTTGAGCCCCTTGGATTTGGCATTTCCTCCTCCTCCTCCCTAGCTGGGTTGTCAATGTATCTCAAAACACATTTACTCTAAGATATACGTGTGTACAGGAGAAAAATGTACAAGTGTAAAATGGCAGAGTAAAAGAAAAATTTGAATTTGTTCAGTGAAAATTATGAGGAAGTTCTGGGTAATGAAATATAGGAGAGAAGTTTGAAATCAAGGGATCAGTATCTTTTAGGGAATGTTTCCATTTGTGTTTGGAGTCCGTAAACTAATCTGGAGTAGTATACTGATCTTGTAGAACTTTCAAAACTTTGAAAGGTTACAATGTCACATAAAAAAGATATTTCTGGGAGCTTTATAGCTTTAATCTCAAGGTACGATAAATGTTCTAAGCAATCTGAAATATTACTTCCATCCATGGAATTTAGTTGGAAGAAAGAGTTGCATCTGTAAATGAGTTAGTTTAAACATAATTAGAGGAAACATTGTTCTCCTGGTTTGTGAATGAATGGCTTCAAGTAGGATTAGGCAATGAATAATTGTATTTAATGATTGAATTAATTTTATGAGAAACAATGAAATTAAAACTCCTTTTTAAAAAATAATTATCAAATGTGTAGCATCTTGAATAACTGAAAGAAAACTACAGATTTTTTTGCTGAGGAGGTAAACAATGTAAGAGAAATGTAGGCTCCTCAATTATCATGGCTTACCATATTTACTATTATTCTTATAGAAATAATTTACATTAACAATAAAATTCTCTGATTCTATTAAAGAAATAAATCCCAGTAAGTTCAATGACATTTATTTTCAGGCATGAATACATAAATTGAAACCTATAAAGTGCACAAAACTTTATATAGCTATTCAGAATGTTAGCAGTTCACTACAATTTCTATCTGTATAGACGTTATAATAGAGTAAAATATAATTATGATTGAATTTAAATTTTACCATTACTGTGAATTTTTTAAACAAAAACTGCTACAATAATTTTAATTGCAGCCAGTAAATTCATAATATCTAATTGGTATTAGTCTACTAAGAATATTGGGCTCTGCACTAGATACATAATTTAATTAGCAAAATGGATTCTCTGTGCATGTTTGTGTAGCTTCTGCAAAGCAGTGCTTAATGAAAATGACGTGAGTTGGTTGCTAAAAATGTTGGATGTTTCTGGGAACTCACCCAAGTTTGCTGTGTGCTTCTTATAGTAATAAATGCTTTTTACAAAATCTATCTAGACATTTATCAGCAGACTGAGAAAAAATTGAGTTAGAGGCATAAGAGCAGAAGACGCATTATAGTATGCTATTAATCTGGGACTGCTAAAAGATTCTTAAAATCCAGTACAGCCGGTCCCAGCGCTGAAAGTAGGATTTTATTTTGGGGAAAACAGAATGGAAGCTTTCAAAACCAACACTTCCTCTGAGCCTCTGAAATTAAGTTTAATACCTACTTGTTTTGTGATCATTCCTAAATGCCTTTTCTATCATTAGCTGTTCCTGGGGGAATAGAAGAACCTGACTGCAGTAAGACACAATTCAGTTTTTGTACAGATGTGGTAGGGGACAGAACAGTAATTCAACAGAGCTATGCAACATACCACTGATACCTCCCTGGACACTCATTAAACTACTTGCACAGATTCTTCTTATTTTCAAGCTGATCAGCTGGAAAGCAAAGGCAGATCTCTAGTGAACTGTATATGAATTCCATAGACATTTTTAAAGAATAAAAATGGTGGCAGCTGTATTGTTTTCCCAGTTAACCAGAGGAGGAGGAGGAGGAGGAGGAGGAGGAGGAGGAGGAGGAGGAGGAGGAGGAGGAAGACAGGCTAGAATTAGTGATGAAGGAGTGATGAAGGTGATGAAGGAATAACTTTATCAATGGTCTTATATGCTGATGCTTATGACATATTGTGGCCATCAAGGCAGAGCTTGCACGGGAATTCTCTCTGTCAGAGGGAGAATGTCTGTCATTCTCTCTCTGCAAATATTATGCAAGAGAAGATAGTTATTACACTGCACATCCTCTGGTTTCTATGTATTCTGAATAGAAGTTTTGATTACATGGAACTCTATATCTGAAGATGTCCAGAGTCAGAATTTACAAATATGAACCTGTTGATGTTTTCTCTGTGTAAGAAAGCTTCAATTTGAGAAAGAAGGTTGCCACTTAGAGCATGATGTTGGAAATTGATAGGGCATTTGGCAAGCTGGCACCCTGGTCTCCTCACATTCTCTGGCACTGTGGTTTCACTATCCTAACACATATCTCAGTCATTGATCCGGATCCAATCCCAATTTTGAAGAAACTGCTTTCTTTATTCTTTTGTAAGTGCTTGCCTCCTTCCTGAGTGTCAAGGACAGCCAGTTCCATATAATTGTGTGCTGGGAAATTTGGCTCGTTCGAAATAAAAAAGAGGACGTCTGCCAGGATAGCCAGTTTGATATAGTAGTTAAGGCTCAGGCTAAAAAACAGGAAACTGTGAATTTAGGTTCACCTTAGGCATAAAAGTCAGCTAGGTGACCTTGGGTCAGTCAGTCTCTCTCAGCCCAAAATACCTCACAGAGTTGTGGGGAAAAGAGAAGGAAGGTATATTTGGTGCCTTGAGTTATGTACAAAGGTATAAAAGCTGCATAATAATTAATTAGTTAAATGAATCAATAAAACAGCCTGAAATTGATAGATTGCAATGGGGGTGGATATCTGTATGACAGAGAGAACCATCTTAGAAAGTATGAAGATTTGCTGCTATTATTGTACCTAGTCAACATTTCTTCTAATTAAGCCAGAATTCTTTCATTATTGTGGAAATAAAAGGCAGGAGTCCAGATGCAGTATCTTTCTGCATATATCATATTAGTAAAAATTACTAAAAATATTAGTATATTTGACCTCTGTTCCTCATTAAAAAATAAATCTGAAACTCCAAACCAGACCCCCAGTATAATTGTACAAATCTCCAAACCGAGCTGGGAAACTTGCCTGGCCTTTTTGTGAAAATAAAGCTAACATATCAAAAAGCTGCCAGAATGGAGAGAATCACACCTGTTGTGTGTATTTGTAATAATCTATAAACACACTTTATATAAATTACCAAGAACAATCTATTGGAGAAGGTGCTTCTGAGCAGGATAGCAGAGCCAAGCACCTCAGTGATAATTGTCCTAGTGTTTTCTTTAAAGTGGACTCAAGGAGGACTGAGTCACAGGATATATTCAATCTCTGTATTTCCTAAGATGTCTTGATGTAATGCTATTTTTCAGATACGGCATATATTGGTGCTATCTGTTTCTGCCTCAGGGATGTACACAGGAAGATGCTAATCATACTGATGTAAGAGAAGACTTTTTGGATAATTCCCTGCAAACCAGGATTAACTCCTATATTTACGTATCTCCTGATAGATACCATGAATTACTGGTATCAATTCATCTCTTTTTTGTTTTAAACCAAACTGGCAAATTGGAGGATTTCCAAGCAATTTCTTCAATTGTTTTGTCTATGATGATTTCCATCATAGGAGGTGCAGGTCCAACTGGGCATCAAGCAGAACCTCTCGACTGATCATACTTAGCTGTTCTATGATTTCAGATCATGAACAATGGTGCTGAAGCATCAGCATTTTTCTACATCATATGTCATGAGGTGGTTAGGTTTGTTACTGAGGAGAATGCCTGCTTGGTCCCACTTCTCAGATCCTGTTTTCTTGATGTGGTAGCTGGATGGTATGATTATATCAAGGAAATATAGAAGGCATGACAGCAAAAGTCATGCTTGGAAGGCAGGTCTTGCCTCCATGATGAATACAGGATTGTAATATAATCTTTTTTTCTTTTTTCAGAAGAGAGAGAGGGATTTGTTTGGCAGCCTGATTTATAGGGGAAAAAGGAGGCTTAGCCAAATGTAGACAGTGATTGACTAAAGGGTTTCAGAGCTTTGCTATTGGTCAGCAAGTGCAAGTACCCATTGACTGTTAGTTCTCAATGAATGTTATGGGCTCACAAACAAGTAAATATGTGTGCTTGAATTGGATCATATTTTTTTTTCAGATCTAGAAATAGTCACAACAACTGGTCAATCTCTGCTGTATTTTCATTATGAAATTATATAAGACAAATGAAAGAAATACTAGAATTTCCCTAAAATATAAAGTCCAGGCATTTTTCTCATTTTCACTTTATATATGGTTTACTCTTTAGTTTTTAATTCAGATCACATCATTTGTAAATATCACTATAACATTGGAAAAAATATTTGTATCTTTTCCTTTTCACTATTATATTGGTTACAATGCACCCATGAACATACATAATCGCACACATACATGTACCCACATTAAACACACAGAGGATGTTTTCTTGTTTAACTCTAACGAACTCTCACTCAGTCCCCAAATAAATTAATGTAGTAGGATAAAAAGATTTGAGGTGAAAATCTGATGGCATCAGTTTCTTGAGTTGTGAAGTCTCAAGTTCAATTTTTGCTAAAATAATGAATGGACAAATAGAATAGCATTTTTTAAAAACTATGGCTTTACATAAACTACAAGGATTCAAACAAAGATTAGAACTGGAACACTAAATAGTGTCCATTTGTGAAATGTGGGGCAGTCTGCTCTATCATTTGAATGAATTGCTATCAGAATAAGAATACTAACCTGGATTTGACCTTGATAAACATTAAGGGGAGTAATCTGCATATTAAAAGGGATTTTTAGATAAATTGAAATAAGCTATTTGTCAGGGGAGAAACAACTGTCTTATGGATTGACTGATTGATATAATCATAATCATATTCTAAGTTGTCAGTTATGGTTCAATATGGTTATAAATGTTTCCTGCAAAAAACTAGAACATGACTCATAGGGTAAGAAAGTATATTGATGTTCAGTTACCCATTTGTAGTTAGGAATATAAGCTTCAGAAAAAAAAAACCTTTGTAGATGCTGATTCCCAACAGAATAAACCTTACAATGCAATGTGACTGAGCTGGGGAACTGTAATGCCTTTTATACTCCTTTATGGAAACACCAGAAATGAGTTTTGATCTAGAATTACTTAAGCTAATGACCTTATTTTTCACAGACAAAGTGCCCATTTTACATAGTCTTGGTAAAAAAAATATTTTGAAAATAGTTTTATGGTTTTTTATAAATGTTATTCCTTCGAATAGGAATATTCAGGATCACTGAGATTCAAGTAACATTGATTGGTTCTATGTTACATCAGACTCCTTAATAATACTAGATATTACTAATAATAATTAGTGATATTTTTTAACTCACCAAGGCTCATGAAAATATGAGAAAGATATCTGGAACCAGGAATACGTTTTGGTATTTCATATAGCTTTAAGTACTTTTCTTTGAACTAAGCAAGCAGGATCAAAAGTTACAGCATATTAAACCCTTCAAAAGATTTTGGATTCAGACTTCTGAGTTCAAAATAATCCATTCAGGTGACTTCCGCTGGCGGCGCGGCGCTGAAGACAGCCTCCCCTGGCTGCCCGCGGCTCAGCTGTTTGTTTTTTTTGCCCGAAACAGCGCCGATCAGCTGTTCGGGCGAAATTGAAGCCCCCTCCTCGGGAGAAGAGGAGGGGGTGAGGCCCCAGGTAGGGGTAGAGTTCTCCGAGGCCGCCTGAGCTTTGAGCTTGGGCGGCTGAAGGATCGAACTCCCCCGAAGCCTGGGTTGCTCCCAGCTGGCCGTCGTCTCTGCTCCGAACTTCCTGGAGCAGAGCCAGGCGTCTGCGAACCAGCCCTGCCTGAAGAAAGGACTATGATTTAAAGGAGCAGGCAGAGCGGTACAAGAGGAAAAGGTGAAGAGGACTATTTTACTGTACTCTCTAACTTGTTGGACTTTTTAAACTTTAATTGAAAGTGCGTCATAATTGAGGATTAAAAGATGGCGGCTAAACCTCCCTCTAAAACTCTTCGGAGTGGAGGATCCTCGCCGGTGCAACAATCATCACTACAGGCATTGCACCCTCCTGAAGTGCTGACATCGAAGGATTTGCGAGATGCCTTGGATAAACATGCCCAGGTACTTTTGGAATCAATTAATCAATCAATTGCTGATAAATTTGCACAGATGGAGGAGAAATTGGAGAAATTTGAGGAAAGAATGGAAGAGAGGATGGAACAGAAGTACAGCGTGATGAAGGTAGACATTTTGACTTCAGTGCATAAAGTGGCGGAATGTGTGGAAGATTTAGATGAAAAAGTGGATGATTTGGCTCAAAGGAATGCTATACTAGAAGTAAAAGCACGGGAGAATGAAATTGAAAGAGGCAAGTTGGAAAGGGAGTTAAGCCATGCCCAATATTACCAGATGCAGTTTGCTGTCAGAATTAGAGGCTTAAAAGAGAATGTTAAAGAAGATTTAAAGCAGCTGATCTCTGAGGCTCTCGAAGGGGTATTGAACCAGCCAGCATCTGAAATAAGAGCAGCTATGGATAAAGTGTTTCGGGTGAATTCATGGATTGCCAGACAGAGAAAGTTGCCTAGAGATGTGGTGGTTTATTTTGCAAAAAGAGAAATTAGAGATCAAGTTATACAAGCTGCCTATGATGCTAAGGTTGTGATTGCTGAACAAGAAGTCTTGGTTTTAAAAGAAATTCCTCCAAGGATTTTAAGGGGAAGAAAGGACTATACATTTCTTGTGCAAGAGCTCAAGCAAAGAGATATAAGGTTCAGATGGGAGATTCCAGAGGGGCTGATGGTGATGTATGAAGGTAAAAGGTATAGGCTGACTACTGTGAAACAAGCACGTGATTTCTACAATAATGTCTTAAAAGCAACCTCATTAACGCTCCTGGAAGCTGGAAAGGGATCTGGAGAAGAAGAACAACAAGAGGAGGAAACAGAGGAAAATGGTGCTGGAGGAGATCAAGCTACAATCTCTTTGGATGATCCTAGAGAGCAAAGAGTGACGCGTGCTGCTTTAAAACGAGCAAAGAAAATAAAAGAACAAGATCAGCAAAAGTCTTCAGATTCTTCACATCGCATTCATAGCCAAGCTGTGGGAGGAGCACGGCCTAAAGTAACCAGTCCTATCAAAGCTGTGGTCCAAGAGCTTCTCGAGGATATACATGGCAACTAAATTTTTAACCTGGAATGTTAATGGACTAAACTCACCGCAGAAGAGGAAGAAAGTTTTTCAATATTTAAAACAATTTAAGATAGATGTTATATGCCTGCAAGAAACGCATATTAGAGTTTTGGATCAAAAGTATTTATTGAACTCGAGGCTGGGTACGCAATTTGTTGCTTCTGCAGAGAATAAGAAAAATGGAGTGGTTGTTTAATAGAAAATATACATGCTGGTTTCAAACATGATGAGACTACTTACAAGGAAATTTTAAGTTTGGAAAGGAATATTTGGTGCTTGAAATCATATAGTTTCTTGCGAGAAGAGAAGGTTGTTCAGACTTGGTTTCAATATATTCAGTTACAGGCCAGGTGGAAAGAAGATCAAAAAAATGGATTTGCAACGACTGATGAAAATTTGATAAAGCAAATTAGAAATCAAGGACCAGCACATATTAAACGGATATATCTTGCATTGATAGAGATCGATTCAGAAACAGAGCTTGTTAAGGATTGTATGATAAAATGGGCCCAAAACATTCAGGAAGTTATTACAATGGACACGTGGGAAAAGATCTGGGTGAGGAATGTAAAATTCACTCAAGCTCAAAGTTTAAGAGAGAACTTTTACAAAATGTTTTATAGATGGCATCTAGATCCTAAAAAGCTTGCAAGTATGTATCCGAATTATCAGCCTAAATGTTGGAGGTGTGGTGATGAAGAGGCAACATATTTTCACATATGGTGGACATGTAAAAAGTTCAAGGCTTTTTGGATAAAAGTCTGGTGGAATATGCAGAAGATTTTTAAACGGAGGATAAAGTTTTGTCCGCAATTTTTTTTGTTGGGAATAATTGTTGACGCTACAGTTGTGGACTCTAAGTTGATGTTGAATTTAGTTACGGCAGCAAGACTTTTGATAGGTCAATATTGGAAGAAAGAGGAACTGCCGACTATACAAGAGTGGATTTTAAAGGTTTCCGACTTGGCAGAGATGGCGAAGATTTCGGCCTATTTGAAAGATTACTCGCAAGAACATTATATTATGGAATGGAGAAAATGGATTGAGTTTATCCAGAATAAGTATAGGGTCAAGAAGTTTTATCTAGCATTTGAATAAGTCTTCTTTCGTTTTCTTTTTTCTTTTTTTATTTTGTCTTCTATATATATTTAATAATGCTAAGTTTTGTTTGATCCTATATAAGTTAGAGAGTGATGGATTTTAGAATTTATAGTTGTTAGTATATGGTTGTTTATGATTGCTTTTTTATATATATATACCTTGTATTTAGCTCTGGGAAGTCCGGGGGGGGGAGGGGGGTTAGGGGGAGGTGGGGGGGGAGGAGGGAGGGGGGGAGGGGGGGGAAGGGGGGAGGTAGGGAGGGGAGGAGGGAGGGGGAAGGGGGTTTTTTAAAGGAAAACTGTATTTTTAAAACTTTTCAATTAAAAAAAAAATAATCCATTCAGAGCCCAAATTAGCTTCTTAGAGCTTGAAACATCTATTCTTAGTTCATTGGAAATGTTCAACAGGTTTCTGACCTTAATGAAAGTATTAGCTCAAAATATTTCAAATTTGAAACATTTTCACACATTTCTATAACAGATATTATTTAAAGCATGGCCTTCATGAGTGGTGAGAAAAGAATCAGCTGTTCTCAGGACAAAGTTATTAATTTTGTCAATAACCTACAACCTCTTAGCTTCAACCACTCAGCTATGAAACACAGGGAAAGGTTGGAAGAAGGAGCAATAAATTCATACTGTTTTGGGTGTAAGAAAGAAATTGCATCCTTTCACTGACAGAGGCCAATCATCTGCTCAATGCAGTTTCTTCAATTCTGGCAAATAAATTCTTATCTAACCACACACTACACTATGAGTTTAAGACATTTCTTTGCTTAGCAGTCAAGGTAAGCTGTGTAAAGTCAAGAGGCTGAAACTTATTGCTGAAACCTGGCACACAGAGCATAACATATCCCCCCCTCTCTCTTACACATATACAAATTCATAATCCATTTTAGATTATAAGGAAAACTTTTTCTCTTGTCTTAAATTATTTTCGATTATCATGTAACAGTAATCCAACAATGCATTCTTATGGCAAGGAAGATTATCAGTCCCAGTACTGTCTTATGAAACAGATTTAAGACTTTGAAAAGTAATATTTATATATTTTATTATTTAGTTATTCTTGTTTTTATTAAAGAATGTTATAGTTTATTACTATTTGTTTCTTTAGCAGTTTTAAAAAACATAGCCAGAATGAAGAGATGAAAACCAAGTTGTCTGATGCTATGGAGGCTGTTCAAAGTGAAGAAAGTAGCTTAACATGGGAGACCAATTCAAGTAGATGTTCCACATCCCATGCCTCAGAAGCCAGCATTACATCTGGGGTATACAGTATGGAAAACTCATACACAGATTATTCTCCAGGAAGGAAGGAAGGGAGAAAGACTATGCATGAAAAACCGAGCAATACAAGCCATCAAATGTTAAATGAGAAGAAAGAACCAGACAGCCAAGAATGTGATTTTCCTCAGATGTCACTGCTGAAAAAAGCTGAAGAAAGAGAATTTGACCCATCTGATCCACAAGCATGGCCTGCTCAAGTACAACCTTCTAAGATTAAAGACTATTTGGTTCAAATCACACAGGAAGTAGTGACCTCTGGGTCAGAGGAGAAAGAAAATACTCTGATGAAAAAAGGGGAGCTGCCCCTCAAAGGAACAGTAAGAGCCAGGATTCTTCAAATCACTGCTGTATTGGAAGAGAGACATAAAAAGGTTTTCCGAAGGATAAACAATAAAGATATGCCTCCACCCTCAGAGGTGATCAGGAAGCCAAGAGAACCACCCAAAATCTTCTCCAGACAAGGCATATCTGTATCTTTAAGACACATTGAACAAAACACGGCAGAGAAGAATAACAAGAAGGAAGTTCTGAGTTATAATCTCAGACATGTAGAGACAAAAAGTTCAAAGTCTGCACTTTACAGTAAAGAGGAAAGGAAACCACAACATTTTTTTCTCCCTAAAACACAAAAGCCTTCAGAAAAGCTACCAAAAAATTCAGCACACCTTAGTGATAAAGCAAAGAAGTCAGCCACCAAACAATATTCACCTGAAATTCATACCTCACTTCCAGTACTGATTCAACCAGCTGAGTCTGACAAAATGGGAAAAGAAGAAAAACAGTCTCTTTCTTCAAATACTGCACTGGAAGAATCATTTAACTTTGTTGGTGAAAAAAAGGAAATTCAGGATCATATACCAATGACCTTGGAATTTTCTGATTTATTAAAAGAAGTGAGGTCTCCGTCAGAGAATCAAGTAACTCAGCCTTGTTCCCCAGTTCCTGTTGAACTACTTCCTTATGTTGAAACAGAAACAGAAAATCAGTCTGACTCAGTGGGAAGAATGTTATCAGAAACTTCGATTCAACATGTACAGCACCCTCATAATATTGTAGTTACTCACTGTGAACCTGTAAGTTGTAACTTAACTGAAGTTAGAACTCAATTTATGGAATCTACAATTTCTTCAAGACTGGAGGTCAAAGGCACATCCTTAGGGCAGTCTGTTGAAGAAGACAATCAAGAGGTTTCTCTTCATTCAACTGAAACTCCAGATACTAACCTCGAGAAGGAAGAATTACCCTCATTGGTCAGAAAAACAGAAAAGCAAGAAAAAGAACAGTTATCAGAGAAATCTTCAGACAAAGAAAGAATGCAGGAACAATTTACTGTGCTTTTACAAACAAAACCAGACCAGCCATCCTTGTCTTTGGTTCAGGAGTCAGAAGCTCAAGAAACTGAATCTGCATCAGATTTAGCAGTTATGAATGCTGAACCTGAAGTGACCGATTTAGCTGAAATTAGAAATCAAACTATGGACTCCACAATTCCTTCAGGAATGGAAGTCAGTGGTACAGCCTTGGAGTTTTCAGTTGAAGAAACAGAGAAACAAGAGGTTCCTCTTTATTCAACTGAAACCAAAGACACCATCCCTGAAAAGGCAAGATTACTATCTTCTGTTAAAGAAGGAGAAAAGCAAGAAGAAGAACAACTGGCAGGGCAATATTCAGAAAAAGAGCAGTTAGAGGACAAAATAACTACACCTTTTGAAACAAAATCAGACCTGCTACCTTTGTTTGGTTGTCAAGACCACAAGTCTGAAGCTCATGAAACTGAGCCTGCATCTCATTTAGCAGCAAGGCATGGTGAATCTGAAACATCTGATTTAGCTGAAGTTAGAAATCAAGCTATGGATTCTGCAATTCCTTCAGAAATGGAAGTCAGTGGTCCACCCTTAGAGCATTCAGTTGAAGAAGCAGAGAAGGAAGCAATTACTCATTATTCAATTGAAACCAAAGATGAAAAGGCAAGATTACCATTTTCTGTTAAAGAAGGAGAAAAGCAAGAAGAAGAACAGCTGGCAGGGCAATATTCAGAAAAAGAGCAGTTAGAGGACAAAATAACTACACCTTTTGAAACAAAATCAGACCTGCTACCTTTGTTTGGTTGTCAAGACCACAAGTTTGAAGCTCATGAAACTGAGCCTGCATCTCATTTAGCAGCAAGGCATGGTGAATCTGAAACATCTGATTTAGCTGAAGTTAGAAATCAAGCTATGGATTCTGCAATTCCTTCAGAAATGGAAGTCAGTGGTCCACCCTTAGAGCGTTCAGTTGAAGAAGCAGAGAAGGAAGCAATTACTCATTATTCAATTGAAACCAAAGATGAAAAGGCAAGATTACCATTTTCTGTTAAAGAAAGAGAAAAGCAAGAAGAAGGACAGCTGGCAGGGCAATATTCAGAAAAAGAAAGGTTACAGGGCAAATTAACTACACCTTTTGAAACAAAGTCAGACCAGCTACCTTTGTTTAGTTATCAAGACCATAAATCCGAAGATCACGAAACTGAACCTATATCTGATTTAGCAGCTATATGCGGTGAGCCTGACATATTTGAAATTAGAAATCAAGCTACAGAATTCAAAATTTCTTCACAAATGGAAGTTGAAGTTGTGCCCTTGGAACATTCTGCTGAAGAAGCCAAGAAGCAAGAAGTTTCTCCTTATTCAACTGAAACCAAACATGCCATCTCTGAAAAGGCAAGATTACCATCTTCTGTTAAAGAAGGAGAAAAGCAAGAAGAAGAACAGCTGGCAGGACAATATTCAGAAAAAGAAAGGTTACAGGGCAAATTAACCACACCTTTTGAAACAAAATCAGACCAGCTACCTTTGTTTGGCTGTCAAGACCACAAGTCTGAAGCTCATGAAATTGAACTTGCATCTCATTTAGCAGCAAGGCATGGTGAATCTAAAGTATCTGACTTAACTGACATTAGAAACCAAACTATGGAATCCACAATTCCCCCTCAAATGGAAGTCAAAGGTGCGCCCTTAGAATATTCTTTTGGAGCAGAGGTTTCTTTAAGTGTCATCCCTGAAAAGTCAAAATTACCATCTTCTGTCAAAGAAGCAGAAAATGAAGAAAAAGAACAGCTGGCAGAGGAATATAAAGAAAAGGAACAGTTACAGAATAAATTAACTACACCTTTTGAAAGAAAATCAGAACACAAATCCAAAGTTCATGAATCTGAACTCACATTTGATTTAGCAGCTATACATGATGAACCTGAAGTGTGTGATTTAGCTGAAATTAGAAATCAAGCTATGGAATCTACAGTTCCTTCAGAAATGGAAGTCAGGGGTAAACCCTTAGAGCATTCTGTTGGAGAAATGGAAAAGCAAACAGACTCTCTTTATTTAACTGAAACCAAAGAAGCCATCCCTGAAAAGGCAAGATTTCTATATTCTATCAGAGAAGGAGAAAAGCAAGAAATAGAACAGTTGTCAGAGGACTCTTCAAACAAAAGAAAGGTGGAGGATCAATTCCAAAGAAAGTCAGGCTATCTTCCCTTGGCCCACAAATCAGAATGTGAAGAAGCTGAGCTTGCACCTGATGTAGCTTCCACAACACAGGAAATCTGTAATACTATTGAAGAACCCACTGGACTTTCAGAGTATTCTTATACTATGGTTAAAGAAGAAGCCACAAAAGAAGAAAAATTAAAATCTGACTTGCCAAGGCAAGCTGCTCAGACTCGGCCATCTCTGACCATTATCTCAGAAGGAAAATATGTAAGAGATAAAACAGAGACTCAACTTGCAGAATTTTTGTGTCCAGATTCCACACTCTTAGTTCCAAACATACAGGAGGAAATGGCTCAACAACATTCTATAATACCAGCACACTCAGAACCAGAACATCTTGTTATCGCCAAATCCATAAAGGCACCACATGGATCTGAAGAGATATCAATTCTGAGTGACAAAGTTATTGAACCACTCAGCTCATCAGAACAGTTGCTATCTACTTCATCTTTTCTCATTGCCAATGTGGAAATGCATGGAACACAGCCACCCTCATTAAAGACTACTGCATCATTGTTTGAACAGCCAAACTCTAATATATTCTGCCTGCCTCAGCAAATGAAAAAACAAAGCAATCGGTCTGATTCCACTGAATTAACTCCCATGATAGGAGAATCACATTTTTCTATTGGGTCTTTCCAAAATGCTGAAACAACAAAAGAAGAAAATCTGTCCTTGTCATCCACAGAGGTTCTAGCAAAAGAATTAGTATCTAAATCAAGGGAGCCAGAAATTGGCATAGGTACAAAAACAGGGCAACTTTTCCCAACTGTATCTGCACAGTACCCAGGTGAAGCACCTGTTCTAATGCAAGAATTGAATTTAGAAAATCAGCTGCAATCCACTATAAAAGCACAATCAGATTTTGAGAAACAAGATAAATACTCTTGTGAAATAAGTGAAGATCAATTGAAACAATCATTGGAATCTGAATCAAGACAGCATTTTATACAGCAGAATTCTACTGTTTCATCCCAGCTGGAAGGAAAAACTGCTTTGCATTCTGTCAATGAAATGCATAAGGAAATTATGCAACCTGATAAACCTATCATTAAGCCATTGCAACTTGATTCATTATATCCTGGTTTTGAGCCATCACAGACAGATGCTGCTCAGCAGCAAACTCTTCAGCGTTTATCACAAACACTTCTACCCATAGAAGTGGATACAGTGCAGATAGGAAAGGAAAAGGAAATAAATAGGATCCAGCCTCCTTTGCCCACAACTAGGCAGGCTTTATCTCAGTCAGTTTATTCAACGGATTTGCAAGAAAATCAAGGTATTTCAGGAACTGCAGCCAAAGATTCTGAATTTTTAAGCATGCAACTCAATAAGTTTGATGCAGAGCACTATGGCACTGCTGGTCCAGAATCAAAGCACCTGGCAAAATATGCTGTTGAACCTATAACTGCACAGCTGGAGACTTCTTCCACAAATGAGATACACTTCATGTCTGAATTGGGAAAACATTTAGATGCATCCTTTCCCATTTCAAGCACAGAAGGAGAAGACCTTCAAATGCCTATATTTGTGACATCAGAATCAGAAGATGAGCGGCCAATATCAACTAAAAAAGAGAGGGAAGAAACTGAATGTAGTGCACCCATAATTCCAACATCCAAATTAAAAGGTTCTGCTTCAGAAACACAGGGAAATCAAAATGATTTGTCTAACACATTAAATGAGGCATCTGAATCACCACCATTAATTTTATCATTTGTCCCTGATAAAATAAAGCCCCAGGCAATACTTATGAGGGCCGGAGTAAGTTCACTACCAGCCTCACAGCAATCAAATTCTATTTCTTCAGAATGTATTAACAAAATTGAGATTGGGAAAAATAATTTTCCTTTTCCTGAGTCTCAAGATATATTGTCAGATTTACCATTCCTTACAAATTCCTCTATAGAGGAGGTCAGCCAAGAACCGCTGCATTCATCAAAAACTGTGTCCGAGGAATCCAGATCTGAAGCTACATATGAGGAAATAAACGAACAGTCTCCTGTTTCTGCAGCATTGTCTGCAGAACATGTTTTTGTTGAACATATTTCATCTTGCGCTGCTTCTGAAAAAGAGAAACAAGTGCAATCTCATTCAATTTTCAGTGAAGAACCAATGGATGTGGTTGCTAGGAAAGCAAATATGGAGGATACCCAGTCTCATTTGCTTGTTACTCCACATTCTGAAACCAAGAGCCAGGATAGCAAACTATATAGTCCAGTGGCATTGCAAGCAGAGCAGGAAAGTCTCACTTTATTGAATTCCACTGAAGAAAAACTCAAGCAAGAAACTCTTTTATATTCATCTTCCACCATACCTCAAGAAATATTATATTACCAGGAAGAAAAAGAAGACCAAAAACCAAGAATTTCTCAGACTAAATGTTCAAAAGACCAGGATGCTCCATTAAAAGATGACAATTTGTTGCAATCAGTAAAAGAATCTAAGGTGGAAGAAATTCAGCTTTACTGTTCTGCAACTGTTCAAGGTTCATCTCATTTGGCTGATATGAATCCCCAAGAACAAGAGGATCATCTGCCTAAAACTGGAAAAGTAGATTCTGATGTTCCTGTATTATCACAGTTGATGGATGATGCAGAAAAACAAGAAATGCAGATAACATGGTCTGAAGCTGCTCAAATAGAACTTAAACTATCTGTTTTGTCAGAAAATGAAATGAAACCTGACATGTATCCATCATTCACTGCATCCCTGGATACAAAACAGTTAGATTTATCTTATTCAAAACAATCAGAACTCTATTCACTTGAGGGACAAAATCAGACTTCTGAACAAGAACAAATCATTTCATCTCTTTCCAGTAAGAAAGTGAAAGAGCTAGAAGAGAATGCATATCCATCTTTAGTCTTAACGTCGTTGTTGAGCCCATCCAACTCTGCTACATTGGATCCAGAAAGGAAACAAGAAAAGCAGCCTTGTACAACTGTAATAACAAAGGAGATGCCAGAAGAACCCATGTACATTGCTGCATTCCTTCTTTCTGAGGCTAAGACAATAGAAACGTTTTCCCCCCATATCTCAGAAAAAGAGAATTTAGATACTCAAGCTCTTTTTGGGGATGCTGATTCAATAAATGGTTCAACTGTCCTTCCTGAGAAAAATGCAGTGGCAGAGAAGAAAACGGAGCTTTCTCCAACACATTTTGAATCAGAACCCCAGGTAGATGGAATCATTAGTACAGAACATCTTTCAAAAGCAGAAGAAACAAAACATTTGCCTACCATGGAGGATACTTTGAAAGTGTCTGAACACTATTTGAGTAAAGAGAAGGAATTCAAAGATCAAGAGAAATTGAGAGAAGAAGCCATACCAGCTCCTAATCTTGATCTAAGAAAAGACATGGTTAATATTTCTGAAAGTTGTGAAGTTGTGAAAACTAATGTTCCTCTCATTTCCTCTGTTGATAGAAAAAAGCTTATACTAGAGGCAGTAGAAACCATTTCATTGTTGGAAACAAAAGCAGGTAATGATACTAGAGATGTGGTTGTTGATAAGGAACCTTCAGTTGACAAACCAAATAAACAATATACAGAGGACTTAAAGGTAGATAACCCTGAAATGGCAGCAAATGAATCAAAGGAACTTGAAAAAGAAAAGGGTATTAAGGAAAGCACAGAAATCAAAGAGGTTTCTGTTATTCCAGAAAACAAGAATGATAATATTTTTAATCATGCCAATATTGATTATGTTGAAAAGGATACTTTGATTGAAAATACATCCTTCACCCAAACAGAAAAAGAAAAGTCTATTCAGGACATGGAGAAACCATTTGATGATATGGATAAACAATATGTGGAAGCGACATATCCAGCAGCAAAATCAAAGAATATTTTGGAGTTGTCTTTATTAGAAAGAGAATTGAATGAAGCCTCTAATGGAATGATAGAAAAACAAAATGCAACAGCTACCCATCAAGACATTTCAAAAACAGCAAATGAAATTAAAATGATTGAAGCTGCTGGGGATGATAAAAGCATAGAGCATGAGTTTAACTTAGCAAACACTAAGGCAGTCTTACTTAATACTGAGAAAGATGAGTTGTCTCAGTCTCCAACTGCTACCTTGCCAATGACTGTAGTGGACTCTGAGTTTCTAGAGATGCCACCTGCCTTGGCATTTTTATGTAAAGATTTCTATGAAGAAGCAGTGGGTGATTCTAAAAAAAGTAGCCACAAATGTAAAGAAGTGAAGGATATTGATCTGCCTTTTCATATCAGAGATCATATTCCAGATGATGGGATTGAAATGCATCTGGAGGAGGAAATTCTTAAAGATTACACTACAAATAATGTGGAAGAATCCAAGAATGAAGACATTTTAAATGGTCAGTCTTTTAAAGAGGAAACTTTAACCCAACCAAAAGTCACAGAAGATGCTTATGAACCAAATGCAAAAAAGAATGAGTCTGCAGATATTCATCCTGATCTATGTGCCCAAGTGGAGGAATGTCTGAGTGATACAGTTACACATGGGGTAACTGAGATTGTGAGTGACATACAAATTAGGATTTGTCAGCCAACACATGCAATTCCTTTTGGAAGGGACTTCTATAGCTCAGGAGCCAACAATGATGACAGTAGTCAGAGAAGTGAAGAAGAATCCTTATCTGATGACCCAGGTCAGCTGGTACCAGAAGAAACAAGTGATGAGGAGCCCAGTCCAATACTTGATTATGCAGCAACTGTATATCAGACTGAATCATCTGGGCAAGATGGATCAAAGAATGATGCTGGATATGCAATCATCCAAAGCCAACAGTCTGAAATAAAAGAAGTTCATGGAATGGATGAAGATGAAGATGTAGTTGTAAAGACTGCCCAAATAATTGCACAATCTCGTGAAGGATTAGGTCAAGCTGAGAAGCAAGGTGAAAGTCAACTAGAAGATACATATGTTTTAGTTGAGTCTCCAATACAAGATACGTATGTTTTAGATCACAAAGATATTCCATGCTGGGACATTGAAGTGCAAAAATCTGAGAGCAGAACTGGAGAAAATAGTGCCCAGCATCTAATGCAGAATGACACAGCAGATCAGTTAGCAGCAGAAGTAAAATCTGATAACCAATTTGAGGAAGTTGACTATTCTCTTTTTTCTCATGATTTTGATACCTACCCATTATACTCAATAAAAGAGGAAGAGGACAGTGACATCGAAGAAGATCTAGCTGAGCTCTTGAAATATGAAGTGGTTACCCACGATGATATCTTTCAGGAAGAAATCTCTTCAGAAATAGCTCACGAAGAACTACTTTTTGACGATAAAGAATCCCTAGATGGCATTAGTGATACTTATGAATTTGTGAATGAAGGAGAGGCAAGAATGTTTGCTGAAGAAAAGGCAGCTGAATTGCTTGATCTTGAAATGCTACAAAGAAATGTACCAGAATATGAATTTCTACAGAAAGAAGTTGACCAAGAACGTTTGGATACATACTGCTACCAGTGCAAATGTCCCATCTCCTCTGAAGATAAGCTTTTTGAGGAGCATAAAGACCATAATGTAGCCGACTTGGGTACAGCTGTGACTGTGTTAAAGGTAAGACATTAAAAATATGCAGTTAATACTGCTCTTTGTTCTCACTGACATACGTTAGTGTTTAAGTAAAATAGACAAAAGCAGCAATAAATATCTAGTGCCCTCTAGATGTTTTGACCTTTAATGCCTGTTGGCTCTACACAATATGGCCACTGGCAATGTATTGAGGTAAAGAACATCTGAGGGCACCAACATTCCTGCAAGATGAAGAAAGTAAACACTTATCAGTAATATAAGACAAGCTTTTATGTTTAATATGATACATAGTTAGCTTGCAGGAATAACAATTCTTCTTAAAATGGCTCAGATAGCAAGGGATGTATTTCCATAGTTGTTATTTTTCCCATAGAAACTGAGGTTCTGTCTCTTTTTTTCTTGAGAAATGAAGACAGGTAAAGAATATGTAGTAATGGGAAACATTACATTTCCCAAAATTAGAGCCGCACTGTGATTTTTTTAAAATAAAATCAGAAAATCTCAGAATCTGATCCTAAGTGTTCTAGGTAATTTCTGCTGTGATTCTTCGTTTAGAATGTTGCTTTCCCAGTTGTTTAACTGTTGATGAAAATTTTTCAACCCTTCTCTGAACCTGTTAAACCTGGTTTATTTTGGATGGACTACCATTGCACATGTTTTACTTAGGTATTCCTTGGGAGACACTAGAATTTGTATCCTTTTGACGCTCAAAGGCAGTTTTTCAGAACAAGAAATGGATGGAGAAGATCTTGAAAACCAAGTGCCCTGCCTTGTGTAATTGCCATGTTTTCTCTTAATGTAAACATGGCAATTGTATCCTTTGATACAATCCCAAATGGTAAGATGCTGACCATATTTATTTTTTAGAAGGGTGACAGCATAATTACAGAAAGTTTCAGCCAAAGGTTTGCTATACTTCTATTATTCAGTCAAAAACAAGATGAAAGAGCAAACAAAAATCATAGCAATTTTTTCATAATAAAGGATTTTAAAGATCTTTGAGCAATACAGCAAGGATTTTCAACAATGAAGTATGATTACACAGAAAGTCTGTTCCTGACTGACTGTTGAGATAAATATTGTGAGCTCTTCTCTTGATGCGTCTTATAATAACAGGAGAAGGAAAGGTCTTTCTTTAAAGGGTCACCATCTGTAGAATGCGGTCCACAAGGAAACCTTCGTGGCATCTTCACTTCATCAGTTCAGATGCTAAAGTATGACACACTCCCTGCCTTTTTCTGGACAAAGCATTATGAGTTTGTTCATAAATTTCTGTGCATATTTGGTACGTATTATCCATCCATCCATCCATCCATCCATCCATCCATCCATCCATCCATCCATCCATCATTTTGATATCTGTAAAGTTCCCCAGGAGTATTTTCAACTTGGACATTAAATACCATAATATAATGTAATACAGTACAATGTAGTATAATATAGCATAATGTAATAAAATATGAAAAGTAGTATGAAGAGAGGATTCTAGAAGTCTCAATCAGATGACAGGTAGTTACTATGTGCAGCATATAATCTTAGATTTCAGATATATTCAGATTTTATTGCAGAGATATAGTCTGGCCCTTCTCTTGAATGTTGTTAAGCCTTCCTTCCTTCCTTCCTTCCTTCCTTCCTTCCTTCCTTCCTTCCTTCCTTCCTTCCTTCCTTCCTTCCCTCCCTCCCTCCCTCCCTCCCTCCCTCCCTTCTTTCTACACTCAGGTGTTTATGTTTTTTGCTTAATGTAATAAATTCTGATTGGTTTACAATATACTTTAAAACTGTCAGAAGCATAATGCAGCACACCACCAGCAGAAGAACAAAATCCACATAAACAGCAAAAGCTTGGACATTTTCAATTATTTATCTTAGTGCCCATTCCTGACTTAAAGACTATTTTAAGAGCTTAGTGAACTCCTTTAAGAGCTGAAATATGAATGGAGTTTTTTTAGCTGACACTATGCTCTACACCCAACTGTTTCACCTTCCTTTCCATGCCCTTTTACTTTGGCAAAGAACATGTTAATCTGATGGGATACATTTATATTCATTGCAAAGTTTTCCTTGTTTTTGTTTTTTATTAGAAATTTGCTGCTGTCTTGGTTTATACTGTATAGTAGTCTTCCAAATTTGATGCCCGCAGCAGATATCATTCCAAATTATAGGATGTTGGCTAGAATTTTGGGCGTTGTACTCCAGCTCATATAAAAGGACCTAGCTTGGGGCAAGGTAGATTTACCATATTACTGTGGTGGACAATAAGTAGTTGCTAAGAATATCAGCAGAGTCATAGGCCTTGTAATTGTCCCTAAACTGGTTTCTTGAAAGTCGAAGGACCCAAGGACATTCTGTGACATTTGTCTTTGGCCCTGCAATTTAGAAGGAGAGCCAGAAATGAATTCTAGCTCTGTAATAAATTCTCCTCCACAGATATAGCTCCACCAGGCAGAAAGATCATTTAGATGGCATTTCTGCTTCATTTCTACTACTGTATTCACATGTGATCTTATCCTTCTGTAAAAATTGTGCAGGTTTTCAGCTTTTGTCAATTACAGAATGTGCTCCGTATAATAAGCTGTTAAGCATGGATGCTCTTTAAAATCAAATGTTTCCACCTGAAACATGTATTCATTAGAATATAATATTGCATTCTGCTGTATGCATGTTTATAATTCATGGTTGTCACATATGCTAATTTCAAAGCCTAATCTTCCTTTTAAGCAAATAGTGATATTTGATTTCTGTTAAGGTCAGCTATCTGCAAATTATTTGGAGACAGAGGGCTAAATATTCTGAAGGAAGGTCAAGGAGGGAACCTAACCCCCCCCCCCAGCATATTTCATGAGTATTGTCTCCATTATTTGAAGTGGAGTTTTGTCATAGCAGCATTAGAAGTGGAGGAAAAACAAGTCAAACAATAAAGCGATAGGGGACCCAGCAGGGTAGTTAAAAATAAGCTGCTGAGAGTGGATAAGAGTTTTTTTAAGTCAAGATGGTGGCTAGGACCATATAATCCCATCTCCCAATGTGCCACTTTGACAGCCTGCAATCTAAAGGAACCACATGCAGTACAATGTTCTGCCCCTTTTTCCTTCTATAGCAGGGGTTCCCAACCACGGGTGCTTGCACCCCCTGGGGGTGTGAGACAATATTCCAGGGGGCACGAAAACTTGGGTTTTCAAAATTATAGTGTATATGCATAATTCATTGCCATTATTTTGAACTTTTATAAGGGGTGCTAGAATATATCAGAAGCGTACTAAAGGTGCAGGATATAGAAAAGGATGGGAGCCACTGTTCTATAGCCTCCCCTTAACCTGTGTCTTTAATATAATGTACCAACTTCAAGACATGTGGACTTCAAAACCCATGGCTGCTGGGGACTTCTGGAGTTGAAGTCCATGCATCTTAAAATTGTTAAGGTTGGAAAATCCTGACATATGGAATCTCCCAGAAAACCATCTGATGAAGCTAGAATGAAAAACTGCTTGCTATCCAAACTAGTAACACACAAAGACTTTCCAAATAAAGGCACAATCCAGGAAGTGTAACAAGATGAGCAACCTGTTGATCACATGATGTTATAATTGGGACCTTGCAATTGAGTGCAATTTGATCAATTCCTGTAGCAATAGTGTTGTACTATGAATGCAGAAGGGCTATTTCAAGGAAGTGAATACCTCCCAGAGTCACCTTGAACTCTGTGAGATGGGTGACAAATAAATTTAATAATAAAGTGTAGACCAGTGCTTAAGAGGGCATCCTGTATTCTCACTTGGAGTGGGGTAGGGATCTTTGGTTCACCTGCCTTCAGCTGTAGGGGTACTGTCACATGCTGGCTGAGGAATTCTGAAAGTCCACTACTTTAAGATGTTGAGGAACACCAGCTTATTAGCATTAGGAATTTATGTCTATAGAAATTTGTCAAAACAATGCACACAGAAACAAGAGATATATTAGTTGTTTACTTCTATTTAATTTTGTGAAGAGGGTGGAGGATTTTCATTTAAACACAGAACTCAGAGGGAAGATCTGATCAATTACTGGCTGACAAGCACTGGTGATTTGACAATGCTTTGTACTCAGCTAATGGCTGCTGGTTCATTGTGAGGTCTAAAGCCTTGTAAACATGTAAACATGTTGTGCTCAGAGCATCCTAACGTCCAAATAGATTCCAAAACTGTCAAAACAGCCTAGATCAATCTCTGGTGCATTTAAAAACTGGCTGCCTGGAAGACCCTGGGCAATTGCTGGCAGTCGGATACTGTATGGGTTTGAAGGATTTGGCCCTGGGGTTTCAAAACATACGTTTCCTACTTAATTGGTTCTATATAATTAAATGTACCCATTACAAAACCAGGCTTTTTCTGAGGCATTAATTTAAAATTAATAATATTTTTGAAAAAAGAAGCAGCAGTACTATTTGAAGACACAAAAGGTGGGAAAAACAGGCTTAAATAGTTGAAAGCTTTCAAGAAGGAAGGAAGGAAGGAAGAAAGGAAGGAAGGAAGGAAGGAAGGAAGGAAGGAAGGAAGGAAGGAAGGAAGGAAGGAAGGAAGGAAAGGAAAGGAAGGAAGGAAGGAAGGAAGGGCACATCTTTTATTTCTATTTTAATGGAGCTTATTGCCAAACAGATTCTTCATAATTTGCTTAAATCCCCTGATTTTGCATTTTGACTTATGTGCTAGTAAAATACTACCCAGTAAGACTGAAAGAAATATCCCATCCAATAGTAAGTCCTATTGAAAACAATTAGTCTTACTTCTTAGGAAATAAGTATGTAGATCAATAGCATATTTCATTCAGACCTCAATTCCATGGTGAGGATATCAGGACTGCCAGTGAGCCTGTCTCTTGCTGTGTATCAGTGATACAATGATGGCTTTTGAGAAACCTTTTCATGAAAGCTTAAACAATTTTTAGCATCTAATCCTATGCATGAGAACGTTATAAACTGATCTTTTTTAGGCAATTGTGATTTTTAATATATATATACACACACACACACATATATATATTATCTCTTTCAGGGCCAGTTGAATGGATTCCTAGATGTTTTGCAACAAAGATCTTTGAAAATTGAAGGATGTGTCAGTGAAATAGAGGCTTTGTTTAATACTCTAGAGGTAGGTTGAGCAAGGAACCCACTGAATGGATACCTGAAGGAGGCGGTGGTGAGACCTCTCCTCAAGAAGCCTGCCCTGGACCCAGCTGTGTTAAATAACTTTCGTCCGGTCTCCAACCTTCGCTTTCTTGCGAAGGTTGTTGAGAGTGTGTGGCGCATCAGCTCCCTCTGGTTCTGGATGAAGCGGATTATCTAGACCCGTACCAATCGGGTTTCAGGCCCGGGTACAGCACGGAGACGGCATTGGTCGCTCTGGTGAATGATCTCTGGAGGGCTCGGGACAGGGGATATTCCTCTGTCCTAGTCCTATTAGACCTCTCGGCGGCTTTCGATACCATCGACCATGGTATCCTGCTGCGGCGTCTCAGGGGATTGGGAATGGGAGGCACAGTTCTTCAGTGGTTCTCCTCCTATCTCCTGGGATGCTCGCAGTCGGTGTTGGCAGGGGGGCAGAGGTCGACCCCCAAGGTCTCTCGTTTGTGGAGTTCCTCAGGGGTCGGTCCTCTCGCCTCTCCTGTTCAACATCTACATGAAACCGCTGGGTGAGATCATTCGTGGTTTTGGAGTTGGGTATCATCAGTACGCCGATGATACCCAGCTTTTCATTTCGACCCCAAACCACCCCAGTGATGCCCTCGACGTGATGTGATGTGCATTCCGGCATCCCGGGACATTCAGAATATTCCACCTCTTTCTATGGGGGGTGAGTTTTTACCCCCCGTAGATAGGGCTCGCAACTTGGGAGTCCTCCTAGATTCACGGCTTACTCTGGAAGACCATATAGTGGCCGTGACTAGGGGGGCTTTCGCCCAGGTTCGCCTGGTGCGCCAGTTGCGGCCCTATCTAGACCGGGATGCCCTGTGTACGGTCACTCATGCGCTCGTGACCTCTCGCCTGGACTACTGCAATGCTCTCTACATGGGGCTTCCCTTGAAGACCACTCGGAGGCTCCAACTGGTACAGAATGCAGCCGCGAGAGTTGTCTTGGGAGTTTGCCGGTACTCCCATGTTACACCTTTGCTCCGCGAGCTGCATTGGTTGCCAGTTGTCTTCCGAGTGAGATTCAAGGTTCTGGTAATAGTTTTTAAGTCCCTACATGGCATGGGTCCGGAGTACCTCAGGGACCACCTGCTGCCGGCGTCAACTTCCCTCCGCCCTGTCCGTTCCCACAGAGAGGGCCTCCTCAGGGTGCCTCCAGTCAGAGAATGTCGGCTGGTGGCCCCCAGGGGGAGGGCCTTCTCTGTGGGCGCTCCGGCTTTATGGAACCAGCTGCCGGTCTAGCTCCGGATGGCACCGGACCTTCGCTCCTTCCAACGCGGTCTGAAGACCCATTTATTTGAACAAGCTGGCCTGGCCTGATGGGGGATGTTAGGTTTTTTAATGGGGTTTTTATATTGTTATTGTCTTTATCTGGGCTATTATTTAATCCTTTTTAATTTTTGTATTCTCTATTTATATGTGCCCTGTTCACCGCCCTGAGTCCTTCGGGAGAAGGGCGGTATATAAATATAATAAAATAAATAAATAATCTTACTTAAGCACAGAGCTCACTAGATTGCTTAGTCATTCTGCTGGTCAGGGCTTGCTTTTACCATGCCTCACAATGCAGGGCTCAGATAGCCCTTCAGGTCATCTTATGGTTTGCTTATTTGTGGCTGTTATGTGCTCCTGGCTACTTTCCTTCATGACCAGAGGCAAGCTCACCTGATCAATAACCAGCCAAGACACAGTGAAGGCCTTTTGTTTCGTTTATTGCAATAAGTGGGGAGAGAAGCTTTCAAAGCTTGATTCTCTCCAAAGTTTCAACCCAAAATATTCCCTTCTTTATACAATCCTCTCCCGGCTGCCACATCCCTCTTCTTTCCCCATTGGCTGAGGTACTATGAGGTTACACTCTTTCCCATCGCCTCCTACATATTTCCTGCTACATACTAAATCATATATCACATGTACATTAAAATTAGGAGATAATTTATGCAAAGTGTGTCACTTAATATTAATCAACTAATTGCACGTGCTTGGTTGAGTTCTGGGCCCCCTTTTTATGACTTCTTAGAAAAATAGGTTCTTACCTGTTTTCTCATTCAGTGAATTTTCTCTGGCTAACCCTTTCCTCTTGCAATGGCTTTTATAGCTTGTATTCTTCCTTTCCCACTCTAAGACCCAGCTAATTTTTGCCTATGTGTTTATCTTACATTCTCCCTTTATTTTATCCTTTCCTATTTCCCATCCATTATACTTGCTTTTGTAAGCTTGTTTCTCCACTCAATTAGTTTCCACTGCAGCAAATTCAATTTTAAATTTCTCTTTCAATATTAAATTTTGAAGACCATTCATTTATCCCTATCAGTGGCTTACCAGACTGTATGAACTACCCAAAATTTTGTTACTTACCTCACATATTGGGCTTGTTGGTTAAACATAGTCCATGTTTTATATATCACAATGTAAAAAGGATTCAGATTACTTGGGTTGAGTTCAAAACAATGAGTTCAGAACACTGTAAATGAATAAATGTCTTATAAAGAGAGAGGGAATTGCATTACTGTATTTTAGCCTTGAGAAAAAGATTGATAGTAGTCTGTGGGAAGAAATTACAATTATATTTCCTGGATTCGTACAACATACTAAGTCATAGTATAGTATGTTTGCCTTGGGATTTTAGACTATTGTGTGAACCAAGGTATTCTGATTTCCATACTTATTTATTAGATTTTAATACTATTGTAATCATATGCTTGAAGGTGATTTGTTTTAGTTATATGTGTGAAGCTGTTCTTCACTGGACATATATTTCTATTAAGAATTTTGATTATAACAATAAAATCTAATAAAAATAAACTAATAAACTTAAAAAAGAAAAGAGAATAAAAATTAAAAATAAAAGTGACTTCCATCCTATATCATAATAAGTGTAAACAAATTTAGTGACATCACATCTCCGCTAAGGTTACAAATAATTATCTCTTCATCCCAAGATGTAATAGCACATTTTGTTTTAACCTGACCAATTAAACTGATTTCATATACCTTCCTTTTACATCTAATAGTTGTTAGGTCACTTAAATATTATCATAGGATTTGATTTCTCTTCTTTGTCCCATTGTTCTTCAATGCTTTAACAAGCTCCTTTTATAAATCCAATAGGAAAAAAATTGTCTTGATTAATCATATATATTTCCTGTCAAGTTTCCAACAGAATGAGCTCTTCAAAGGACTCTGAGGCATTGTTTACCTTAAAAGTCTTTTTTTAGAGCCCTATAACATCGGCAAAGCTTGCTAGGGAAGCTGGAATCTGAATTCCCCTCCCCTTAGGAGTATATATTAAACACAATTCTCCTCCTTTTCATTGCTGTCATTAATCACATTCTCCAATTAGTTTGAAGGGTCAGTTTTCCCTTCTGTTAAACAACCCGCCAAATTCTTATCTTCTCTTATTTCAAGACAGCCTTGAGAGATATTCTTCCTTCTCCCCCCAGCAACAACTGATTCGAGCTTTAAAAGTAACACACAAGTTTTAAATATGAAATAGCTGCTTCTTCATCTTTTGTCAAAGCAAGAACATTCGATGTTAGCAGCGTTGACATTTCCCTTTTGAATTTTAAAACATCAGCCAATTTATTTTGTAGCTCCAGTGAAACTTCTTTTCCGAGTAATTCTTTTGGCCTGCCAATTGTAAATTTACTTTGATATCAACTCTATCTTGTTAGAAAAGAATTGTTCTACATCTGTCCTTTCTTCAATAAATCTTTTAGACATAATATGAAGCTCTTCTTCAGATGCCTAAAAAGCTGTCATGTAGAAGAAAACCATAATTTCTATCATGTGGAAGTACAACATACAAGTGTGTCCCTAGGTTATGGTCATAAAAGACAATATGGTCATAAAAGACAAAATGGTGGCTGTGATAGTTTGAGCAGAGCACAGCCTGGTTTTTAGTATAACATACATAAAAACCAGAGATAGCTTTGATTACACCATTATGGATGGCATCTTACTTTTTTTACCACATCTAGTAAGTCTCCCCTCATAACATACAATATAATGGTCTTCTTGACTGTAAGAACCCATTGACAATAGAGCCAAATGCTCAGGTTACATTGTGAAGGCTTGCTTTTGTTGAATATGTTCAATAGTGGCTGATTATTTTGAAAAAGTTTACCTAGAAAAGTAGCTTAGAAGTCTCATCTCCTAAAGAGGAAACATTTACAAAGAAATTTCATTTAATGTTTCATGATGGAATATTACGTTTTCTTCTGACCTCTATTCCTAGGACAACTGTAAGGAAAAGGAGAAGTTATTAGAAGAGCAAAATGAAAATGTGGTAAAGATGGTAATTGGTCACCATGAGAGAAAGTCACAGAATTTTGAAGAAGCAAAGAACACAAAAATGGAATATCTTTATGAACAGATGGTTAATTTTCAAGACTATATTGATACAGCAAAGGAGACACTAGAAATGATAATAAAGGAAACTGAAGATATTGATGGTTTTGCTTTCCTAAAGGTAAGTAGTGCAAAGCTATATTATATTCCCAAAGTTTGGGATCATGGAAAAAAATAAGTCCATGATTGATATTTTTTGCTACATAGCTCTTCATGAAAGCAGATTGGCCATAATTTATTTATTAATCAGCAGGCTCATGATTGGGATAGATCTTTGAGGCTTCAATTCTATACATTAAATGAGGAATTAGTTCCACTGAAGTCATTGGTGCTTAATTTTGAAACAATATTCATAGGATTTTTGCCATGAGATAGCTTGTGGGAGCAACAACACCTAAAATTCCCTACCAAATATATCAAATTAAGAAAAGCTTGTTACACAGTATCCATCTCTATAGTATTCTCCTGGGTTTCTTTTATGTTGTACTTGCATATTTCCTGAAAGCACTGGTGGGCTTGATTCCCAAATCCATAAAGGGCAGACACTGTCAAAGTGCTGAGGGAGGCTGAAAGCCCCTGTTTTTATTCTACTGTAACTTGATATACATCAAGTTGTGGGTGGTTGAACAACTGGCTCTTTAGTGCAGCTGTAACAATCTGGAGTGGAACACACTTAAAACTGCAGAGATGAGAGTGGATTTTAGGAGGAGTCCTTCTATTCTGCCAATTCTTACTATATTAAACAACACAGTATCAACAGTAGAGTCCTTCAGGTTTGTAAGTTCTATAATCTCCCAGGATTTGTAAGGGTATCTAACATCAGAACCATCATTAAAAAGGCATAACAAAGAATGTTCTTCCTGCATCAACTCAGAAAGTTCATGCAGGAAGAAGAAGCTGTTAATACAGAGTAATTATTGAGTCTGTCATTTGTACTTCTATAACTGTCTGGTTTGGTACAGACTTCAACAGATAGTTAGGACTTCAGAAAAAAACAGTTTCTACCAGCCTACCTTCCCTTGAGGACCTGTACATTGCCCTGGTCAGAAAGAGGGCTGAGAAAATATCTACAGACCCCTCACATCCTCGACATAAACTGTTTCATATCCTTACCTCAGGATACCGCTACAGGGCATTACATGCCAAAACAACCAGACAGAGGCAGTTTTTTCCCTTTTGCCATCACTCTGATGAACACCTAATTCCCACAGCACTGTGTTATGTCTACGTATATTTACCCATATAGTATGGCTATATTGCTATTATCCTTCTCATCTTTCCTACTACCTTCTCTTATTGGTATCATTATTATGATTATTATTACTTATTGTTTTGTATATACACTGAGAGCTTCTACATCAGAGACAAATTCTTTGTGTGTCTAATCATATTTGGCTAAATAAGGTTACCTATTCTATTCTGTTCTGCTCTATTCTGTTCTGTTCTCTGCAAAAATTCAGACAACCACCAATAACATCAAATTATTTTGTTATTGTTGCCATTCAAGCAGTAAGCTTGTTTTGCAGGCAAAGAAGGATATGTTTTTCCCAATTTGGCATTTAGCTACAACTAAAAAACAAAAAAAAAACAAAAAACCCCTAAACTAAATTAAAACTATAGTGCAATATGGGCTAGTGGTTAAGGTGCCAATCTAGAAACCAGGAGACTGAGTTTTAAAGCCATCAGGTGACTTTAGGCCAATCACTCTCTTTCAGCCCAACTTACTTCACAGGGTTGTGAAGTGAATATTTGCTGTTTTCAGTTATTTATAAAAATAATAAAGGTGGGATAAAAAGGAATCTAAAAAGAAAACACATCCAGTTTTCCCAGTCACCAATGTAGTCCAACATAATTGGAAATCATCAGTTTGAAACATGATCTACATCAGACATGTCAAACACAAGGCCCGGGGGCCGGATTCGGCCCGCGAAGTGGTTTCATGTGGCCCACGAAGCCATCCTGGAAACAGTGAGGGAATGGCCCCCACTGCCTTGGCCCTGGCCCAGAGACCCTCCTTCTGCCAGAGACCCTCAGATCTGTCCCACTCCTGCCCAGGCCCCCATAGGCACCCTTGATGCGAACAACGTAGAGCTGGCCACGCCCACCCAGTAGGCCATACGCACTCTAGCCATGCCCACTCAGTAGGCCACGCCCACCCTGGCCATACCCACACGGCCCCCTGAGGGCAACTGCAATGCTGATGCGGCCCTCAATGAAATTGAGTTTTGACACCCCTGAACTACATCTATGCTCTTGTATATAATAAAAAGTAAAATAAAATAAAGGTCTGAAGGATGTGTGAATGGAATCTTCTTAATATAGAATACTCTAACTTAAGCTTGCTAAGGCTCAACTGCTGCTAGTATTGAAGATTTAATTCAGGTTCCTATATGAATTACCAAGGTACTGTTTCTCCTTCAACTTTGCAAATTTGGAGGTCAGGGTTTGGTACAAATATACAGAATTTCTAAAAAAAATGGGAAATCCTGCTCTGATACATGTGGAGCATGTCAGTAAACAAAATCTTGTATGCTTTATATTCAGTATGTTGAATAACATGAATCAATTAATCCCTTTCTTCCCTCTTTTAGTCATCTGAAGAAATAAATAAAAGGTATTTGAAATGTAGCTTTGATGCATTGTGGAGAGAATTAGGATGAGCATGTTTTAATACTTTAATCCTGTCAAGGTCTGTTGGAGGCATGTTGCCAGTATAAATATCTCATTTTAGAAATGTCTAGATGAAACAAAGAAAATGGTGTGCTTGGCAATGATACTCCAGAGTTGGAAATATTCTGCATAAATTTTATAACTTGTCTTTTAAATACTAATAAGTAAGACATGATACAATTCCATTTCTTTTTCAATAGTATATGCAGAGCATTCAAAGTGGGCATTTATTGAGGTTATATAAAACCTATTTTAAAATTCCAGTTGTGTTCTGCAAAATGTCAATATTTATGAGTGCTCAGGTTTTGTTGATTTAATTATATTATATGAAATGTTACTGAAAATGATCCTGAATGCTAGTTTGGTAAAATAACTAAATTTTGACCAGTGAAAACTCCAGCTCCAATTAAGTATGAATTTGTCCTGTTATTTCTAACTCCTGTATCAAAATAATTAGGTATAAGTAATACATTGCTTAAGGGTATTTTCACAAGATTGAATGCAGAATTCCAGAGAATAGCTAGAAGAGATAAGAATGCCTTCTTAAATGAACAGTGCAAAGAAATAGAAGAAAAGAATAGAATAGGGAGGACCAGAGATCTCTTCAAGAAAATTGGAGAGATGAAGGGAACGTTTAATGCAAAAATGGGCATGATAAAGGACCAAAATGGCAGGGACCTAACACAGGAAGAAGAGATTAAGAAGAGGTGGCAAAATTACACAGAAGAACTATACAAGAACGAGCTTAATGTCCCTGATAACCACGATGAGGTGGTCACTGACCTCGAGCCAGACATCCTAGAATGTGAAGTGAAGTGGGCCTTAGAAAAGCTGAGCAACAACAAAGGTAGTGGAGGTGACAGTATTCCAGCTGAGCTATTCAAAATCTTAAAAGACGATGCAGTAAAAGTGCTACACTCAATTTGCCAGCAAATTTGGAAAACTCAACAGTGGCCGCAGGATTGGAAAAGATCAGTTTACATTCCAATTCCAAAGAAAGGCAGTGCCAAAGAATGTTCAAACTATCGTACCATTGCACTCATTTCTCATGCTAGTAAAGTTATGCTTAAAATCCTACAAGCTAGACTCCAGCAGTATGTGGATCGAGAACTACCAGAAGTACAGGCAGGATTTCAAAGAGGCAGAGGAACTAGAGATCAAATTGCCAACATATGCTAGATCATGGAGAAAGCTAGGGAGTTCCAAAAAAAATCTACTTCTGCTTCATTGACTATGCTAAAGCCTTTGATTGTGTGGATCACAACAAACTGTGGCAAGTTTTTAAAAAGATGGGAGTACCAGACCATCTTATTTGTCTCTTGAGAAACCTATATGCGGGTCAAGAAGGAACAGTGAGAACGGGACACGGAACCACTGATTGATTCAAAATTGGGAAAGGAGTCTGGCAAGGCTGTATACTGTCACCCTGCCTATTTAACTTATATGCAGAGCACATCGTGAGAAAGACAGGGCTAGATGAATCAAAAGTTGGAATTAAGATTGCCGGGAGAAATATCAACAACCTAAGATATGCAGATGATACCACTCTAATGGCAGAAAGTGAAGAACTAAAGAGCCTCTTGTTGCGGGTGAAGAAGGAGAGTGCAAAACTTGGGTTGAAACTTAACATTAAGAAAACCAAGATCATGGCATCTGGCCCTCTCAATTCCTGGCAAATAGATGGGGAAGAAATGGAGGTAGTGACAGATTTTATTTTCCTGGGCTCCAAGATCATTGCAGATGAGGACTGTAGCCAAGAAATTAAAAGACGCTTGCTCCTGGGGAGGAAATCTAGACAGCACACTAAAAAGCAGAGACATCACCCTGTCAACAAAAGTGTGTATAGTCAAGGCTATGGTCTTGAATTGAGGCCTTTGAACTATGGTGCTGGAGAAGTCTCCTGCAAGTCCCTTGGACTTCAAGGTGATCAAACCAGTCAGTTCTTTAGAAGGCCAGATCCTGAAGCTGAAACTCAAATACTTTGGCCACCTAATGAGAAGGAAGGACTCACTGGAGAAGAACCTAATACTGGGAAAGATTGAGGGCAATAGAAGAACGGGATGACAGAGAATGAGGTGGCTTGATGGAGTCACTGAAGCAGTAGGTGTGAGCTTAAATGGATTCCAGAAGATGGTAGAGGACAGGAAGGCCTGGAGGAACATTGTTCATGGGGTTGGGATGGGTCGAACACAACTTCGCAGCTAACAACAACAAAATTTTCACAAGGAGTCTCCCAACAATTAATGTTAATCGAAGGACTATTTTATATGCGTTTCCAAAAGATAATGATGATAATAATCTGGGATCTGGGAAACCATACGTTTTCTAGAAAACTGAAAGGTAATCTGAAAATGGCAAAATTGTTCCGCTATAGTTTTGAATTCCTTAGACCTATTGCTGCTTTTCAGCCAAGAAAACTTGCAGACTTTTGAAACTTAAAGTTTTCTAAAAAAAACAACACCTCAATAACTCAGATAGGATAGTGGGGGGGAGGAGGGAGAAGAGAGAGAGAAAAAAATATATCCCTACCCCATAGTGATTTAAAAGAATTGTTCCATGGATTCTATTGGAAATGAATTTGGATGTTCTGCTCACAGTAGATTTCATAGTTCAACAAACTCTATTAGTATTCATCTTTCTCCTATAAAAGGTTTCTGGGGAAAAAGAGGTATTGTACTGAATATTGCATGCAACCATCAGGCAGTGTGTTTTTAAAAAGAAGTTTTAAAATAGTGAAATTTGCATTTGAAAAGAGAGCATCAAAAAGATTTAAATGGCAAAGAACACACTGAGTGTGTAAGGTCTTGGCCAACTTACATTAAGAATGACATAAATTAGGGAAATACATTCTCCTTATGTTAGAAGACATTACTGTTATTATGAAATTGCCTGTAATTTTAAAAAAATATATGGATAAATACAGAAATATTTTTCTATTAATATATATACTAAAGGGGCAGATTTTGTAGTAATCTGCCCATATTTAATAGACAGCAAGTATCCTTTTGCACTTCAAAGATTTTATTATACATTCCTCAGCACTGTTTCCCATTTTGTTCTAAGCCATAGTATGGTGTGTGTGTGTGTGTGTAATGTAGAAACATAAGAATTGTGATATGTAAATTTTCCTTTGCACCTTGGCATTAATTGTGATCCATACTGCTATTGCTGGTTTGACAAGCTGTGATTGAAACAAATTGTATCTTGGAGGAGCATGTGTGAATTCAGCTACAAAGGAGAGGCTTTGTATGAGGATCTGAGTATGAAAAAGTACACCCAGCCAATGGAGTGCAGGTCACGTGGAATCATAAAGAATTTTATCTGCTCAGAAATAGCACTGCTATGTGTTCAGAGTTACTTTCTCTTGATATAAGGAAGACTCCTTATTGTATTGTGCCTGATTTTATTTTGCAATATGACCACTTGCCCAGAAAAAAAAAGAGGTACCAGAGAGCATTTTGGGAGACCAGGATTCATAAAGGGAACAACCTTTCCAATTGGCCTTTTAGGAAATTGATGTTTGTAATTGACCTCATTCATCATGGCAGCCACTATGTGAGAATAGTTCAGAACATCTTCAAGACCCAATGGAACTGAAGTCAGTGTTTCTCAATGTTGGCAACTTTAAGATGTGTGGACTTCAACTCCCAGACTTCCCCAGCATGCTGGCTTAAGAGTATCATATGTGCAGCACTGGCTTTATCTCACAATTTATTGTCTGAAACAAAGGTCAAGCTGGAACTTACATTCCAATCCATTTACATTAATGCCACCTGACCTTGCAAATAGGATAGCAACCATCTCAGCCTTACTGTATCCAGAATAAAGGCATGATGGCAGAGAAATATCTTTGCCCCCTCTGTGTATGTGTATCTTTGTATAAAAACTTCACTGCAACTTTCCCCTTCAGCCTTTATTTGTCTACATAAAATGCAAATTCTTTACTGTTTATGGTTGACCTATTTCAAAAATAATTCTTTGCTTTTAAATGATGACACACCACTATTTTGCATAAATAGGCCCTCTTATACTTAGAGTTAAAAATGTTTCCCTTTTTTCTCTTTGTAAATAAGAGCTAATAGCTTCCAATTCTGTTTGCTTTTGTCTCTACCTCTTTTTCTGAGATGAGCTCCATGCTGCTAGCTCCTTTATATGGCAACTATGGCATCAGTTAAATTTTCTCCTTGCTCAATCTATTTTCTGTTATATTTACAACTATTTCAAAGGACAGTTTTTATTCCTTCAATCTCTGTACTTTTCATTATGTGTGTTTTAACCTTAACATCTTTGTGCTTCAGAACTGGGCATTAAGTCAGATCATTAGTCCCTCCCTTTCAAAGAAGGTTTTGGGAATATATAACTGTTCTACATGTCTGCATTCACCTGTGCTTTTACTGCCTATAGTTTGGGTGAGAGCATGGCCATAAATGCTGTAGAAAGAGGTGAAGATTGTAGGTAAAAAGTACAACAATGATAAGGTAAATGTTACATGTCCTCTTTTTATTCCTGAAAATGTCTAAGGCATTTTCCAGATATTCTTGGATTTCAGCTCCCAGAATTCCCCAGATAATATAATATAGCTATATATTATATATATTTATAGCTATACAATTAATTGTATAACTGTGTACAGTTACTTAAACTTAATTACTGAAATAGTCAGATTGGATGGATTAAAACCAACCACCCACAATTTAGACTAGTGCATTGTAATAATAATAATAAAGTTGGAAGGGACCTTGGAGGTCATCTAGTCCAACCCACTGCTCAGGCAGGAAACCCTATACCATTTTGGACAAATGGCTGTCCAGTCTCTTCTTAAAAACTTCCAGTGTTGGAGCATTCACAGCTTCTGGAGGCAGGTTGTTCCACTGGTTAATTGTTCTAACTGTCAGGAAGTTTCTCCTTAGTTCTAGGTTGCTTCTCTCCTTGATTAGTTTCCATCTGTTGCTTCTTGTCCTGCCTTCAGGCGCTTTGGAAAATAGCTTGACTCCCTCCTTTTTGTGACAGCCCCTGAGATATTGGAATACTGCTATCATGTCCCCCCTGGTCCTTCTCTTTGTTAAACTAGACATACCCAATTCCAGCAACTGTTCCTTATATGTTTTAGCCTCCAGTCCCCTAATCATCTTTGTTGCTCTTCTCTGTACTCTTTCTAGACTCTCAACATCTTCTTTACATCGTGGTGACCAAAACTGGATGCAGTATTCTACGTGTGGCCTTACCAAGGCATTGTAAAGTGGTATTAATACTTCATGTGATCTTGATTCTATCACTCTGTTAATGCAGCCCAGCACTGTGTTGGCTTTTTTGGCAGCTGCAGCACACTGCTGGCTCATATTTAAGTGATTGTCCACTAGGACTCCGAGATCCCTCTCACAGTTACTACTATTGAGCAAGGTACCCCGCTATATTATACCTGTGCATTTGGTTTTTCTTACCTAAATGTAGAACCTTACTTTTTCACCATTGAATTTCATTTTGTTAGATAGTGCCCAATGTTCAAGTCTGTCCAGATCCTCCTATATCTTAAGCCTGTCTTCTGGAGTGTTGGCTATTCCTGCCAGCTTGGTGTCCTCTGCAAATTAGATGAGTTCCCCATCTATCCCCTTGTCCAAATCATTCATGAAGATGTTGAAGAGCACTGGGCCCAGAACAGAACCCTGGGGCACCCCACTACACACTTCCCTCCATGTAGATGCGGTTCCATTGAGGTCCACACGCTGAGTACGGCCTGTCAGCCAGCTACGAATCCATCTGGTGGTGATGCTGTCTAACCCACATTTTTCTATCTTATCAAGTAGTAGGTTGTGATCTACGTTATCAAATGCCTTACTGAAGTCCAAGTAAATTATATCCACAGCATTCCTCTGATCCACTAATTTTGTCACTTGGTCAAAGAATGCAATAAGATTTGTCTGGCACGATCTGTTTTTGACAAACCGATGTTGGCTTTTATTAATGACTTTGTTTGCCTCTAAGTGTTTGCTGATTTGTTGTTTGATTATCTTTTCCAGAATCTTCTCAGGTATTGAGGTCAGGCTGATAGGTCTGTAATTTCCTGGATCCATTTTTCCCCCCTTTTTTGAAGATGGGAACTACATCAGCTCTTTTCCAGTTCTCTGGTAGTTCCCCAGTGCTCCAGGATCTTTGAAAAATATAGTTCAGTGGTTCTGAGATCACGTCTGCCAGTTCCTTGAGAACCTTGGGGTGTAATCCATCTGGTCCTGGTGATTTGAACTCATCTAGGCTGGACAGGTGCTCATTTACCATTTTCTTGCCTATCTTAACTTGTGTTTCTATTCTGTTTTTTATGGCACTATTTTTGATAGGTTGGTCTGTTTTTTCCTTTTGTGTAAAGACAGATGCAAAAAACGAGTTACCGGTAAATAGTTCTGCTTTCTCCCTAAAGGGAGAAAGTAACATTTACCTTATCATTGTTGTACTTTTTACCTACAACCTTCACCTCTTTCTACAGCATTTATGGCCACGCTCCCACCCAAACTATAGGCAGTAAAAGTACAGGTGAATGCAGACATGTCACCTTCTTGCCACTTTCACCCACTAATGGACCAATCATTTCCTTAACTTTTTTCTTGTTTTTTACATGTTGAAAGCTTTTTTGTTATTTTTGGCTTTGGTCGCAAGCCTTAGTTCATTATGAGCCTTAGCTTTCCTCACTTCATCTTTACAGGTTCGGGCTATTTGCTGATATTCTGACTTAGTTATGTGCCTCACTTTCCACTTTCTATACTTGCCCTTTTTATCTTTCAATTTATTAGAGAGTTCTTTATGCAGCCATGCTGGTTTCTTTTGAGAGCTGTTATTTTTCCTCTTTGTTGGTATTGTTTGGAACGTGGCTCAAGATCCAAAACAAAACAAACTCACTTGGAATTCCAGCAACAAAGTTTTATTTCAAAAGAAGCGTTTGCAAAGGCTTGGTGGACTGAAACACACACAGGAGTTCAGCCACACCTTACAGAGCTGTTTGACACATTTTTATATCCTATCCCCGACGCAGATTCCACCTCCCCTATCTCACTCAATGCCCCTTCCCTAATCATCCGATAAAGTATTCGGACCGCCTAAAACCACTGTCCTTCCCATGTTCCAGGAAGCCCCTTTGTCCATATCTTATCTTTCACCATCTAATTTTCTGTTACCACAGTCCGTCTCCTATAGTTGTTTCAATATTTCTTCTTACAATTTGTAACTTCTGCTTTTCACATTTGTACTTGTCAATACTTAGATAAAATATTATTTCTGATCTTCAGTTGGCTTCTGCTTCAACCTTCAGACTCATTAGAAATTTCTGAATAATACTTTTATTCCTTTCATTATTGTGCTAGACTGGGCTTTTATTGTCTCACTTTTCAAAATTTCCCAAGCTTCTTGAGTTGTTTTCCACTTAAGGATTCTCATCCATGGAATCCCTCCCAAGCCCTCTTTAAGTTTATTGAAATTAGCTCTCTTAAAGTCCAAGACTCTAGTTTGACTGTGTTCTATTGATTGTGCTTCCATAATGTTGAATTCCAATATTGCATGATCACTACCTCCCAAGGTTCCTGTGGCTTCAACACCTTCCATCATTTCATCTCTGTTAGTGAGAATTACTGTAGATCCAAAATGGCTAATCCCCTAGTTCCCTTCTCTACTTTTTGGGAGACAAAGTTGTCTGCTAGGTTTGTCAGGAATCTGTTTGATCTTCTACTTGGTGCAGAGTTTGTCTCCCAGTTGATGTCAGGGTAGTTAAAGTACCCCATTACTATTGTGATGTGCTTCCTACATACCTTAGTTTGCTGACTAGCAAAAAGTTCATCTATTTCCTGAGTTTGGTTGGGTGGCCTATAGTATACACCTATGGCAATGTCATTTTTTCTCCCTTTTATATTGACTCAAATGCATTCAAGTTTACAGTTTTCATCTCTATTGTAGAAACTCAGGAACATTGATAGGAATGAAGGAGAGAGATGATTCCTTGAGGCATTCTAAATTTAATCTGACTCATTCTTTTCAAAAGCATACTCAGACTTGTTTTAGCTATTAGTTGAAATATACTGTGTAAAGCCAAATTATCATTTGTTAGACAAACCAGCAACTTCTGATAAATTATGGTTAGTTAATGATCTTTGTTGTGCGATGGCTCAGTGGCTAAAGATGCTGAACTTATCAGCTGGAAAGCTGACAGCCTGGGTTTGAGAGCCGAGCACCACATGAAGGGGAGAGCTCCCGTTAGTTACCCCAGCTCCTGCCAACCTAGCAATTCAAAAGCAAGGCCTCTGCCACATCACAAATGCAAGTAGATAAATAGGTACCACTATGGTGGGAAGGTAACAGTGTTCCATGAGCCTCAGCATATAATCATGCTGGCCACATGACCACAGAAGTGTTAGTGCAAGCTCCCTCAGCTAAGAAACAGATATGAGCACCATACCCTAGGCCCGAGTGGACAGGGGGAACTTTTATCTTTACCTTAGTGACCTCTAAACCAAGATCTCATTTGAATATTTGAGCAAGTAAGGAATTTGGTACATACATTATTCTAGGTCATAATATGGTTTGTTTTTTGGCTTGGTATGTTATGTGAACTAAGCCATTATTTGTTGTTTAAAAATATGGTTTAAAAATCCTATCTTATCCTGCATGCTGGCTTGGAAATTCTGGAAATTGAAGTCCATACATCTTAAACTTGCTAAGATTGAGAAACACTGTTTTAAAGGGGGAAAATATATCTTAAAAAAACCCTAAACCATGATTAGGATAAATCTACTTTGATATTGCATGTGGCATGCATTAAATCTCAAGGCATTTTTGAGATCTCATCTCTCCTTTGTTGCTGGACTGGAGATTTCTTTTCTGCTCTGCCACGTGTTATTCTTAAGAGTGCCAGCATTATGCAATAAATGGAGTGCTATTTACTAGCGAGCGGTATAAATGGCTAATTAAGCAGTGTTTGGATTGATGACTCACAGCTTGTACAGGCCTGATCTAGGAAATTGTAGGTCTTATTAGCTGGATATTCTTAGAATGCTTCTAAAAAGGTGTATATATTTTCATTTATATAGGTTACTTTCTGCTGTGGAAAATATTGTGGCTTTGGAAAAGATGCCTGCTGCTTTCTCACAGTTTGAACCATGTGCAGGTGGCTTTACAAATAGCGACAGGACTTTACAACTCATGCATGGTAAGAAGCCCTTCAAACCATTCCATGAGAGTGTTGAGAATGTATCAATGCCTTAAAAAGGAATGTGTTGCAAAAGGAAATTTGGAATTGGAAGCTTGTGCATGTAATTAGTAATCAGCTGAGTTTGAAGCAAAGGCTGATTGTGCCTAAGTATTTAGATTATGCTGGGGAAGAAAGCTGGAGAAAGAACAGCATGCTCTTTATTCATATTAAGAAGGGGAGCTGGATCACTCTTTGTATAATGGACTCCATGTGAATAAAGATACATTAGAAGAAAAGACCAAATTCACTTGTATTCCTTCCAATTTGCTTCCAAATTGATATGCAAAAGAACATGAGGAGGAAGGCATTTTCAAGGTGGGAGAAGGTGGCTGCCAGGAAGGAACAGACTAAACCTTCTCCCTCTGATGCTACTGCCCTTCTTTCAATGGAAACATGTCTACTCCATTTGATATTTCATTTAACAAAACTTAATTTTTACTACCAGTTAAGTTTTGTTATTTCATTTAACAAAACAATTTTTACAAAAAGAAAAGAAATTAAATTGACATGCAAGAGATATTTTCAAAACATTGAAAACTGTATTTGTAAATAAGTGTACAGTCCAGGAATAGGCAATCAGTGGCTCTTCAGATGTTATTAAACTAGAACTCCCATACAACTCTCCAGAAGTTGTGAATGCTCCAACACTGGAAGTTTTTAAGAAGAGACTGGACAACCATTTGTCTGAAATGGTATAGGGTTTCCTGCCTGAGCAGGGGGTTGGACTAGAAAACCTCCAAGTCCCTTCCAACTATACTACTACTACTACTACTACTACTACTACTACTACTACTACTGTTGTTATATCTTATCATTGGCCATCCACAGAAGAGTAAAAATATTGAGATGGCAACTATAGCTGAACAATCATATCCCCTCCTCTTTTGCCATGCATCATGACAGACATAAAAAAGTAGGGCTTCAACTCTAGGGCATGGCTTCTATCTTAATTTTTTAAAATTTTCCTCTCTGAGGAGATGCCTCTCTAAGAGTTCTAGTTTGATATATCTTGAGGACCATCTCTCATTTCCTCCACTCCCTGGGAAAGTATATCTAGTAAAAGTGGTTACTGTAATTTAGAGATGTAGCTTCAAAAAAAAGCATTTGTGTGTGTGTGTGCAATGACACCCAGTTTGGATGATGATCCATTCAATTGCTGGTGAGATTCCCAGATGTACATGGTCCTTCAGACAATGTTCCTCATCTCTGGGCTCATAACCCAGTGAGATTCACTGCTGAGAGGAAATTAAATAAATAGGAAGTTATCCTGTCTCCAGCATTTCTGCTATTACATTATTCTAGCTCCTTTCTGATTCTGTTTTTAACTGTTAGCTAACATTATAAGAGAGACGCGGTGGCTCAGTGGGTTAGGACACTGAGCTTGTTGATCAGATGGTCGGCAGTTTGACGGGTCGAATCCTGAGTGCTGCATAACATAGTGAGCACCTGTTACTCATCCCAGCTTCTGCCAACCTAGCAGTTCGAAAGCACGTAAAAATGCAAGTAGAAAAATAGGGACCACTACGGTGGGAAGGTAACAGCATTCTGTGCGCCTTTGGCGTCTAGTCGTGCCGGCCACATGACCACGGAGACGTCCTCAGACAAGCACTGGCTCTTCGGCTTTGAAACAGAGATGACCACTGGCCCCTAGAGTTGGAAACGACTAGCACGCATGTGCGGGGGAACCTTTACCTTTACCTTTACCTAACATTATAAAGAAAGATAAAATACAAAATGATAAAGCTAAAAAGGATTTAAAAAGGAAGGGAGGGGATCAAAACGGGAAAAAGTTGTTTTTTAAAAAAAGCTCTTCAGTTCAAATGACAATGGAATTGGCAACTAAATGCAACAGATCTGTGACTTACAGTTTAAGGTTTTTAAAAGTGTAACTGCAGAAGGGCTGAAGGAGAAGGGAATCTTACTGGGTTTAATAATGCTGGGAGGGAAATACTGGCTTGTAATTTTATTTGTTCATCAAATGTATACACTGCCCATCTCATTGTATAAGTGACTCTGAATGGTTTACAAGAAAAAGGCCATAAAAATCCTTACAGACGATGTACAAAGTTAAAAAGGACTGCTCACCACTATTGGGTTTCCATGATAGTCTTTTGGAAGGCCAGAAAAGTGAGGGCCAGCTTCACCTCTGGGCAAGATGTTTACAGGGAGAGAGCAATAGTACTTTTACATCTCCTGTCCCCAAATTATTTGCCTAATAAACTTGGAGGGGTTTTCATTGGAGAAATAGCATTAGAACTAATCCTGTTTTCCAGTACTGGGACCTTGATTGGTTAACTTCCTACCTGAAACTGCTATTGAACAGGAAAACAGTAGGCAATTTAATCAGGAATGCTTTCTATGTGCTGTCTAATTGTGTTCCCGTTCTCTTCCATTTGAAGTATCTGCTGCATTTCCAGGAAATAAATCACTTAGTTTGTATTCAGTAATGAGAAGGAAGCATATTATGAAAGTCAAGGAGCTCTTTGCTTTAAACACAAAGAATCTGTTAGTGTCAGCAGGTTTTTTTCTGCCAAAGACAACTCATGATTCTGTCAGAAAGTAACTTAAAAAGTGGGTGAGTGGGGAAAATCTTCTTCCATCCAGTACAAATCTACCAAGAGAGGGAAAAGATGTGGTATGAAGAAGCTTAACATTGAGGTGTGACATTTTTAGACTATTCTGAAAATTTTCATTTCTTACACATTTAGCTTCCTCCAGAATGCTAGCAGGTTATACTGAATATGATATGAATACATATCTCTCTATTTGTTTCCAAGACAAATTATGCATCAATATTTGAATATAGCAGCATTTTTCTATCCAAGTGTTCCTACTGCAATCACTAAGCTAAATTCCCATGTCTTTAGGGAGTGCCTTGGCAGCCAGGCAGTTTTTTCAGCTACAAACCTTATTGTGTATTTGTAGCATAAATATTTCCTGAACGCCAAGCAAGAAATCACCACATACATCCTTTTGTTCTTTTCCCCAAAGTCATTTTTACTATATGACTGTACTGTGTGGCTTGAGCTCTAGTGAACTGGGTCATTTAACTTTATTTATTCTGACCCAAACTGACTATTAGGCAGAAGCTAGCAAACAGAAGCTTTTACCCTCTTTGAATCCTCAACTTTTCTCTAGACCAGGGGTGTCAAACTCAATTACATTGAGGGCCGCATCAGCATTGCGGTTGCCCTCAGGGGGCCGGGTGGGTATGGCCAGGGTGGGCATGGCCTACTGGGTGGGCGTGGCTAGAGTGCATATGGCCTACTGGGTGGGCGTGGCCAGCTCTACATCGTTCGCATCAAGGGTGCCTATGGGGGCCTGGGCAGGAGTGGGACAGATCTGAGGGTCTCTGGCGGAAGGAGGGTCTCTGGGCCAGGGCCAAGGCAGTGGGGGTCGTTCCCTCACTGTTTCCAGGATGGCTTTGCGGGCCACATGAAACCACTTCGCGGGCCGGATCCGGCCCCCGGGCCTTGTGTTTGACATGTCTGCTCTAGACCAAGTCTCCTAAACTAAGATGTTGTTTCAGGTATAGTGGTGCCTTGGTACTCAACTGCTTTGAAACTCATCAAATTTGGTACTCAATGCATTTTGATGTGAAAATTTTGTCCCAGTACTCATCATTTGTTTGGTACTTAATGTACTAGCTAGAACTTGCTAGTGTCAGCTGCCTTGTGACTCACTATATTATTGCTTATGGAAAAAATGTGTTTGGTACTTAGCACTTTGGTACTCATTACACATCCTGGAATCAGTTATTGATGAGTACCAAGGTACCACTGTGTCATAAAGAGCAGTAGTCCAATGAAGAAATACCATTTATTCATCTGATTTCAAAAAATGGGATGAAAAAGTGATGCTATCTGTGCCTCAATCAGTCAAAGGTCTTAGAAGACCAATCTTATATTCCTATAAACAAGTAAAAAGGAATAATAATGGATTTTTAAGGGACAGATCCAAAAATCTTGTTGGGACATTCTCTGCTCAATACTAGAAAAATGAAAAAAGTTGGAAAGTGAAAGAAATTTGTTCAGTTTGTGAATTTACTTAATTTGTACTGCTCAAAATTATATTTGAGTTGGGAAGCAGAATTTGAGGTTCAAGTCTCCCCTTGACTACAGAGAATGTACCAAATGTATGTGAAATGCCATGCAAACATTTTTTAAAAAAAGATGAAAATAGATCAGAATGAATTTAAGATTATAAAAACAGAATATACTTGACCTTATAACTGATTATATTTTTCCCCCAGTCCCACATAGTCCAAAATTACAGCCTCAGGATCCAAACTCAGCTACCAGCACATCGATTGCTGTCTATTGGACTGTGAATGAAGACGACCTCATTGATTTCTTCCAGGTTTATTGTATGGAGGAATCCCCAGGAAGCAAAGAGCAAAGTGGTATGTGAGTCTTTTTGAATGGGAATGGTGGCATTGGGGGAGTGGGGTGGGGAAGGGAGAATTTACAGAAGCAAAATAACAACAATAATATAAACAAGTGTAGTAAAACCACCTTGAATATTCTTATTCATTGTGAGAAGAAATTGTGTTGTTTTGCCTCAGAAACTCAGCTTGTTAGTAATTTTAGGCTCGGAAGAGTTAAGATTGTTGTTAAGCAGGATTTCTACTGCTTCTAGATTTAAAGTGGGATTGTTTTGTCATGTAGCCTGCTGTTGATAAATTCAGTTAGTCTATGTTATTATCAATAAATACAGGTAGTTCTTGACTTACAACTGTTTGTTTAGCGACTGTCTGAAGTTACAACAGCACTGGAAAAACTGACTTATGACCATTTTTCACAGTTGTAGCACCCCCATGGCCACATGATCAAAATTCAGATGCTTGATAACTGGTTCATATTTATGACGGTTGCAATGTCTTGGTGTCATGTGATCATCTTTTGTGACCTTCTGACAAGTAAAGTCAAGTCAATGGGGAAGTCAGATTCACTTGACAGCCATGCTACTAACTTAACTTCAGTGATTCACTTAGCAACTGTAGCAAGAATAGTCTTAAATTGGGGCAAAGTTCACTTAACAAATGTCTCACTTAACAACAGAAGTTTTGGACCCAGTTGAGGACTACCTGTATTTTTTTGTAGAAATTGCATTTTCTTGCTGTTATGTGTACAGACTACAAAGAAAATACAATAAAAACAAATACATTTAGCAACTATATAATGGTTCAGACAGAGATCATGTCAGAACCATGGGATTGTTGGGTTCCCCTCCCTACTAGTCTTTATGGCTGGGGGGATCCTGACCTTGAAAAGCCCCCCAAAGGGCTCAATCTAGTGGAGAGTTTAAATCAATCCAAACATAGGTGAGTTTAAATGATATTCTTTGTGTTGTTTCTAATAGAAGATGAGTATTAAAAAAACCCCAGCAAGTGGATGGAGAGACACTTCGTAATATTTCTTCCCTTTCCAACTGCTATGTAGAATTTTTCTGCCAATCCACTCTTGTTTGGTCAATGGTTTAACCTGCTGTTGTATAAACCAAAAGGGCATTTTTCATGGCTTCTTGCATGTGTACATGTTGCTTTTATTTGTTGTAGGCTTTGTTGAAGAATATCGTGTCATTGTGAAAGAGAGTAACTGCATTTTGGAGGATCTGGAACCTGGTCACTGCTACAGAGTATGGATCATGGCCATAAATTATGCAGGATGTAGTTTTCCCAGTGGCAAATCCATATTTAGAACTGGTAAGCTGTTTGGTCTTCTAAATATTTTTCCCCTCAATATTTACAGCTATGACCTAAGGAAGTACAGAGGACATATCATAAAATTGGTAAAACAAGAGATTTTGAGGGGGATGTGTTCTGTATTTACACCTGCATGGGTGTTATATAGTTAATTCTGCCTTAGTCTGTTTTACTCACAAGGGACTGTCTCATCCATTAGAGTTTATAACATGAAAGTCTCCTCTGATTGCTTTATAGTATTCAAATATCTATACTAAACTGGTATAGAACTGGGAACATACCCAGCCTTAAATGTGGTAATTAGGATTAGAGGAAGTGTTAAGATGTTACAGGTTACAGCTTATGCATTTTAATTGTTAATTGGTATTATTTTAGTTAACTATTGTGTAAAATAATTGCAATATTTATATTAAGAACATCAAATAAAAATAGAGTAGCAGAAAGAATAAAAATATTTAAAATTACTTTCATGTGAGGCAGTGGGGTGTTGGAAAATATTTTGTATGCTTTAGACTATATATTCATTTGCATGGACTTTTCAAAAACATTAAACTATGGAATACAGATATTTAACCTGGAACATAAATGGAGCCAACTCCACCCCCAAAAAGGAACAAAGTATTCAAACATCTAAAAAAACAAAAACAGGATATAATTTGTCTTCAGGAACACATATTAGGAATAAAGATGTTAAATAATTGATTTGCAAAATTTAGGAGAAAAATTTATGTCAGCAGGATAAAACAAAACTAATGGTGTTACTTTACATATCAACCCTTGATTGAAAGCACAATAACAGCTGATCCAGATGGTAGATATGTGGAGGTAGAAATAGAAGTAGATGGCCAAAAAACCTGCATGCTGGGAATTTTTGCACCAAACGATAACAAAGATACTTTCTACAAACAGGTGATGGACCTAAGGTGGTTTTTCATGAGGCAACTGGACTTTCTTGTTTTTCTTCGAAGACCTTTCGCTTCTCATCCAAGAAGCTTCTTCAGCTCTGACTGGATGGGGGGGGGGGGATGGAAGATTTATACTCCTTGCAGACAGCTGGTCATTTGCATTCTTTTAGAGAGTTGTTGGGGCAACCTGAAGGTTTATCTGTGTTGGACAGCCCTCTCTCAACAAAGGGGGAGGGATATGACATCATCTATATCCAGTCTACAACACAGTCCTTTCAGCAGTTCCAAGAAGGCTTCACACCCATTTGCACTACTCAGGTGACCCTGATGATAAACAAGAAAGTCCAGTTGCCTCATGAAAAAGCACCTTTGGGATAACTATGATGTGGATGAATGAGAATCTCCAGAGACCTAGTGTTAAAACCTACCATATCAAAATTGGTGACTAAATGCTGTGGTATTCCCACAATTGGATAGAATATCCAAAAAGATATCCAAAAAGATATCCAAGAAAAATTGCCAAAATCCTTCTTTGGACTTGCACAAAATATAATGTTAGTGGTTATCTGGAGACAAAAAAATGGTAATTCTAGAGAATACATTATTTTTCACTAAGATACCAATCATTGTTGAGAATAGATATAATATGGATTTAAAAAAAAAATTTCTTTTTCTATATTAGTTAAATTTTGATTTTACAAAGTTACAAGCAGATCAGGGGTCCCGATAAATTTGAAATAAGATTTTGGAATCAATAATTAAAAAAACTTCCTGTGGAAAAATGATTAGAGGGAACTAAGATTAAAGGAGAATAAAACATAAACTTGATTCACAATTACAAAATGAAGCAAAATATTCTAACTGAACATATTGAAGGATATGTTTGAAAAATGGACTCAGAAATTAATTTTAATAGAGTCAACAGGGACATCTGCCTCTATCACTATTGTAGCTAAAAGATGTTATGGAAGAGGAACAGGTTTTACCTGACAAGATCAAGACTGAGTTGAAAGTGAATTTACAAATTACAAGCTAAAAGAATGACATGGAAAAAGATGATATTATTTCACATATGGAATATTCACATCACAAAAAAGATTTTACACTGGAGATACAAAATAAACTATGGTAGCTAATGTTTAAATAATTAAAATGGATATGTAAACAATATAGCAAGTGAATGACCTGGATAATTTCCCTATATTGGAGGTATAAAAGATACTTGTTAAAATTTGAAAGAATCTTGTTAAAGGGACCAATGAAAATGAAAAGAAATAAAATTTTAAGACATTATTTGAATGGATTAGATTCAGGCTGTTATAAGTAAAAGAAAGGAATATACAGTTTGTTTATGTAATCAAGGTTAAAATAGATATGTTATTATTTCTGGTGAGTCTTAATGGATTTTAGCTGAAACCAGGACAGAAATGATGATGCTTTATGGATTTGTTTGTAAATTAGAGATCAAATAAGAGGAAGTGATGAAGGTAGAACATAACTTCTTTACATACTTATTTTGAATTAATATATTATTTTCTTTTTTCTATTTCTATGTCTTTTTGTCTTTTTTCTTTCTTTCCTGTACCTCCTGTTCTTTCCTTTGTTCTTCTATCTTTTTTAGTTTGTATTACTTTTTACTGTTGTAATTATACTTTTTAATAAAATTTTCATAAAAAACTTATCCTTAATTGTTCACTGAGAATAGAAAAAGATTGAAAGCTGGTAATTTCACTTTAATATATCTACTACTATTTGATCACCATTCTTTAGAACAGACATTAACCTAGCAAACTTAGCAAGCAGAGGAGAGAAATATCATACAGGTACTCATCACTTAACAATGGCAATTGAATCAGAATTTCCATCACTAACCAATCCAATTGTACAGTATGACATCATGTGACTTCATCGCTTACTAAGAGCAGTATTTCTATCTACCTCTGAAGAAAATAAAAAGCAAACAAGAGATGGCAAAGTTTTAATAGGTTAGAAGAAAAATGTCTGGATTCTTGACTTCCAGTGTATACAAACTAGCAATTGTAGTCTTTCTTATGGTTCAGCAAATATGCCCCTATATTCACAGCTCCTCCAACTCCTGAAATAAAATCAGAAGACTGCACCATCTGCTGGGACACGGCCACTATTCGATGGAGCACCAGCAACCTGGAAGCAACAGACTCCTTCACACTTGAATACTGCAGACAGTATTCCCCTGAAGGAGAAGGCCTCAGGTCAGTCTCTTGGGCTTTGAGACACAGATTAAATGCAGTGGGGCTAAAGAGTTTTTCCTATGTCAAAGCAAGAGCGTTCTCTTTTCTTGATTTTCCTACAGAAAATAAGAAATCCATTTTTGCAGAGTTGTGAAAATTCTGCCAGATATTAATCTTTGTGACTGTATTTGGTAAATCATGAATACCTTTATTTTGTGTTAGCCAGGGCTTTTTTTCTCATAGAACGCTCAGAATGGAGTTCCAGCACCTTTTTTGGATGGAACCTTGTAGGGTAGGCAAGGTGGGTTGTATGACGTGTGAGTTCCGGCACCTTTTTCTTTTACAAAAAAAGCACTGGTGTTAGCAATGTACAAAAATAGTTAGAAAGCGAAGCTCTTTGCTCCTCCTCCTTATTTAGATCACATCCAGGCTATTTGGAGAAGAATGAAAAGACAGGGGCACAAATTAATGGGAATGGACTCCCTTGTTGTTTTCTCATGTATCTTTCCCTTGTAAACCATGATCCTTCAAAGCTGGACGTCTCCAATGGTATCTTGTTTCCTGATGACTGTACTTCTGTTATATGAAATACAAAGAGTGGATGCTTTTCCTAGCTCCCCAAATTACTTCATAGCTTTGCAAGTACTTAGCTCTGTTTTTGTCCCCCCAAGAATTAATTTGCCATGCCATTAAAATTGCAAAATACAAATCATCTTATGTTTCACCACCACCATTCATTTCTGGAAAAAAAACACCAAAGTAAGATATTCAGGATGTTAATGATCACAAAGATAGATTATCACCATTAAAAAAAAACCTCTTACTTCAGAAAGATTCTGGTTGTGATTGGAGACATGTATGTAGAAAAGAGAGAAGAAGAGGGGGATTATTTGTAGGTGCCCAAAAACTACAGAAGTATATTGTTTCTGTCTTTTTCCTTCTTACACCTGCTGCCCTCTTTCAAAAATTATTATAGCCAATCACTTCATAAAAGCTAAAGGAAGTATCCTGAAAAACTGCCAGAATTTGTCATGCTTTGATAGTACAATGGAGCTATTCTCTGCCAGCAGCACTGAAAGTGTGTAGCTCTTATTTTATAAAAAATTTTATGCAGGTAATCTGTAACACTTCAAATGTTTTTAAAGATTGATTTTCTCATTTCTCCTCCAGGATAGAAATATCAGGATTTAACCATTTGTGATAGTTTAAAATACATTAAATTCTTGTGATCAGAAGAACTAAGTGAACCATTTATTCCTTTTGCCAGAAGCAATTTCTTATGTTATATTATCTAATCTAGCCTTCCCCAGATTGGTGTCTTCACAATGGGTTGGAAAATAGCTCATAGATTGGTCAGTCAATATGGTCAAGGAAAGTTGATCTGATCTCACAGTTATTATAAGGTTCTTATATGCAGATTTTGGAACACAATTCTCATCATTCCTGACCACTGACCAATCTGTACCCAATTTTGCCCTCCTTCCTACCATAGTATAATGTCTACTCCAGAATGTAAGGGCTGATCTATTTATATTCAAAATTTTGTTGCATCCTCCCTGGATTAGAATAAATAATTAACAATTTATTGCTTTCTCATTACATTCCAAATCTGCTGCCCAAGGCAGAGTCCCCAACCTTTTGGGCACCAGGGACCGGTTCCGTGGAGAGGGGTTTCTTTGCGGACCGAAGGGCGCGTGGTTTTGTGTGCTGCTTGCATCCCATGGATGGGGCTTTACTTGTTTGTGCAGATCACTTGCTGGCATACCACGGACTGGTACTGCTCCACGAACCGGGGGTTGGGGACCTCTGGCCTAAGGCAATGGCTTCATGCTATCTGATGGACATGTCTACCCTATGTAAAGAGTGGAATTGGGTTGAAAACATAACCTGCTTCCTGCTGCTTCTGTTTATATCAATCATTAAGAATTAAATCCATCTCCTTGTTGATAATCTTAGCCCAGATTACTTTTCTTGACCAATAGAAACATATCACGTTGTATCTTGCCAGTGGCTGAGGCTAGCAATCTGTTTTTTGAGTCAAATTCAGTGATGGATTTAATCATTTAAGCCCCACACAATTTCATATTAATTATCTGAAGATGAACCTCCTTTGGTATCCTTCTCCTGTGCCCCAACAATAAGATGCTGTCGGTTGCTGCAAAAAAGGGTCTTTTCATTATGTATCAGCAGCTGAAGACCTTTTTATTCTCCTTATCAATTTAAATAAAATCCCACTCTTTCTATGTTCATATCCCTTTAAAGCATGCCTGACAGGGGCAGGGCATTGATCATGCCCTGTGATTGCCACCTTGACTTTTGTTTTATCTTCCTTTCGATGACCTGCTGTCTCTTTCCTCATGAGTGCTATATGTATGCCAGTGACATCTTTGCCCCCTCCCCCATCTCATTTGCACCTTGGATTTTAAACAGAACACTTTTTTGGTCCTTTATCTGCTAGAGTCAGCAGGTACTATATATAAAGCTAGACTAGTGTCACGTTATCCAGGTTCCACCCCTTCCTGCTTCTGTGAAGAATGGGTCTTTTAGAATGATGTCAAACAAGCACCACATCTGATGTGCTTCTGTGAAGAATGGGTGTGATGTTACTTAGCCCCCTTAGGGTGTGTATCTGTGTGTGCTCCTTCAAATCATTTTGATCCTTGAATCCAGATTAGAATCCACATTAATAGTCTGTTAAGTTATTTGCTATATTGAAACATGCCATTCTATTATCCCTATGTGGGAGAGAGAACTGCATTAAATTGCTTGCTTCCATTCACCGGAAGTCTAGGGTTTTTTTTCTGTGCTTGCTCCATATGTTGGCACTTCCTCAGTGATCTGGAAGAGCAGATTTGTTATGTGAAAATATTGTGGATGTAGAATGGTGTGTAGGAGGCTACTGATACCAAAGTGCCAAGCCCTGCACATGTTACTGCTCTATTCTTAACCAAGGCTGTGGTTCAAGTGATTTCTCTCAGAAAAGAATTCAGAAATTGGACCCTTGATTTTTAAAAAATATCTACCGATAAACTCTAGAAATTTCCTTTGGCTCTGATAAAAGCCTAGTCAGAAGAGAATGAAGTTTTAACCCTTGGAAAGTACCAAGTTGACAGAGAGTAATGTAAGGTTTGGACAGCTTCTACCGAAGATGTAGAATACAGATACAGCACCTCTTCTTACTCAACATGTATTCTGTATCTTCTGTTCATTCACATGGTAAATGATGCTGGTATGGCTCTTTCAACATTAAAAAAAGGCTAAAATCTCACTAGATTGTGAAATCTTATCCCTAGTGTAATGTAGTGGGTCCAACGCAAGGAAGAGACGCCAGCCGGAGTACGTGTTCAGCTCTTTATTGTGAGGGGTTTCATACTGGCGAACAAGGGCTACCTGGTCTCCTTATTTACCTGGCCAGGTAGGTGGCTAGCCAATGGGGTTGGCCCTAGGTTTCCCGCCGAAACTAGGTTTCCTGCCAAAACCGTCCAAGCCAACGCCCCCTAGTGGCCGCTGCTATGCAGATGCCTGCACCTGGATACATAACACCCCTTCCCCCCTTAGAGAAGAACCTCCCTTATAACTATAACACACATAACTATATACAATGCATACATATTACATAACAACAAATTGAGATCATTTGCACACATAGTCTGCTAGGTATGCAGGTGTCCTGTGGGGTCTGGTGGACCGTCTGGGTGTGGCTTCCCCCTGGGCCGGCACATCTGGCTCGCACTCCTCCTGCGCTTGGTTAAGTCCGTCTGTCGGGTTCGTGCCACCGATGATGCCCTGCTGCTGCTGCAGGGCTGGCTGCAGAAGGCCATCTTCCGCTAGTTTAGGGTCCGTGTGGTTTCCGGTTGGTCTGGCCTCTTCTGGTGTGTGATTGTCAGGTTGGGCGTGTGTGGTGCACTCAGGGACCCTTCCTCTGAGCTGGTCAATATGTCGCCTGATGTGTCGTTCCCCCTCCACCCCTATGATGTAGGATAGAGGCCCCGTTTTGTCAACCACTGTCCCTGGAATCCATGTGTGACCTGCCCCGTAGTTCCTTACCCAAACCGGGTCCCCCACGTTGAACACCCTGTGTGTAGGTGGCTTCTCAGTGTTTGCCACCACCCAGTCAGGGTGCAGCTGGTCAAGCTTGGTGATGAGGCGCCGTCCCCATCGTAGTTCTGCTGAGCTCTTTCCGGTGGCAACACATGGTGTGGTGTGTTGTGCGAGCAAAAATTTTGCCAACCTGTGATGCCAGTCCCCACTGATGATGCGCCGGAGTGCGTCCTTGGTCGTCCTTACCATCCGTTCAGCTTGCCCGTTAGTCGATGGGTGGAAGGGCGCAGAGGTGACGTGTCTAATCCAGTTCGCCTTCAAGAACGCCTGGAAATCATTAGCGGTAAACTGAGGCCCGTTATCAGACACAATTACATCGGGGAGGCCGTGTGTGGCAAAGAGGGCTCTGAGCACCTGGATTGTCCTTGCAGAGGTAATGTTGGGGAAAGGAGCTACCTCCAACCACTTAGAGTGGCTATCCACTACCACTAGGAACAGTTGACCCTGGAAGGGCCCCACATAGTCAATGTGAATGCAGGACCAGGGTGTGTGTGTGGCCTCCCACCTGTGCACGGGTGTGTGTGGCATCTGTGGCCTGGATCTCTGGCATGTGTAACAGCCCTTGACCTGTTCCTCAATGTCCTTGTCCAACCCTGGCCACCAGAGGTAACTCCTGGCCAGTGCCTTCATCCTGACCACCCCCGGATGCCCCTCGTGCAGGGATTCCAACACTCTGCCCCGGAATGCTGTGGGGATGATGACCCTGCTACTGCAAAGGAGGCAACCACTGTGTGTGGATAGCTCATGTCGCCTGGTGAAGTATGCCTGGAATTCAGGTCCCGTGGACTTGTCCTGCCAGCCTGTGCAAACCCACGAGTGTACCCTGCTCATGATGTTGTCTGAGGCTGTCTTGGCTGCGATGTCCTTGGCATGTACTGGGCATTCTGGTAGTTCCTGCATGGCTAGGATCTGTGTTGCTGGGGCCGGGTCTGGTTCCATGGTGTCTATGGGTAGCCTACTTAGGCCGTCTGCGTGGCCCATCTCCTTCCCTGGCTTGTGCACCAGCTTGCAATTGTACGCTGCAAGGAAGATAGACCACAGGAGCATTCTGGGAGACAGAATTTGGGGGGTCTGCTTGTCCGTTGTGAACAGGCCAAGCAGTAGTTTGTGATCTGTGTAAATTGTGAACTCCCTGCCGTATAGATAATCATGGAACTTTTTTACCCCTGCCACTATTGCCAGGGCCTCCTTATCTATTTGGGCGTAGTTCCTCTCTGCTCCAGACAGCATTCTGGAATAGTAGGTGATTGGAATTTGGGCCCCTGAAGGTTCCAGGTGGCTTAGGCAGTGCCCACACCGTAAGGGGATGCATCACATGCGATGCAAATGGGCTTGGACTCTATGAAATGTGTTACTGTGGATTTGTCAGACAGGAGTGCCTTTAAGGCTCTGAAACTCTGGTCGTGGATGGGGGTCCAGGTCCATGCTGCCTTCTTGTCCAATAACCTGTGTAATGGTTCTGCTATTGCTGCCTTGTGTGGAAGGAAGGTGTGGTAGAAATTGAGCAGACCCAGGAATGCATGTAGCTCTGCTTTGTGCCTAGGTGTGGGTGCCAGCTTGATTGCCCTTACCTTGGACTCTGTGGGGTGAATTTCCTTGGCATCTATCCTGAACCCCAAATATTCCATGGAAGGAACCCCAATCCTGCATTTTTCCTTCTTCAGTTTGAGGCCAGCAGCGCGCAGCCTGGTTAGAACCTCCCTAAGCCTACCTGCCAGTTCTTCAGCTGATGCTCCTGCAATCAGGATGTCATCAAAATAGGGGCAGACTCCTGGGATGCCCTTGAGGGTTTTTTCCATGATCTCCTGGAAAATGCCAGGAGCTACGCTAATCCCAAACTGCAGTCTGTTTACCCTGAAGGCTCCCCTGTGAGTTACTATCGTCTGAGTGTCAGCCGTTGCCCTGGTAACCGTGAGCTGTTGGTACGCCTGCGCAAGATCGAGCTTCGCAAAGATGGCACTGCCTTGGAGGGAAGCGAGAACGTGGCTGACCATGGGGACCGGGTAAGTGTGCAGGTTTAGGGCACGGTTCACCAAGCATTTGTAGTCGGCGCAGATCCTCACCTCCTCGTTGGGTTTAAGTGGGGTGACTATCGGGGTCTCCCACTCTCCCCCATCTACGGGCTCTAAGATTCCCTGGGCCACCAGCTTGTCCAGTTCGTGTTCAATTTTATGCCTGAGCGCGAAGGGTACTCACCGTGGCCTGACCCTAATGGGGGCGATGCTCGGGTTCAATTTGAACGAGATGGGGGGCCCTATGTACTTCCCCAGCTTCCCATCGAAGACGTCTGCAAACTCCTTTCAGACAGCCTCGATAGATTCTCCCTGGATCCGGTGGATCCCCGTGACCACAATTCCCAGGGCCTCAAACCAGTCTAGGCCGACTAGACTGGCTCTCCGGCCCTCTACCACCACTACCTCCAGATGCTCCTTGCGACTCTTAAACCCCACTGAAAGGGTGGCCTCCCCCTTTACCTTGACCGGCGAGTTTTGGAAGTCGGTCAGCGCTAAATTTGAGGGCCATAATTGAATCTGCTGCTTGCTCCGGCTGTTAATGTAATTAAAGGTCTCGTCAGAAATGATGGAGACCGCTGAGCCGGAGTCAAGCTCCATGTTGCAGGGAACGCCGTGCAAGTGGATTGTTAGTTTAATTTTTTATTTGAGCAGCCGGTGGCTACCAGTGTGGTGGATGGCCAGCTGGCTCTCAACATAGCCAATTCGTAATCGGATTGGGGCCCCAGTACCTCTCAAAGGCTATTCATCCGGGCATAGCTCATGGATCTCTTCTCGGGGGCGGCGGCTACGACAGACCATGGCTATGTGGCCTGTCTTCTTGCAGGCCCGACACGTGGCCGACCGAAACTTGCAGAGGCTGCACACATGGTTTCCGCCGCAGCCTGCACACTTCTGCGAGTTGTTGGCCGACTTGGGCTTGTCCAGGCATCTTTCTCGTTGGTCGGGGGTCAATTTCCGCTAAAGGAGGTCGATGCTCTGTTCGTCCTCCTCGTCCTCGGCCGTGGTGACCTGCTGGTGGATGCTGCCCGTCTGGCCGCCGGTCCTGGACTCCTGGACAGCCTGGACAGCCCCGCAGGCCACTTTGTGTGCCAGGATGGCGTCCTGGGCTTCCTGGAGTGAGACCTCGTTTTTCGCGAACAGGCGCTCCTGCAGCTTCATGTCTCATAGGCCTCAAACCAGCCTGTCGCGTAGCCGCTCCTCCAAGTTCGAAAATTTGCAGGTGACGGCTGCTTCTCACAGGGCGGCGATGTAGTCGGCCCCGGACTCGTCGGGACACTGGTCCCTCTTCTCGAACTGCGACCTCGAGGCCAGTGTGGACATGCAGAGCCAGAAGTTTACGTTCAGCTTGGCGACGAGGTCCCGGTAAGAGATGGATTCTATGGGATCCGGGGAGAACAGGTTTGCGGAGACCTCGAGGAGTGTGGGTCCACCGATGCAGAGCAGGGCTGTTGCCTTCGAGCCGTCCTCCGAGATCTGATTAAATCTCATGTACAGCTTGGCGTGCGACAGATATCGGGCCCATTTCTCCGGGTGGCGGGTGTTCATGCCATCGATCTACCATCGGCTCCTGCGGTGTCTGGTTCAAGTTGCGGTTACGGTGGCCGGAGCCGGTTTCAGGTCGCTCGCGGTGGCCAGGTCGCGGTGGCTGGCGGTCACATTGGGGGGGGGAGAAAAGATGCCTCTTTTCCTTCAGCATGCGGTGCGTTCCCCCAGTGACTTCAGCTCTTCTGTCGGCAGAATCCCACCTTCGTCGCCACTGTAATGTAGTGGGTCCGATGCAAGGAAGAGACGCCAGCCAGAGTACGTGTTCAGCTCTTTATTGTGGGGGGTTTCGTACTGGCAAACAAGGGCTACCTGGTCTTCTTATATACCTGGCCAGGTAGGCGGCTAGCCAATGGGGTTGGCCCTAGGTTTCCTGCCAAAACCGTCCAGGCCAACACCCCCTAGTGGCCGCTGCTATGCAGATGCCTGCACCTGGATACATAACACCTAGTGCAGATTTCTCAAGAGATGATCTTGCAAGATTTCACCCATTTTTTTAAAAGTTGAAGGTCTACAGATCCAGGGGTGTTGCCAATAGAGTGATGGCTCCCCCAGGTGGTTATGTTCTCCTTCCGAACATTCCTTCTATTCCACCAAGCCAAGTTTAAAAAATCACGTATTTACTTTACAGTATTGATGTTATGAGAAGAGTGCTCAAGCCAATTATAAAGAGCTTTAGCTCAGATCAAATCATGAAAAGAATCTGGGAGTCTTTGAAATTCACTCTGGCTAAAAACTATTCTTTTTGAAGTTAGTGTATAATTCAACATTTTTTAAAAAAAAATAGAGGGAGGAGATAATGAACAATATAAGTAGATAAAATATATTCTAGTTGCATAGCGACCAATCCTTAGTAAGGCATGTAGAAGTAAGGGGATTTTTGGACAACTTACAATCAATGTGTAGTGCTGAAAAACAACAGCTAGGAAGGAAATAGTAGGTGAATCCCTCTGGATGTTTCAGTTTTTATTGCTTTTGGGAAGAAAAAAACCTAGACTAGAGCTTTCAAAATGGGCTCAGATAATGGTTTTTAATATAGCTAAAGAAGGTGAGCATAGCATTGCATGAGCCATGATGTGGGCTCTCATTAATTTCTCTTACTGCTGGTTCATCGAATAGGATGCAACAATACAGAAATTTATGTAATCTGTTAATCTTAAGTAAATGTCTATGCATGCTTTGGAAAACAAGCCCTGTTTGTTACAGTATATATTTTTAATTATTAAGCTTGGGGGGTGAAATAAAAAGGAGCAAATACCAGTTTCAGTACTTGCCTGATATTACTAAAACATTGTTATAAACTGAAAAGTAGTACCACCAGCAAAAGATATGGTCTACGACGTGTTTTTAAAAAACTAAAAATAGATTTCTTTTAAATATATGTGTGTGTGTGGGGGGGGAGAATACAGACTAGCTTGCATGAGAAGATTTTTCTTTGTTTATGTATTGATAAAGAACTATCAGTGAATATCATATCCACAGGCCTATGCTACAAACCAATGTAGATTTTATCACAGTAATGCTGCATTGTAGTTTCTTTGACTATCCCATGCGCACGATCAAGCTCTGATCTTGATAAGTTCCATACGCTTCAGATTTAGCCTAGCCAATTCAAGAATATGAATTGTATGCAAGAATATACAATATGTACAGTATAATGGAGCCCCATTTCCATCTGTCCTGTTTGCCATCGTTCACTCCCTAGAGACTAAAATGGAGAGTGTGAAATTTGAGCGGGCCCCGAACAAGGAGTATATATCGGAGGTGGTGACCCTTTGAGAGCTGTATGCAACGAAATTTCATTTTGATGTATGCCGATTGGTGTACATTCAAAGTGACAATAAAGTTATCATCATCATAATAGGCAAGGTTGTTTATATTCTATGAGTATCAGAATCCTCTGGTATGAGAAAGAAACATTAAAGATTCTATTTTGAAATTTGGTTTGAAGGTTTGTAATCTAAAATGAGATTTGGAAACAATTTTGGTTGTGAGTCTCATGCTTGTGCTGCTTTCTCATGTTAACATTTGCTCCTTTATCTCATGTTGGTAAAAGTATAAGGCAATTGCTTCAAAAGTGTAGCCTTGGCATCTTTCCAAATCCCACTAATTCCTGCTACTACTACCCAGTTGATCATTGAGACACTAGTGAAATATTATAATAATAATCTTGCCTGATAATAAACACTTTCTGAAATTGTTTTGGATACTGCATTATGATCTCCCTCAAATTCCATAATATAAACTTCCTAGTCATTCCATATATAACTTCAGTCTCAATTATTACAATTATCTCGCTCTGTGTGTGTGTGTGAGAGAGAGAGAGAGAGAGACAGAGACAGAGACAGAGATGGAGATGCTGTGGAATTGTTTAATAATTGGAAATCTATTGTGAATCATTTGGAGGATTTGGTCTCAATTTTATTCTTCTTGTTTGCCATAATGAAAATACTTACCATTGGTATGTTCAGCCAATATTGCAATATCAATATGATACCAAAACACACTTCTACCTTCCTTATCTTTTCCATAGGAAAAAGGATCCATCTTCTGTCATTTGTTGCTCTTTTTTGAAGGTTGGGGAGAATTTTGAAGGGGAAAAATAAACTTTTTAATATGTTGGCCATACATATTTCTGCTTTTTCAGATCTCTAGCTGGTATTCGACAGCCTGAAATAAAGGTTCACCTACAATCAAACGTAAACTATTTCTTCTATGTGAGAGCAGTTAATACCTTTGGAACAAGTGAACAGAGTGAAGCTGCTCTAATTTCAACAAAAGGTAGGTAAACTAAGGAAAACTCCACAAGAAATAGAGAAAATGCAGAAAGATTTGTATGCGTTCTTGCATATAGCATACTTCTTTGGTTTCCAGAAAAAAGCTGTATATTCAGATCCATTGAAGACCCAATAGCCATATGACTGAAGCTGATTAAAAATAAGTATAATTCAGGTATTTTTGGGAAGACATTTGATGGATTGATGAAAACATTTGCTTTAAAATCAGGCTTGCTGAAGTTTGAAATTATCATGCCAGATCTGTCTATTCTCTCTTTCCTCCCTCCCTCCCTCCCTCCCTCCCTCCCTCCCTCCCTCCCTCCCTCCCTCCATAGAGACACAAACATGTAGAATTGACTTATGGCAGCCAGTATCTCACCAGAGCCCTGGTGGTACAGTGGTTAGAATGCAGTATTGCAGGCTGACTCTGCCCACATCCAGGAGTTAGATCCTGGCCAGCTCAAGGTTGACTCAGCCTTCCATCCTTCTGAGGTCGGTAAAATGAGGACCCACATTGTTGGGGGCAATATGCTGACTGTAAACTGCTTTGAGAGAGGGCTGTAAAGAAATAACTTTTGTGAATTTTATGCAGAATTGACTTGGGAGGCCAGTGTGTGGTGTAGTTGGTTCCCATGGTGTAGTAAGATGGAGGGTTTGTTGTCACTGTGTGTTGGGGGGTGGGAGCACAAAGGGAGGCTCAGCTAATCTCAATGTACACATAGTTGTACTTTGACAATAAAGGTTCATTTCATTTCATATATAAGTCTAAGTGTTATCTTCCACTTAATGGAATATTTAATGCATAGACTCATAGGAAGTCTGCATTTAGTAAGGATGTGTAGAAATACAAAGAAGATACAAAAAGGCTGTTCCATATCTAATATTTGATAGCAAATCAATTCCTCAAAATGTATAAAAGTATAGTATCATCCCCCTTGCTATATTTAGAATACAACAAAGAATTATGGCAAGAAATCTCTGGAGAACAATTGAAGGCTAAAGCATACAAGGCAGCATTGGTTTTAATGTTTAACCTTGACTGTTTGGCTTAATTGCATTGTACACAATAGCTGTATGAACAGAAGGAAGTTTATGATGGGTCATTTCATTGTATTGGGAGCATAAATAGTATTTGAAGGTTGTGACTCTGCAAAAGATTGGATTAATTGTCTTCCTGAATGCTGTTATTTCCAGACATTTATCAAAAGAAAACCAAACATATACATATATATTCTATATGGGTTGGGAGTCAATACTTTGTTTCAGATGTAAATAGGTTAACGGTCACTGATTCAGTGGCTGTGCTGTCAGAGATTGTAAGAATATTTCATGGTGAAATGAGAAAAAATATATTAATAGATCTGAATTCATCAGCTTTTTTTTTAACCTGACGTTGGTTTTCTTTCCTTTGTTATCCACAGACTGGTTTTCCTCTAGTTATTCCTGTAGCATTAGGATTCTTGTAGACCATTTGTCTTAAGAAAAGATCTTGCTTCTAAAGATATGCATATAAATGAACTCCTCATAAATTTCTATAGCAGATGTTTTGTGGGATTCTCCAAAGAGGTTTCTGAGTTAAAATGCAGGTCATTCCTTAATAGAAACTCCAGGTTGTCCATCTTTTTCTGGACCAAAGTCAATATGTAATGCATAAGTGCATCTGAAGGGGAGTGGCTATTTCTGATTTATATGAACAAAACAAAGGATGTTCGTGTTTTGAAAGGAAGCATATACGAGGGAAAAGTAAAGTCTCCTTTGAGTTGAACTGAACTCCTGGTAACTTCATGGAGGTGGAGAAGGACCTTGTCATTATCCTTCCTTTGGGGTGCTTTTTCAACTTCCCAGGCTTAATATTTACATTTTAAAGAGTTTTCTTTGTGTAAGTTATAATAAAAATAATAGTTGGAAGGGACCTGGAGGTCTTCTACTCCAACCCATAAAAAGCCTTATTGGGAAAGTTATATACTGTAAAAATAACATTACATTGAGATGGTATTGTGCAAATTTATATTTTTAAAAATCTGTGGAAAATTGTGCACATAAGCTTGGCAAATTAAGGTAAGATGCAGATGGAAAAAGATGCACGTGATTCTGGTGAATCATTTTTTTATGCTGCCTTTCTCATGCACATAGGAAAATAGACTAAATTTATCATGATCCTTTTCCTTTGCTTTTTAGTGCTGAAGGAGTGAACTCTCCCTTTGAGCATAACTTCTAATGGCTTGATGGTTAGTAGAATGAATCCAAGTTTCTAAGTTCAGATCAAACCTTAGTCTGGGAAAATGTGATGATTTTTTCCATTGACTTGTATAAAAACAGCAGAAACTTCATGCTTGTGTGTTAGAGTTGGCTTTTAAGACTCTTATTTCTGAATGCTTAATTGAAAAAGAAATGGGGAGGCCTACCAATCTCACACAATATTGTTTTTCTTATAGTGATTTCCATAGTTTTTAAGTTTTTTTTTATAATACAACATGAACATCAATTTCCCTCATTCATGAAATGGTGTTTATTTTTTGCCTATGAATTACAATAGGAACAAGATTTCATATAATGAGAGAACTTGTTCACTCTGTACTGCAAGTATCGCCCAATGGAACCATGATATGCCTTCCGGATGATACTAATCTCACTGGGTAAGTTTTACTGATTCGTGTTCTTTCTTTCTATTGGATAATATTTTCAACAGGATGTGTGCATTAGAAACCATGAAAAAGACTTACTTAATAGAAGAAAAAGCCTTCCTTCCTTCCTTCCTTCCTTCCTTCCTTCCTTCCTTCCTTCCTTCCTTCCTTCCTTTCTTTCTTTCTTTCTTTCTTTCTTTCTTTCTTTCTTTCTTTCTTTCTTTCTTTCTTTCTTTCTTTCTTTCTTTCTTTCTTTCTTTCTTTCTTTCTTTCTTTCTTTCTTTCCACTTCAGGTTAGTTAAAAAAACAGTGTATGTTAAGGAAGGCATAATAAAGGACAATAGAAAAATGATCATTTGGATGCATGTCAATTCATCAAAATATCCAAATGATTTCTGGTTTGGTTTTGCGTTTTTTGAGGGAAGTGTCTTTGCTGCTTTGGTGCATTAGTGTGTGTCCCTCTCCAGCCAGCCAGCAGCACCAGCTGGCCCATAGAAGCTCAGCTTTACACAAGTTATTTTTGTCCTTTAAATAGTAGGTTGCTTGTGGTCTTGATCAAGATCATGTTTATTGCATGTTGTAGAGCCCTCTAACACTTTCTCTACATATCACAACTAGTAAACAAGATAGAGAAAAAATGCAGGGCATGCCTACTGTGATCCTTTCCAATCCCTTTACCAAGCAGAGGATGTTTCTATTTTGTCTGTGCCCTAAAATAACATGCTGCATCTGTGTGTGCATTTTTGCTGTTTCCCCATGACACAGTCATGTACAGTATGTGAATGTCTCCTCGGAAGCTTTGGAGAACTACTGTACATACAGTATACTCTACTTGGGGTCATGCGTTAAGGAAGGAAGGGGCTTTCATTCTAATAGTTGTATTCTAAATCTTTTTCCAATTGGCTCTCCCAGAGAGATGAATTGGAGGAATCTGAAGGGGATTTTCAAACCCAGCCTTCTTCCACCAACATCTCCTCACCACGCCAAATGCAGTCTCATTCTCTTTGTTCTTGGAGAGTTGTCCTGTTGACAGAGTTCTGAGCCCCTTTTTATTTCTATCTTTCCCCACTTTCTGCTGGCTCGGAAAAAGTAACATGTTAGGGAAAGCCTCTGGATTTCTTTTCCATCCCAATGCCAATAGTAGCCATAGGAAGTGCCTGCATTTTTCTTCTGTGTAATGAAGTTACATATTGCACCTGTATAGACTTTCTATGGATATGTATTGCCTCTGTGCATTAGTGGTATCTGGATGCATGTAGATGTGTTGCACATGTCTCAGAATGGAGATATATGTGTTGCCTGTGTGTGCCTAAGTTGGGTGCCCATTTACATATGTCTATTTGTGCACATGAGTGTGAACAGGGTAGGCTGCTCCACTCTAAACCACATGACCAGGAGGAAGAGAGGTTTATGAGTCAACAAACCAAATTCTAAGCTATTACCCACCTACATCTGGGGAAATTAAACTGGATTTTTTTCCCTTCTGGATTGGGCCCATTATTGAACTCAATGTTTCTTTTGATGACTTCTCCGCTCCATTTTTGCTCTTGTTCCATTCTGTTTTCATAAAGGCATCCTTCGGACAGACATCAGAGTCCTTTTTACATAATTTATTTATATCGTTCCATTGGCTTCAAAAGGAGAAAAGGGTTGTCTCTTACTCCAAACACTGTTAAGGTTATGGTGAAAAGCTAGGAGACTTGAGACTTTTATAAGATTTGAGCTTGCATGATTTTTTGGGGAATGCAAGGCCACTTTTCTTTGTTTCTCTTTGTGCAGAAGCCCACCAGTGTTGGGTGAGTGCTTGCCTGCCCAAGGATGGCATTACTGGGAAATCACCGTCAGTGATTGTGGAGCTTACAAGGTTGGGATCTGCTCTTCAACACTCCTAGAAAGTAGTGACCTGGGACAGAAAAACAATTCATGGTGCTTACACTGCTCCAACAAAACAAGGTAATACAAAATAGCTCTTCATAGAAACTTCACTTAATGTCCTTTAATGTTTTTCTTTGGTAGTGGGCACAGGCGATCTTTTGAAATGCCCAAATTTGGAGCAGAAAGTTGGATTTTTCCAAATTTTCCCCAGTCAGATGCATCTCTCTGTCTCTCTCTGTGTCTGTCTGTCTGTCTGTCTGTCTGTCTGTCTGTCTGTCTCTCTCTCTCTCTCTCTCTCTGTGTGTGTGTGTGAGGAAGGCAGAAACCACAGAGTGTAAAAAGTGTCAAAGCTTCAGTGTTGCTGACACAGCTCCCATTTCCTCTGATGGACATCCTAATCCAAAGGAATGAGAGAATGCTCCACAAAAACAATGAAAGTTTCTTAAAAGAGAGAATTGATCGTAAAATAACAAGTTGGAATTAATAGTCACAGAATATTAGTGCAAATGAGATAAAAATAATCACCATCAGAAGCAGTGAAGATGATTTATTTCAAAATTGATTGTATGACTGATTACTATCCTTTCAAGTTAGTGTTCTTAACAACAACATAGACATTTTTTTCTTGACAACCTGTTCCTAATCTGGTTTTTTACATCTTACAATGGTGCATCTGTATCTTAATCCATCCACTATGCTGCTGGTCATCCTATTCTTATCTTTTCTTCTACGTTTCCCAGAACCGGGGCCATTTCCCAAAAGCTAGTTTTCATATAATGTCTTCAATTTATTAAAAGTAGGATTCTGTAAACATCTAGTAAGAACTCTGGGTTGATTTGTTTGATTATTCATTTGTTGATTTTCTTGAATATCCATGGCATTCTCAGGAGTTTTCTCCAACACCATATTTCAGAAATACCATTGTTCTTCCTATTTTTCAAAATCCAGACTCTACATTTGACAATGTAAATAGTCAGAAAAAAAATTGAAGGAAAGCAAAAAACAAATTAGAGTGCCAACCTTATTTTCCAATCTAGTGCTCTGCAGAAATTTTGGGGCTGTAATACCCAGAATTCCCAAGCAGCCCATGGTTTGAATTCTGGGAATTGTGGTTCGAACACATCTGGAAAGGCTGAGAATGATTGATGGAGTAATTCTCTAAGCTTATTTAAATGAGCTCTCCTAAAATCCAATGTATGGACAGCAATACTATAAGCTGATTTGGTCATCTCCTTCTAAGGTTTCCACTGCTTTTACCACTTCAGCCAGTTCTTCTTGGCTTTGATCAGCTATAAGAGAACTAAACTTCACCCTTCTGAAAGATAAAATAGTAAGACCTCCCTAAGGGTTCTGCTGTTTTGGCTGAGTTGTTTTTCCAAGAGTTGTCTAGATGTCCTATCATTATTATTTCTTTTTATCCTGGAAATTCTGTATTCCAGTCCAGAAAGGCAGTATCCTGGTTTTCTACCTGATTTGGTGATCTATAGTACTACAGCATATCTTTCTTCTTTCCCCTTCCTTGTATCCTTATCCAAAAAATCTTGGCTACAGTCTCATTCCCAAATTCCTGAATCCCAGTGCATGTATGCATTTCTTTCACATGCACTTCAATCTTTGCATTCCACTGATGAGATTCAGAGAATCATAGAACCAAAAGGTTTGAAGGGAGTATGGAAGTCTTCTACTTCAAGACTCAGCCTAGGAATCTCAGATCATCTTGGGCCAATGGCAGTCCAACCTTTTTCTTTTTTGATGTCCAGTGACAGACCACTCACATTCTATGAGTCATGCTGTTTCATTGTGTAATGGCCAGAAAATAACTCCTTATTTTGAATTTAAGTTGAATAAATTTAAGTTGAATAAATCTATACCTGCTTCCCTATGATAGCCTTTCAAGTATTGGAAGACTGGTATCATGCTTCGCCTTTGTCTTCTCTCCTTTAGGCTAAACATATTCAGTTCTTATAGCCAGGTTTCATAGGATTTAGCCTCCAGGTGCTTTGCCATCTTTGTTGTTTTTCTCTGCATAGTTTCCAGTTCATCAGCATCCTTTTTGTATAGTGTGATGACTAAAATTATCATGTCCCATAATCTTAACATTACACCACTGTTGATATAATCCAAATTTCATCCTTTGGTTGTTTCGACTAGATCATATTTTCTTTCCTGCATTAAGATTTCTTATTTTTTTTCCTTTTTCCATACTTCCACTGGCAATTTTTCATCATCCCTGCAAAGCAGCCATTGCTGTTTCATTTATAATTGAAATTGAATAATATGTAAACAAATCTGAATGCAAGCTTCCATCTCTTTCTACAAGAATGGGATGAACAAAATTTCACCATAAGGTTCTCTTCCTGATTTTCTGGTTGTATAATTTTCATTAACTGAAATAGGAGCAGAGCTTTGAACTCTTGCAATTTGTTGTTGTAATGAATCCTCCAACCATGAGATCCATCTGTCTTATCCTGGGGCAATTTGCTGCATAGTTAATATACTGCTCCCATGGCTGCTTCGCTCGAGGTCATCCTGATGATATAACTGGTATTGGGAGTGAAAGATAGACTAGTTTTCTTGGAGTGAATCCAGAACTTTGCAATGCTGGATGATCCTTAGCTAGGAATAGTACTCTAGCGATATACTCTATCTCATTTTTCTGACAGATAAGGTCACATTGAGGTGGTTTTCAGACTTCTCTTTTTCAAATCTAATCAGTATTTTTAATTTAACAATCATTCATTGAAAAGGGTGGTTAGTATCTGTAATACTGTATTTCAAAATGAGTGCTTCATGAAAGATAGGCAGCATATATACTTCCTTAAAAGGGACGTGGTGGCTCAGTGGGTTAGGACGCTGAGCTTGTCAGTCAGAAGGTCGGCAGTTTGGCGGGTTGAATCCCAAGTGCCGCGTAGCAGAGTGAGCGCCTGTTACTTGTCCCAGCTTCTGCCGACCTAGCAGTTCGAAAGCATGTAAAAATGCAAGTAGAAAAATAGGGACCACTCCAGTGGGAAGGTAACAGCGCTCCGTGCGCCTTTGGCGTCTAGTCATGCCGGCCACATGACCACGGAGATGTCCTCGGACAAGCGCTGGCTCTTCGGCTTTGAAACAGAGATGAGCACCAGCCCCTAGAGTTGGAAACGACTAGCACGCATGTGCCGGGGAACCTTTACCTTTACCTTATACTTCCATAGTAATCATTTCAGCAGCCCTGAAGGAATGACCACCTTGATCAATACTATGGAGATACTTATTTCCGTGTGAAAATGCATAAGTAAAAGAATATTTATGGGGATGGGTAGGTCAGAACTATTCTCCCTCACGTCCCATTATCAGATTGCATACAGAAAAATTACTGGAATCCATACAGCCCATTTGTCATCATATACTGTATTTAGGTTAACCTGTAGATTAATAAACCCCCCTCGATCTCTGATCCCCACCCACCCATCTTTTGTTATCATATTGATGTATTCTAATTTTCTTGATCATTGTTTTATTGGATTACTTCTGTTTTGTTTATACTTCTTTCCATTTCTTCCTTTTTATTATAAGCCACCTAGAGTTAAACCCATGGTGAGATAGATGCCAAATAAATTTAACAAATACAGATGAATAAATTCCCCAGACTTGTTCTAACTTTAAAATAAGCTAGTGGGTTTATGGAGCAAAAGTTACAACGATCAGCAAATGTGCCTTGCCTGTTTTCCTGAGCTTTGTATTTCTCTGTGGAGGATAGAGGCCAGACAGACATAGCTTCTTCTTCTTTTTTTTTAATCCCATTTATATCCCGCCCTTCTCCGAAGACTCAGGGCATCTTACAATCTAAGAAGCACAAATCAATGTGCTTAGCAATAGCCTTCATTCTATGTATATGCCTGCTTATTAGGGCTTTCACCCGCCCCGCCCCCCACGGCATTATTACAAAGTCAGCTTATTGCCCCCAACAATCTGGGTCCTCATTTTACCTACCTCGGAAGGATGGAAGGCTGAGTCAACCTTGAGCCTGGTGGGACTCGAACCTGCACTAATTGCAGGCAGCTGGTGTTACTTAAGGAGGCATTAGCCCAGTGCTCCACCAAGGCTCTTACCTACCTATTGCTTTTGTACAAGTGAATAGTCAATTCTGTATCTAGAAGGAAGAGATTTATATTATCTGGCCTATGGGCAGTACATTATGTAGAGCTGTCCCTTTCTTGATCTGGTGTCCTTTTAATTTGTTGAGTTGTAACTCAACTAATTCCCAGGTAGAATAGAAATTCCCAGTCTGGAACCTGCCTGAGAATGCAGGTAAATGCAGAGCAATGCATTTGGAAGGATATGAAGCAGATAAATTATATACACTATCCCAAAGAGTATATAACAGCTCCAGATAATAGATATTGCTTTTCTTGTCCAAAATAAATCCAGTCAAATGCTTGTTTTTTTAATGATCCTGTGCATATATTCTAATTAATTTATATTCTTATTCAGGGATTTTCTCATTACAAAAGGGAAATGTTGGAACACATTGTTAAGCAATGGGATTCCAGATCCTTATTCCTAAGATCTAAAAATAAAGTAACCTGTTGAGATCAGGTGGGGAGTTCTGCACAGTACTTTTCAGATCTTAGAAAAAGTTTTCTCAATCCCAGGAGCTGGTTACAAATTGGCCTTTGCAATCAGGTTGGCATTAGATGAGATCTTGATAGTGTTGGACTAAATAAATTCTGTGTTGGACCTTTGCAATGGATTTGTGTTGATTTTATATTTTTGCTCTTTGCAGTTCTGTATATAAAGTTCTCCACAATGGTGAGATGAGTGAAATTATGGTGACTGAACAGCCTGCCCGGATTGGCATCCTGCTAGACTATAATACTGGAAGGCTCCTATTTCTCAATGCAGAGAGAGGGCAATTGCTGTCTGCTATCAAGTATAAATTCACTAAAGCAGCTTATCCTGCTTTTGTACTGGAACAATCGGGGTTTCTCAACCTGCATACAGGCATGGAACTACCAGAATTTGTAAAGCAAAGCTGAACATTCTCTTCGGAATCACATACAAAAAAAAAGAGAAAGAAAAAGAAGAATTTGGTAAAAAAATCTTGAGATGGTTTTTTTCTTTATATTCAATGGTCATGATTCAGAGAAATGGTCAGAGAGTTTGGTGATTCTATAAGTTTTCCCTTCTGTTCAGAAACACTACACAGAGAGAAACCCAGAAACTGTAGGGAACTTTCAAGAGCAAAAAAACCCTGAGAGGTTCACAGAGTACATGTAATCCATCCACAGGCCTGCAAGGTATTTGGATGGTGCCCAGATTCTTTCCTCTAGTTATTTCTATTCACTGGAATCATGTGCTCAATGCTTGCATAGAAATCCTAAATAAAATCTCACCACTTAACTATTTTTCATGCACTTTGTTGCAGGTATCAAATTACTTTCTGGAGGAAAAGTGTTTATGTTACTATATTAAAATTAATGATATATTAAAATAATGAATTAAATATTAATATTAATTAATATCCAAAGACTTGATATGCTCGTGCAACACATATTGGCTGAAGGGCACTAGAAGCTTCTTTTGCATTAATCTCTTGGTTTCAGGTCCAACACAACTGGCAAGACCAACCAAGCAAGAATATAAAGATTTCAGGAAGGTATCTTTAATGCCAATCAGAAGTAAACATGGGATCTTGGAAATGCAAATAAGAATTTTCCACCTTCATTAACAGTGTATTAAAGCCAGTCAAGCTTCTCTGAGAAATTTGAAATGCACCTTCTTCGGATTTCTCTCTACTTGTGCTTAGTGGATTTATGTGAATTTTATTTATTTAAGACATTTATATAACTTCCCATGAGTGGTGTGGTGGCCTAGAGGTGGAGCTTTTGCCTCACAATCAGGAGGCTGTGAGTTGGATCCTAGGTAGTTGCAAATATTTCTGTCTCTGAGCTCAATGAGTAATAGTGTGCTGCGAACTCCGTCTAGGCGTCAGGAAGGGCATCCTTCCAGCAAACACTCTAGCTCCATTCATTTCCCCTGACTCCACCCCAATGCAAGGAATTACAGGGTTGTTAAAAGAAAAAAATACATAGCTGCCCATCTTTCAACTAACTTTGGCAGCTGCCAATCAAAACTTAGGTGTCAGCTGACATCCACCATCTCTTGATTATTTATGTCATGAATAGACCATCAGGTAGAACAGGGGTCTTCAAACTGGCTGAGGAATTCTAGGAGTTGAAGTCCACAAGTCATAAAAGGGCCAAGTTTGAAGACTCCTGATGTAGAAAATCTATGTGGTTGCGAAGAGTCAACAGTGAGTTAACCACACATTATTATCATCATCATCTCCATCTTCATCTCATGCGTTCCTTCTTCAGGCTCCCCCCCCCCAGATTATCACACTTGAAAATGGGTAGCATGCTTAAAAAGTACCCAAGCATAGGGTTGGCTCTACTTTGGAGCAGAGTGTAGTAATTGAAGTGACAGTGACAATTTCTCATCCACTCCTTCCGAGCATCCTTTTCTCTGGGAAAGTACAGTTGTATGTGCCATGCATGTTGCAACCTATTCTGGCCTCCTATACTACCTTCCTGGCATATTTTCTTGAGTTTGGCAGCTAATCTATTCTACATCTGTGCTTTTAAAAACATTATTAACACATACAATTAACAAAACAAACTTTAAAGTTAAAAAAAGTAGAAACCAAAAGAAAAGGAAAAAAAACTTCCAACTCTACATTTCTGCTTTTTAAAAGTCAAATATTTACTAGGTAAATATTTATAGCTTATCCTCTTTAATTCTTGGAGCCTGAGCTGGAAAAAATAATGACAGTCTATCAGAGATAAACACTAATTTCCACTGTCAAGTAAGAGCAGAACCAGAATTCCAGTACTTTAAATGGTACTGATATCCAAATCACATGTACTGTTTTTTTTTATCCAAGGAAAAAAGAGATTGGCTCGATGCCAGCTTCACAGCCTGGGGTATGAATGATATTCTTGCAAATGTAGAGGCAAGAGTTTTCATTTTCTTTACAGCAACCTTCCTTGACTCCTGCAACTCTTGACAGGCCCCTGCAGCTGCTATTTAAAACAGAAACAAAATGGGCGCATTAAATATATCCATGCTTTTTTATATAACACCATTTGCCCTGCTCAGAGCTTTGGGATTTGGAGCAGAAGATTTTGAAACTTCAAATCCTAAATGGGTCCCTAACACACAAACACACACACACATCACACATCACATGTCAACGATTGACTAGGCTGCTTTTCAGTGCTGATTGAGGGCTGTCTTCTGTTTCTATGTTAAAAATTCCCATTTTCAAAAGCTGCCCAAACAACAGCAGATAGGATGAGGTACACTTTAAAAACAGGCAGGATTTCAACTGGACCACCATGGCTGTTTTGAATGTTTGAACTACACCCTGGGGCTGGCCCTCTTTGAGTATTTTTACTTCTTCTTCTTCTCAATCTGTCCTTTGCAAAATGTTCAGGAACCAAATAAGACAAATGCAGATAGTAGTGGCTTCAAGAAAATTGTTTACAATTAATTGGGGAAATCCTACAAAGCAGTACTGCATTTCTTTAATGAAGTGCATTGATTTTATGTTAAACAGGCTGAGAAAATCTTTGTCAGTTTAAAAGTAAGCCTATCCCTCAGTGACTAAGCTAAGAATTTATTGCAATTTTTTTAAAAAAGAAAGGGGGGAAAAAAGCAGAATGATGTGATTCAGCTGTTATATAAACTTCAAAGGCTCCTGCTAGCACTGCCAGTATGATGCCCATAGTACCAATGCTTCCTTTGCAATCTATTTTACACTTGCCAGTTAGCTACTACAATTGGGTCCAGCAACCCAGTCATTAATTGAAGTGGTCACTAAGTAAAACCATGACTGTCCTTATGATCTTACTTCAGCTTTTCTTTGCTTTACAGACCTGTGAAAGTTGTAAAAATGATGATTGGTCATAAAATTGCGCTTTCATCACTATTGTAACTGTGAATTCTCATTAAACAAGGACTACCTGTGGTTAACCCTGACTGCTCTTTAGAAGGCCAGATACTGAAGCTAAAACTCAAATACTTTGGCCACCTAATGAGAAGGAAGGACTCACAGGAGAAGAGCCTAATGCTGGGAAAGATTGAGGGCAAGAGAAGAACGGGACGACAGAGAATGAGGTGGTTGGATGGAGTCACTGAAGCAGTAGGCGTGAGCTTAAATGGACTCCAGAAGATGGTAGAGGACAGGAAGGCCTGGAGGAACGTTGTCCATAGGGTCGCGATGGGTCGGACACGACTTCGCAACTAACAACAACAACCTGTGGTTAAGGCGCCAGGCTAGAAACTAAGAGATGGTGAGTTCTAATCCTATCTTAGATACAAAGCCAGCTGGGCAATCCAGTTGCTATCTTTCAGCCTGAAGAAGAAGGCAATGGCAAACCCTTTCTGAAAATCTTGCCACTAGGACTAGTCCAGGTGTAGTACCAGGAGTCAAGAATTGAAGATACAAACACACAGACAAAAAGTTCAGAAATCTTGATCCAACACCACTCCCTACAATTTCATTTTTAAAACCATGGAAGTTTGTTTTTCAGCAAATAAGACATGCTTTCCTATCCTCTCCCTTTTTAAAGTCCTCTTTGAAATTAAACTTTCAACCCCTTTGCTCCAACATTAGATATTTATTTACCACTTAAATTGTTTTATGTAATCTATACCATGTAATAACAATATCTCTTAGCACAAACGTATTGGTCAAAGAAGGTAGAAAGGTGGGACAAATGGTTCTCAGGCTCGACAGACCCATAATATGACCACTGAGCAGATGTTTTGTAATCTTAAGGCTGAGAAGAGAGTAGCATAATATCTATTACCTTGAAAATTCCAGCCCTATAATTCAAATCCAGACTGAGGAAGAAATAGATAGATAGCTGATAGGGATCGTCTACCTATGCCACAGGGTTTCTACCTTGTCTGCAATAAACAACATGTAGCTCTGTTGTGTTTATATGTTTCATCTGAAAGCAAATCTCCGAATATGAGACTAGGTATTTGAAGACAATAGATTTAATGGCACGATATCTGATTGCCAGATCTGCCTTTTTCTACCTAAAATTCAAAGTTAAACAATAGCTACAGCTTCTCTTCCCAACTTGCTAATATTCGGGTCACCAGTTCCTGACTCAAACATCAAAAGTAAGTTGAAACCCATGATAATCAGCTAATTTGACAAGTGGGGCAGAATCAGCCACACGTGTGGCATCCATACTGATTTCAGCCCAAGAACTGGCAGCCACTGCTTGAATACTTGGAGCAAGTACAGCCATCCAAGGACATGCCAAAAGCAATGATAATTCAGCAAAGTTATTACCTTCCTCCAGTGCTTTTTTTGTAAAAGAAAAAGGTGCCGGAACTCACACATGTTATACAACCCGCCTTGCCTACCCTACAAGGTTCCATCCAAAAAAAAGGTGCCAGAACTCCGTTCTGAGTATTGTATGACAAAAAAAGCCCTGCCTTCCTCAAACAATATTAATCATACAGATGCCTCAGATGTAAATGTTTTCTTAGGAACTGAACTTGAATGGGATTTATAAATGTCCTAACACAAGGCTTTTCAACCAGTGGTACGGGTACCACCTGTGGTACATTGGCACCTGGCAGGTGGTACGTGACCATCCTAGGAAAGTGGTAGTGGGGGAGGGGAATGAGCATAAGCCTGAGCGAGAGATGGCTGGAGCTGCAGAGCTGACAGGGTTCAGTGGAAGCGCCAGAATCAGCACTTCTTTGGGGATGTCAGGGCTCAGCGGAAGCACCAGGATCAGCGCCAGGCTCCAGCTGGAGCTTGGCACTGATCCTGGTGCTTCTGCTGAGCCCAGAAGAAGCACCGATCAGCTGAAATGTTGCAGCATCTCCAGGGTCTTGTGATTTTCATTCAGATGCTTAGCAACTGATTCATATTTATGATGGTCACAGTGTCCCAGGGTCATGTGAAGTGACCAAAATCTGCTGCAACCACCCAGCAGATGGGGGGGGGAGAATAAAAACCAAACACCACCCCACCCGACCCCCGCTGCCAATCCTCAACAGAAATGCTCACAAGAATGAAAATCTCGGACAGGAGGAAGAGTGCCGCCAGGTGGGCAGGCAAGTGTCTTGCTCAGCTGTGGCTTGGGGGGGGTCACTTTTTTCAGTGCCATTGTAACTTTGAACAGTCACTAAGCGAACTGTTGTAAGTCAAGGACTACCTGTACTTCATCACTTTTTTCCTTTTTGGGGGGGGTCATCAAGTTTTTGACACCTTGCTAGGCGACTGGTGGTACTCGGATGTTGCCATATCCTAAAAGTGGTACAATGGGTGAAAAGGTTGAAAAGCCCTGTCCTAACAAGTAAGAGAGGTACAAATGGGAACCCATCTTTTGAAGCTGAATAGTTCAGACAATTTTCTGAAAGTCCTGGGACTATCTTCTAATAATCCAATCAAATAATAATAATCCAATTAAAGATCACCAGTAACAAAAATCTATCACCACTGACACAATAAGCGCTTAGTACAAGAGTAATACCATTGATATGGAATCATTTGCGCTGAATGTGGGCTGGAATGAAAAGGATTTGATTGGGAAGTTTAAAGTGGAAGTGTCTAACATGAAATGAACTCATTTGTCGGGGCATCCCAACAATTTTGTCTATATTATTTCAAGACTGCTTGATGGAAAATTAGGAAATTGTGGCAGGGGACAGATAGGAAGAGAAGATGCCATTATTTTTGTTGCACTTCCTCTCTCCTACACTTCTGCCCACACATCTGAAATTTCAACTTCAGAGATAGCAGAGTGGAATATGTCAGCGTCCTCTAAATACTGTCTTCTGAAACCTCAGCTAAGCATTGTGCTTGTGAGGAAGTGGATATTTTGCAATCAGATGCCTTAAATACTCCAGTTCTGGTCTGTTGGGGACAAGGGTCAGTTTGACCCTCCAAGGGCAAGAGTCTCTGATACCCAGATATTAAGTAAAGCACAGCCATGTGAAGCTTGGCATCGTAATTTATGTCTGTTCTGTGCAAATCCAGACTAGGTCCCATTGTTGGAAATGCAACAGTGGCCCTTATCAGACTCTGGTACAGAGCAACTTCATTGAAATCACTCTTTCAAGTAACAGATACCTGGGTGATGCTGATAAGAAATGATTGCATGAGGAAAGAGAAAATATAGAGGAAGATAGTATTAGAGCTGAAGCTGACAAGGTGGAAACTAGCAGTTTGCAGCCTAAAGAATTACTATGTAAGTTCTGCAGGTATTTACCTATTCTCAGGGAGAGTAAAAAAATTATCATACTGTATTTCCATTGACTTGAAAAAGCAGAAGGAAAAAGTCTAGAATTAAACCCTGAAGAAGACTTACATGTAGGACTTGATTTCTTTGTTCCACAATTCTTTTTTAGGAGGGCAATTTGGAAATAAATCTCCATTTGGTTATCAATGACAGACACTCGCAGATACAGAACCTTTATTACACACATTAGAAAACTATGACATTACATTACTTTTTGACATAATTGCCATTCAAATTGAGGCACTTGTCATAACGTCTTACAAGGTTTGAAATTCCTTAGTAGTAGTCGCTCGGCACCAAATCTAGGCTATGGTGGTGGTGGTGGTGGGGTGATCAAAAACATTCCAACTGAACTGCTTCAAAAGTTCTTGGGTGCGTCTAGTGGTGTGTGGGCGAGCATTAGCATGAACCAGCACCACACCGGAAGTCAGCATGCCCCGATGCTTGTTATGGATGGCTCGTCTGAGTTTTTGTAACATTTCACAGTAGATTTCTGAACTGATGGTCGAACCACATTCCACTTCACTATCAGTACTCATTTGGCATCTTCACATTTGGTGGATTTTCTATGGCACCACTAGATGAACCTAAGAACTTTTGAAGCAGTTCTGTTGGTATGTTTTAATCACTGCCCCCCCCATTGCCCAGATTTGGTGCCAAACGACTACTACTAAGGAATTTCAAACCTTGTAAGACGTTATGTCAAGTGCCTCAATTTGAATGGTGATTATGTTGAAAAGTAATGTAATGTTGTAGTTTTCTAATGTGTATAATAAAATCTCTGTATCTGCGAGTGTCTATCATTGATAACCAAACAGATTTATTTCCGAGTTGCCCTCATATCACTCTCTCTTCCTCTTCTATCTCATCTAAAATAAAGCAGTTTTTCTATGAGTTCTGGCATACAGAGTTGAGTGTACAGAGAATCAGGATTTATTGCTATGCCTTACACAAGATAAAGTTCCACTTCATGCAGTACATGCAGAGTCATAATCAATAAATAACCACAGATTGTTATTTTACATGCTTCAATGGTCCAGTTTTGCAAACCTATAATAAGCTAACAGGCAATGAGGATGGGGAGGCAAAATGGTTAGAAGCCAACAAGGTGTCACCTAGCCTATGGATTGGTGTTGAATGTATGGCGGCATTTTGGTTTAAGGGAAAAAAAGGAAGGATGGTTGTGTGGATGATTGTCCCTACCTATAAAAACAAACAAAGAAAGGAATACTGCAAGTAACAAAAATAGATGGATAAAAGTTAAAAACTTTTGCTGCAATGTAATGGTTAAGGTGACAAACTGGGATGCTGCAATGTAATGGTTAAGATGACAGACAGCTTATCTATGAAAGACTGGATTATAGGAATAAAATTAGAAGAGATCCTCATATACATCACCTTGAGTTCTAAGAAGGAAAGTAGGATATGAAAATGTAATATTAATTGCAGTTCATATTGTCTTCGTTATACTAAACATTTCCTGCCATCATACAAAGCTACTTTCTATGCTTATCTTGATCACAAGGAAGCACATTAATCTACCCAAACAGGATTCACTCAGACATATAAAATCTTATAGAAGAGAATATATGTAGCTCAGAGTTGAACTGTGGGGTGCTTGGTGCTCTCTGAGCTTGGTTGTTTGTGGACATAACATATTCAGCACTGAAAATGTTACCTAGCTGGATAACAAAAAGTGTGTATGAAAACAAGGACTCCACAAAGTCGTTGTCTTCATCGCCGAGGACTCTGAGCGCTGATAAAGTTCAGTGCCAAGGACTCTGCACAGAAAGCCTTGTCTCAGAGCATTATGACAGTCCATCAGTTTCTTAGCTTTAGGGCTAATAATTCAAGTGTTCCTTTGAGCAAAAGCGAGAAGAAAGCAAATTACAAGCTAGGTATGAACCATCTAGCATCTGCTAGATTTCTGGTTCTTCTTACAGCTTAAAAAAAAAGGAAACCAAGAATCAATTTAACACATTATTAAACTCTGTCCTTATACTCCAGATAGGCTGATGCTGCAGCAACTCTTTGGTCACACAATTGGTGGAAGCAACATTTTAATAGTAAAGAATAAAACGTGTAAACCCCAGCCAGCCAATCAGATTTTTATAGATTTTGTTAAAGTATTAGCCCCATCTGCTGACAATTAATGAAATAACCATGCAATAAACTGGTAATTATTTAGAAACCAGTAGAAAGCACTTCACACAGCTAACCTTGGCATTTTTTTAAAAAAAGGAAAGACACCCAAATAGACAATTAACAATTCTGTAGCTTTAAATAAAAGATCCTGCATCCTGTTAATATGAAAACAGACATTTTATCTTTCTGGACTCAAGATTAGCTGAAAATGATGGTCTGCTGGAGAAGTAAAAAGGAGATAAATTCTACAGTGAATTTATCAGGAAATCCATGCTAGTCTACAGTAGCCAAAAATCACAAGGAGTCTGATAGCACCTTTTGAGACATTATTTTTTATTAAGGCATATGTTATATCAGATGCATGCAGTGGCTGAACTGAACTAGGATTTAAACTGAAATGGAGAAGGGAGGGGAAAGGGAGGTTGGTTAAGCAGGAGCAGGTTGGGTGAGACACAGCATAAGTACCTTACCAATAAATAGTTGGACAGCATTAAAAGCCTATTGTGTTTGTTGGAATTGTTTGATGTAAGTGACTTCAGCAATCTCTTGATCAGTTGTGTTATTGAAGTTTGGTTTTCTAAAACAGTTAATGAGATCTGTGATGGAGTCTTCTGGGAGACTTAAATGCTTTGATATTACTCTGTCCTTATTTTGAGTCCTGATGTTATTCTTGGATCCATTAATTCTTTTGTGCAGAGGTTGGTGTGTTTGTCCCACATATTGCTCTAGTTCAGGAAACCTTATCCTTTTAGTAAAAATTGCTAGTCTGAAAGGAGTTATGAGATTCTTTCTGATGTAAGAGGGAAGGCAGTGACAAACATGAGTAAGATGATAGTGAATAAAAATATTTCACTAACAGCAAAGATCCAGACAATTACAGGATTGGGCTGACTGCAATTAACCATAATAATATTTATTATACTTGTATGTTGCCTGACGATCAGTGACCCTGGGTAGCTCAAACCAATTTAAAGTGTTACAATAAAATCAATAAAACATAACAAATAAAGACATGCTCTGGAAGACTCTGGGAACATAAAATGAATAGGTTATGCCATCTATACTAGGAGACAACTTGGATGGATGGATGGATGGATGGATGGATGGATGGATGGAACTTGTCTCCCTGTAGTTTCTCTCTTTGACCAGTGCTGAAAGTGATAGTGCATGTAAATAAATCTGATCTTGATATTCATTGATTTAAACCGTAATGCAAATACCAGTGAATGTTTAATAATTAACATCTAATATGTCATAAATCCTTTGAAAAGAATAAAAGGATCACACCTTAGTATAAGATCTCTTCAACAACATACTACTATAAACCTTTTCTAAGTTGTTGCCATTCAGATACACTAAAATTACAGAATATAAAACCCAGCACTTCTAGACAGCACTAGACTGGGAAGCGTCCACTATCAAACTTATAAAAGTGTATTCAGGATTGCTGTATCAAGGAAAGATAAGATTCTAATTGCCTTATTATGACAGTCTTTCATTTTTTTTGCTTGCACCATCATTTCAAAAGAAGAGTTTTCATTGTTTAGCTCTGCTTTACGAAATCAACTTTAATCAGTCAGATGGTTACTTTAATTAGTTCCACCCCCAAAGCATTCACTCTGTGGTCTATTTTGGTTGGGATATTAGTAACAGAACTACAGTGTCTTATGACTCACACTGAAGGTCCTACTCATCTCCATACAGTTGCAAGCTTCGAAATCTGTGGATTACAGCAAGTCTCCAATGTTCTTCCATATCCTTCACTTCGTGGGAGAAACAGGAATTGTCTTATTTCTCAGAGTCAATCTACTCAATTTCAAACGTATATGAATTCTTCTGTTTATAAACACCATTCTCAATCCATGGTGTACAAAGAAAAATCCAGTTGAATAACAGCAAAAAATGTGCTGCAATATTTTGGCTAAACCAAGTAAGGAATTGTGCAGGTCTCTTGCTTGCATAGTTACTTAGCAACATAAGCAACTTCCGGAAACATGAAAAACTTCCATTTCCCATTGTTTGCCATCCTCCTCCCCCCCAAGTATTTAATACAATTCCTTTTAATAGCAAACCAGGTATGGGGGAGGAGGGTCTGCAAAACAGTCTAATACCGTCAAAGATGCATGTTTTTTATCTGAATACTTCTAATTTTGTGATGAAAAGAAAAGGTATTGACTGGGAACAGAGCTTCTGCAGAGCCTATGGCTCTCTAAGGCCCATAATGAAGACTGTTACAATCGTAAATACCATCTCTATCTAGATGGAGTGCCTAGGATCCTGTGAGTTTTGATACAGCCAGTCAGAAGCAGCTCAGCAATTCCAGAAATAGAGGGCAAATCTGCATGTTTGAAGGACAGAGGTATGTCCACAAAAAATTAATTTCAGCATGGCAATGTTTCAGTAATCATTATCTTCAAAACACAGCCTTTCTCTCATCCACAACCCTGGAATTTTCTGATCTTATCAGGACTGAAAATGGTATTTTCCACTTTCGGCCCACACATACCTTGCTATATATTCAAAGCGTGGTTCTTCAGCAGCTACCAAAGTGACAGTGGAGAAGGGACTGGAATTTGTGCAGTTCAGATAAAGCCTTTTTTCTGTACAGTTTGACAAATATAGGGAAAAATGCCCCATTTGGCAAGCAAGTCATTCACAAAGTACTTTTGCTCACAACAATTCCTGTTCTGCCATGTGATTTGTTGGCAGCAAAACTGCATGACTGAGCAGCTTGCCTGTCAGCTCTCCAGTGCCTGATGCATGGGCATAAGGTGGCTCAGATGATGTAGGTGATCCACAAGTTGGGAATCCAGAGGTGTAGGATGGTGGAGATCACAGTTATTCAAGAGAGTTCCTACCAAAGCAGGAGAAGGAGAAGCAGGAGTCCTCCCCCCTCCACATAGATCAGCTTCTGGCAGATGGCCAAATTTATCACTCTGATTTCTGTTAGCATCTGCTTCCTTTCCTAGCCCCACCCTACACCACTTTAGAAACATCAATTGGTGATGGCTTTTCCCATTGGCATGAATAAATCACTGAATCTAACAATGTACTGTTAGCCCAACACCTTTCACTATTCTTGTTAATGAGTCAGAATGGAGATCTGATATGTGGATTGAGAAAATGTACTTTATATCTCATCTGTGTGGATGTATACAACACCCCCCCCCGATTCCTTATTAGATTATTTCTATGTATTCTAGAATCTGCAAATCCCATTGTTCATGTTAATATTCCTGGTAGCCATAGTTTAGCAATACCTAATGTACCCCAAGTTGTCTCCTTCTGTTAGAAGATATTGCTAATCTTAGGTTATTTTATGAGGAGACACTTTCCTTACCTTGTTATGATATGACTTGCTTGTTTTGATGCATACAAAGGTATCTGCAAGGGTAAAGCACTTTTACAAAGCCTAGATCACCTGGAGCTCTGAATGCATGGAGAATTTCATTCAGTGAATGCTATAAAATTTATTTTTATGTGTTTGCTATCTCCCCGAAGGCAGTGGAATGTTCATGTGTGTGCCATCAGAGACAGAGCTAGTGTGTCAATGTAGAGCATCTCCACCCCCTGGAGAGACATTCCCCTAGACCCAGGTAATCACTTCTGAAGAAGCCTTGAGCTGGCAAGACAAACAGAATCTGGGAGTTCAGTCTGGTTATTATATTATAGTTTGTCAAAGAATTGAATGAGTACTTTATCTTTTCTGTTGAAAATCTCCAATATTAAAATATCCAATATTCTGAAATGAAGCAACACATTATTTATTTTATTCTAGAATTCTATTATTCTTAGCACCAATTGAATTATAGTGTTGGGAAAATGTTTCCTTGGGATTTGCAAATGCCTCAGGAGGGACTTTCCCAGTGACAGGGGAGAAATATACTTTCAGACTTCTGATAGGGTTAATTCTGTTAATGTAAGCTTACAATAAAGTAGAATTGGTTCATCTGGGCATGCTTCCAATCTGGGCAAGATTGGCAAGATCAAGGGTCCCTTGTGAGATGTTTGCCATGCTCACAATTCTTTTGTGGGCTAAACTGCCTCTTAATTTGCCCCTAATCCTAAACTATCTATTCCCTTGACTGTGGCTCCTCCTCTATCTCCCAGGGTCATTCTCACATGCCATTGTATCACCAGATTTCTAAACCCTTCCTTCCTTCCACATTGCCAAGCATTTTGGAATTAATTCTAACTTGTATATATACACACTTAGTAGTTTTAGTTATTTTGATAGTATAAAACTATGCAGACACTTAAATATACAGCAAAGTATATTTGTATTTTTGCTCCCAATTTTGTATCTATACTTTGAAAAAGAACATTGAGATTTTCTATTACAAAGATTCTTAATCATAATTGTCTGAAATGGTATAGATTCTCCTGCTTGAGTAGGGGGCTGGACTAGGAGACCTCCAAGATCCCTTTCAGCTCTATTCTATTCTATTCTGTTCTATTCTGTTCTATTCTGTTCTGTTCTGTTCTACTCTACTCTACTCTACTCTACTCTACTCTACTCTACTCTACTCTACTCTACTCTATTAATTTATTCTCAAATCAAGGAAAAAGTTAAATCTGTAAGGTATGTTAAAATGGATTTGTAGAGTTCTCTAAATCTATTTGTTGAAAGGTAAAGCTAAGCAGTGTAGTGGTCCCTGCACAGGATTACAGTTAGATAATGTATTTCTATACTTATTAACTCTGAACTCCACAAAAATCAGTGGGATCAGTTACTATTTTTTTAGTTCCTCTAACTAAGTTAATTGGCAATATTAACTGACCTTGGCTGATTTTTAAAAATGTGGTAAGATCTGGTTAGTACTTAAATAAAAGACCACCAGGGATTTGGTCTTGACTAGTAAGTAAAAAAGAAATCGAAAAACATTTTGAGAAAAAAATAACAGCCATCGTGAAAGAAACTATTTGGACGTCCATGAATGTGATCAACAGTCAAGCTGGAAAGAAATTTTATTTTCTAATCAATGGAAGAAACATCAGAGAAACATATTCTGGTATACTGTATGTCCAGTACAGGGAAAAGAAGCTGAATTATTATTCTCACATAAGTATGTGGCACTGATTCACTCATAATGTCGTCCCACACATCTCTATCTGAGTCAACCTCTAAGGACCAAAGGGAAGCATCTTAATAAAGACAGAAGAGGATTTGAAGAGGATAATGATTCTGCAACAACTCTTCCTGCCCAGTGATTCAGGAAAAATGATGCTCATGGTAAGGATATAAAAATAGACACAACTGAAGCACAAACCGTTTTGAAAGAATAGAAATCTGGTATTCAAACATAAAGGAAAATATTTATCACTGCAGTGGAAAGCTCAACAATCTTAAAAGTCATTTTGGTTCAAATAAAAGTGCCAAGAGTGCAAGAAAGAACTATGAAAGGAAGTAAAGGGTTCCTTCACAAGGATGAGTCTTTCCCTCAGTTAAGGAAAGTCAAAGAAGAGAAAGGCCTGTGTTTCCATCTTGGGGGAGAGAGGTTTGAACCAGGAAATAACACAAAAATAAGTCTATTTTTTAAATATATACTTAGAAAGCAAAATATTAGTCTATTATCAGCTAATATATATTGATTGTCATTGATGAAATTTCCAAAGCTAACCAAAATTATGAATGCTATTTAGGAGTCAAAGCTATTTTCAATTTACAATGTTACTGAAACTGGATCAAAATGCATAGGCTTTTGTTCTACTACAATAATATTTGCTTCTCTTTATCAAATTGATATAATATATCACATGAATATAAGAAATCATAACTTAATAGCAAATATATAAAATTTAATATATTAAGGCAACATCATTCTTCTTAGTGGTATCTACCATACAACTTTTGTGAATTTTGATAAGAACTGTATTCTTCCATGGTCAGGTGGGGGTGCTATAGACAAAGGTTTAATTGGTTGTTTTAATTGCATAGAACTGCAATTAAAATAAATAAATAAATAAAATAACTAAAATAAATAGAGGTTGGCACATAAGCAACTTCGTGGAATGGTAGACAATAAGCCAACAGTATGCCACTTTAAAGTCTGAAAGAACATATACATATACATATACATATACATATACATATACATATACATATACATATACATATACATATACATATACATATACATATACATATACATATACATATACATATACATATACATATACATATACATATACATATACATATACATATACATATACATATGTATCTTTGATAAATTTAATACTGGAATCCCAGGTGTAGACATTTGAAATCAGTAAAAAATAAAAATATGAACTCCGGGATATAAGAAAAAAGCCTTCTTTATTGCTGAGCTTTTGTCAACTAGCTGTTGACATCATCAGAACAAGGGCTGAAAGATAAGGGAGCCAGTACATACACTTATATGACAGTTAAAACAGTCAAGGTGTGGAATGTGAGTATGGTATGCTCATGACACGCTCACATATAATCACAAGTGGTTCTGGCTTCTCTGCAAAAGCCGGTCTCTGGTTGAGATTCAAAAGTCGCGCCTATCAGCTGTTTGGCACGTAAGCCTTGTCGTGCCACGTGCAGTCATGCACTGACTGGTAGATTCTTCCTCTCGGTCACTCACATGTGGTCGCCGTGGATCTGGCTCTGTTGTGGAAGAAAGCAGATGTCCTCGTGGGACATGTAAGTGACCCACCCGCCCTCGCACCCTCTTCCCCGATTTGGTCTTTCGTATCTCAAAGTTCTTTTGGTGTGAGGTTGCTGCGCGTGCCTGTCTTGTTGTGCATGGTCGCTTGGTGTGTTGGTGTGAAGGCAGGTGTTATATTTGTCAGCTGTAAGTGATTTTGTGGGATGTGTAATCTGGACTGCCATTTCTCGTTCATCGCATATGGTGAATTAGGTTTCGTTGTGAGGGTCAGTTTTAGTTGTGGTCTCAATACTCTGTTGTTGTTTGGGTGTTGTGTGTGCTTGTTTTGTTGCATGTGGTTGTTTAGTGATGTTGTTGGATTTGTGTCTTGGATGTTGTAGTCAGAAGTGGCGAGTGAGCGTGTCATGAGCATACTATACTCACATTCCACACCTTGACTGTTATAACTGTCATATAAGTGTATGTACTGGCTCCCTTATCATTCAGCCCTTGCTCTGATGATGTCAACAGCTAGTTGACGAAAGCTCAGCTATAAAGAAGGCTTTTTTCTTATATCCCAGAATTCATCGTTTTCTTTTTTACTGATTTCAAATATATACATATACATATACAGTGTTTTTTCTGAAGCATCCAGTCTACCCAAATATGGGAACGAAGTCTCCCTTTAACTCTTTTTTGGCAATCCAAATTTAACATAAACATAAAGGTAAAGGTAAAGGTTCCCCTGCATATGCGTGCTGGTTGTTTCCAACTCTAGGGGCCGGTGCTCATCTCTGTTTCAAAGCCGAAGAGCCAGCGCTTGTCCGAGGACATCTCTGTGGTCATGTGGCTGGCATGACTAGATGCCAAAGGCGCACGGAACGCTGTTACCTTCCCACCGTAGTGGTCCCTATTTTTCTACTTGCATTTTTACGTGCTTTCGAACTGCTAGGTTGGCAGAAGCTGGGACAAGTAACAGGCGCTCACTCTGTTACGTGGAACTCGGGATTCGACCCGCCAAACTGCCGACCATCTGATCGACAAGCTCAGCGTCCTAACCCACTGAACCACCGCATCTCTTATACATATACATATACATATACATGATATACATATACATATACATATACATATACTCTTAAAACATATGTTTGGTTCAACTGTCATATCATACAGACCTCAATACATTACAGAAAATGACTGGATTAAAAAGGTGGTGGGTATTCTTTCTTCACAGAATCAAGGCCAGTAACTCTTAGTTGCAGGGAGACAAAATAAGGTTGCTGTGTTAGATCAGAATCCTAATTGCATACACTTAAGACTAAATCTTTTCCAAGTAACTTAGTTGAAGAATTATTAATAATTTAGAATTTTCAATTAACCACTGAGAATATAATGAAAAAGAGCTCCCATTTTTGAGATGTCTGCCCCATATTCAATTTTCTTCTGCTTTTCTTCTAAATTATCTATTGCATCCAGAGTGTGCCAGTATATAAATATACCTCCTCACTGGTGGCATGCAAATAATGTCGGTTTGGAAGGTAAGGTCTATATTAGTTATCAAAGTTTTCATAGAAGAGAATGAGGGTGCCTAGGCACTTTGGTTACACTTGTGGCATACAAGTAAAAAGGTACTAAAACTAGCTAATATTGATCTTACAATAATTAAGTAATCCTGCATGTAAGGTGGTATAATTAAAGCTAATGGCCTAGCATAGACTTTCTTACTAAAGATATTGTTAAGAAACATTTTGTGAAAGTCTTAGCTAACAACAACCATGGTGGCTTGTGGAGATCAGTTTCTTTGAGTCCAATCGATGATAATCATAACATACGGAGCATTGTAATTTGGAATGCAAGAAGACTAAAGAACATGAATTACTAATGAAAATTAAAGTCAGTAAAGCAGTATCTATGGAACTAAAAGGAAGCAGGGGGTTGTGATAAATCATAATAAAGGTGATCTGATTTTTTGGAGTGGAATGAGAAGTGAAATTATAGGTTTATTTATAAATGAAAAAGCTAAAATATATGTTAGAATGGATTTGTATTATCAAGGTTGTTGTGAATGAGCAGGAACCCTGAGGCTGGTGACAACTGCATTTTATGCTCCAGTGAATGGTGATAATGGAAGAACCAGAGGCGACTTTTGGGAAAAATTGTACAACATTCTGAATGAATGTGAGCCAGCAGTAAAATTATTTCAGTAGGCAACATGAATGGAAAGATGAGACTGAGATGAGAGAATACAGAAAAAGTAACTGAGCCATTCAGAGACACAAGAATAAAAGAATGGCTGATGAGTTTAGAAAAAGATGTGTTTATTCCAAAAACAGGGTTTCAGAGTATATTTATTCATACATACGCACTACAAAAAATTAGGTTTATATGAATGTTGAAGAATGATTGATTTGATTGCTTTTGATGAAAGATTAAAAGGATTAATGAAGGATATAAAGAGGTTCTGAACATAGGTGCATCTTGGAGAAAATGGACATTTATTTATTTATTTATTTATTGATGGGATTTATATCCCGCCCTATCTCCCGAAGGACTCAGGGCAGCTAACAACAAAACATATAATAAGTACAGAAATCAAGATAAAAATGAAATTGAGAACATCAGTGCAGTAAATTAAAATTAGAGAATTTAAAAAATGAATTAAAAATACTAAATATAAATTAATTAAAATGCCTGTCAGTCTAGGTCAGCCTGGTGGAACAGGTGTGTTTTGAGGCCGCGGTGAAAGGATTGGAGGTTTTGGGCCATCCGAAGCTCAGGGGGGAGCTGATTCCATAGGGTTGGCGCTCCCACAGAGAAGGCCCTCCCCCTGGGGGTCGCCAGCCGACATTGCCTAGCTGACGGTACCCTGAGGAGGCCTTCTCTGTGTGAGCGTACTGGACGATGGGAATTTGTTCCCGGCAGCAGATGGTACTGCAAGTATCCCGGACCTAAGCCATGTAGGGCTTTAAAGGTAAGTACCAGCACCTTAAATCTCACCCGGAGGGCAACTGGTAGCCAATGCAGCTCACGCAGGAGGGGTGTAATATGGGAGTATCGGGGAGCTCCCATCACAACCCGTGCAGCTGCATTCTGCACCAGCTGAAGCCTCCGGGTGGTCTTCAAGGGCAGCCCCATGTAGAGAGCATTACAGTAATCAATACGGGAGGTAACAAGTGCGTGGTTGACTGTACGTAGGGCATCTCGGTCCAAAAAGGGGCGCAATTGGTATATAAGACGAATCTGTGCAAATGCCCCCCTAGCCACGGCTCCAATGTGATCTTCAAAACTGAGTCGTGAATCTAGGAGGACACCCAGATTGCGTAACATCTCTCCTCCTATAGTCAGAGATGGAACCTCTTGGACTAAACGAGATGACGGTATGTACAGCCACTCAGTCTTGGTCGGGTTGAGTCAAAGCCTGTTTTCTCCCATCCAAATCTGTACCGCTTCCAGACAACGGGACATCATATCGAGGGCATCACTGGGTTGGTTCGGGGTGGAGATGAATAGCTGGGTATCATCAGCATATTGATGATATTTCACCCCGAAGCTACGGATGATCTCTCCCAGCGGCTTCATATAGATGTTGAACAGGAGGGGCGAGAGCACCGAACCCTGAGGGACTCCACAATTAAGAGGCCTAGGGCTCGACCTCTGCCCTCCTGCCAACACCGTCTGCGAACGGTCCGAGAGGTAGGAGGAGAACCACCGCAGAACGGTGCCTCCCACTCCCAGCCCCTCAAGACGACGCAGTAAGATACCATGGTCGATGGTATCAAAAGCCGCTGATAGATCTAATAGGACCAGGACAGAGGAATAACCTCTATCTCGGGCCCGCCAGAGATCATTTACCAGCGCGACCAATGCCGTCTCCGTGCTGTGCCCTGGTCTGAAACCCGATTGGTACGGATCTAGATATTCAGCTTCCTCCAGGTTCAAAGGGAGCTGTCGTGCCACCACGCTCTCAACGACCTTCGCAAGGAAGCGAAGGTTGGAGACAGGACGGAAGTTGTTTAAAACAGCTGGGTCCAGTGCCGGTTTCTTGAGGAGGGGCCTTACCACCGCCTCTTTCAAGGCAGCAGGGAAGTACCCTTCACTCAGTGAGGCATTGATAACTGCTAGGAGCCAGCCTCGTGTAACCTCCCGAGATGCATAGACTAGACAGGAGGGACACGGGTCCAACAAACATGTGGCGGCACTTAGTTTCCCCATGATCTTGTCCACTTCATCCGGAGTCACAGGATCGAACTCTTCCCAAATGTACTCGGCCAACTTCATCGTTTTCCTCTCGTTAGATACTGCCCAGTCAGAGTCCAGACCAGCCCAAATCTGAGCAATTTTGTCCACCAGATATTTACTAAATTCCTCAGCCCGTCTATGTAGGGGGTCCTCTCCCGTTTCTTGACTTAAAAGGGAGCGGACCACTCTAAATAGGGCGGCCGGGCGATTATCTGCGGACGCAATGAGGGTGGTGAAGTAGGCGCGCTTTGCCACCCTCATTGCCACAAGATAGGATCTAGAAAAGGATCTTAACTGTGTTCGGTCAGACTCAGACCGACTGGTTCTCCAAATGCTCTCTAGGCCCCTTCTCTGGCGCTTCATCTCCCGCAGGTCCTTGGAGAACCAAGGAGCGAGTCGGGACATGGGAAAAAGGAAAGAATTAAAGAAGCAAAAATTAAAGTAGAACAACTGCAGAAAAAATAGCACACTGCAAAAAAAAATGCCCACAATTAATGGAATAAGGTTCTAACAAAACAGGACATGGAAACTACTTAGAAAAAAGTGAAAGTAATGTTATTTATTTTATTCAATAAATGTATATAACCATTCACTTACACTCTGCACAGCTTACAGAAATAAAATCCTAAATAACAAACCAAATAACCCCCACCCCCTCTGCTGATAACAATCAAACAAAGCACTTGATGGGCTCCGTATCACTCCGAGGTCCCCAGGCCTGCTGCCAAATCTTGTCTTCGGGATCTTTCAGAAGAATATGCAGAGATGATGTTCCATCTGGAGAGAGGCACCATGGAGAAGGCCTTTCTTCTTGGTCCCACTAGATCAGGGGTGTCAAACTCAATTTTATTGAGGGCCGCATCAGCATTGCGGTGGCCCTCAAGGGGCCGGGTGGGTATGGCCTGGGTGGGCGTGGCCTACTGGGTGGGCGTGGCTAGAGTGCGTATGGCCTACTGGGTGGGCGTGGCCAGCTCTACATCATTCGCATCAAGGGTGCCTATGGGGGCCTGGGTAGGAGTGGGGCAGATCTGAGGGTCTCTGGCAGAAGGAGGGTCTCTGGGTCGGGGCCAAGGCAGTGGGGGCCGTTCCCCCACTGTTTCCAGGATGGCTTCGCGGGCCACATGAAACCACTTCGCGGGCCGGATCCGGGCCCCGGGCCTTGTGTTTGACATGTCTGCACTAGATAGACCCCCTTAAGAGAAGGGACCCATAACATACTCTGTCTCCTCATTGTAAGTTACATGGCGTTACTCTAGCAAAAATATAATAAAGGACTCTTAGTGGAATGATGAAATGAAAGAGGCTGTAGTAGAAAAATGCATTTTAAGAGAACAATTGTTGCAACATTTGAGGATGAAAGATATTGTACATAATGTACATATGCTAAAAAAGTTTAATTTTCTTTTAACTAATGCAAATATTAAAGTAGTCAAAGAGAGCAAAGAAGAGTTTAAGAGAAAAAGAGAAAAAGAAAATGCAGGGTGATTTTGATGTAAATAAAAAATGTTTGAAAATGGGTGGAAATCAGCTAAACAAAAGAGCCCAGCAGAGTCAATGAAATTAAACATAAAAATCATGTAATGAAGTCATGAAGTCATGAAATGAAATGCTACAGATTTGTATGGAGATAATAGTGATATATCAAAGAATAGATCAGAAATACCTGCCATAAATATTCACATTGCAGAAAAAAAATGGATGATAGTCATAAATGTTTTGATATCATTGATAAATGGAAAGGCTGCATGTGTTGATAATACAACTGGAACAATATGAATATGGCTTGCTCATGGAGTAGCTGAACAGCTTTTTAAATGCAGGTGTGAAAGCTGCAGCTGTACATGACAACAGGAAGTAGGTTGTTATTGTTTTCCTTTATAACTGGAAAGATAGCAGCAGTAACTGACAGCAAAAACTAGGGCAGTTAAATGTGCCTGGGATGTTGTTTGTCAAAATTCAGATGGAAAGCATGGATGTATACTTTTTAGGCTCTGAGGAGTGCAGGGACAGTCTGCAACCCAATTCAGAGTTTTTTATATAGCAAGTGAAAATTCAAAACAATAAAAGTTGCCTCTGGAAACCTGGGAGGGGGGCTGTCCCCCACTCTCTCTCTTTCACACTCATTACCACATACACACACACAGAGAGAGAGAGAGAGAGAGAGAGAGAGAGAGAGAGAGAGAGAGAGAGAGAGAGAGAGAGAGAGAGAGAGAGAGAGAGAGAGAGAGAGAGAGAGAGAGAGAGAGAGAGAGAGAGAGAGAGAGAGAGAGAGAGAGAGAGCAACATATGAAAGGATTCATTAGGGGATTTAACAAATTATTCAGAAATGAATGAATGTGAAAGAGCTTTGTATGTTTGCTGATTTGGAAAAAATGATAAAATTGATTATGACAGATTTAGAGGTGGTTAGATATTGTAGGTGAGAAGAAATACAACATACAGAACACAATATACACAATGTGTTATGTATGATGCATTTGTGATGGTGCTAGAGGTATGTTGATTGGGAATGTGAAGGCATGCATGATTTTGTATGTCAGTGGTATTGGGTTTATTGACCAAGCCACATTATTTGCAGTGAACGTTGAATAGATTACATACTGCAATGAGATATTTCAACTAAAAATTAATGTATCAATGTAGTTGTCTTTGCCAGAGATAATAAATTGCAAGTTGTATATAAGAAGTGAAAAATCAAGAGCAGGTCGAAGAATATGTTTCCATTGGTATTACATTAACATTGGAAAAAGGGTGGAGAAACTTGAAGATGTACGACTGCTGTAGAAATATAATGGATAAATCTGGTCTGTTGCAAAAAACGAATGTTAAAATGGCTGCATAAAAAGCATAATTGTGTCCCTATATTATATAGAACTGAGAGTTAGATTTATCAGGAAAACCAAGTTAAATGGTGCCTGGCTTACCTAAGAGGTATATATGATAAAATAAGGGAAAAACAAATGTGAATGGATATTGAATGATTGTGGCTTGTATACAGTAGATGTACTTTGAGATTTGCTTGTAGGAGTCAGTGGGAATTGAATTGTATAACCAATATATGACTGAAGAGAGAGTTGATGACATTTTCAAAAAGAGAGAAAAGGTTAAAGTACAAGACAATGAAGAAAGCCATGTATGGATATTGTGGAAGTAAGAATGGCTTTGGGAAGTTGCTTTTGTCAGAATGATCTATTGATCAAATAAGTCCAGCTCTTTCAAATATCCAACCTTGTTCAGAGCCAGGGTTGTGCCATTATTAAATACAGAAGCTTCTAGACAAAGAGCAACTCATTTGTTAGAATTCAATTTCAACTTGTTTCATCTGTCTAGTTCCTCATTGCCGATATAGTAGATATTGGGTAAGAAATTCTTGTTTGTCTTAGTGAAAAACAATAAACATGTTAAGTCCTCAGTTGAATAATTCCAATGGGTACTTTTGTCTTGCCTGCACCAAACACATATAGTTGGTCACTGTTGAGTCTCTGTTCAACATGGTTCCGTATTTGATACGACCTCATCTGTTACCTGTGTTTTCCATCATCTGCAAAGTAGCTTTGGGGAATGGGGCAAAAGTGAAAGTGGGTATATGGATAAGGAAGAAAAGATAAAACCTTCTCCTCATCATAGCCAGTTTCAGGGGATTGCAGCATGAGGCTCAGAGAAATGTGGAACCTTATGAGTAGAGTGGTAGTAGTAAAACAGGCTCCAGGCAAGCAATGATATGAAAGAGGCTATGGTGGTTATCTCCATTTTCCCACTCCTGAGAAAGCACTTTCAACCACTTTGAGCAGTTAGGATTTTCAGGTCAGCAACTGCCCCATTTGCTAATTTGTTGACCAACAGGTCATTTTTTGGTTAGGATTTTACTGTATTGCAATTTTTTAATCCAATATCTTCTTTCTAAATACATCTTTTATCTTTTAGTTCAGAATTCCTATGAGCATTCTTCATTTTGCAGTGCTACTCTAGCCCATGTAGGGGTGGATTTGAAATCGGTGTTGGTTATTAAATGTCATAAATGAGTCCTGACTTTCACAGATGCAATCTGGATGAAACCTGTTTATGGCAATATCATATAGTTTGCTCTTTAGCCTATGCCAATAGTAAGAAGAATTCAAGTAGCTTTCTCAGTTGCTGGCCTACAGATGTATAGTTTTCAATTCCTAAGATTCCTAACAATATTAGTCAAAGGAAATGAAGCCAATATCTCTAACTGGGGATTATGGAACTCAGATTCAAATGTTTCAAAAGTGCAAGGATAGGGATAAATTATAAATGATTTTTAAGCTGTATGAAGACTTGTCATTTTCACAGATGCCATAAGGATATTAACAGACAAGTCAAAGTTGTGTAAGTTGCCCACGGGTCTACAAAGTCAACACAGAGATATTGTTTCTGCATTTCATACATTCCTGAAACCAATCTGGCAATAAGGACAGGAACAAATCTAAGGACTAGCTCAAAAGGAACATGCTGTAATTCTCTCTTGTTTTCAAATCTGCTTTTCCCATTTGTAATAGATGAACCAGGGGTAGAGAAAATGAATTTTATTATATGCCTTCTTCCAATTTCATCATGGCATAATGACAGAAATAAAATGTGTCCCAAAGAAACCTGAGGGCCATGCTGTGCCAATTAGAATTTCAGATATGTTGCCTGAGGTTAGCATGTCATCCACCTCATTGCATCTTTGAAGGCTGTTTTTGAGGAAGGAAACTTAACTAAGCCAAAGCTGTAACCCATAAAAGCTTGTTCAATAATATGCTTGTTACTTCTTAAGATACTAGAGGATTCTTGGTTGTTAAAGATAGTTACTCATTGACAATCCTACTCTCTCCATTTATTGTTTTTCCCCCTTCCTCTCTCGCTGTCCTCTGCAACAGTTCTGGCTGAATCTGTATCTTGGTGTTTGTGTGTAATAAATGTGTGAAGCTGAAGAAATGAAATTTGAATCAATTGATCTTATAAATTAAAAATAATTTAGTTTTTTAAAGAAAAACCAGTGAGAATATTTCAGCCTAATACAGCTATACTCATAGTAATTATGGCTATTTGAACAGCAGTTTCAGAGCTGCCCTAAGACATTTTGGCTAACCTAACTGTATCTACACTGCAGGAATCCTCCCGAATAAGCCAATGTAGCACTCTAAAACTGCAAACACAATAAATTATGGCATGTTAAATACAATTTATTATCATGTACATTTTAAGGACTATGGTCTATTTAATTAAATGCTAATTCAACATCAATATATTGTGGCTTTGGACAAGAAGAGTATCCATGAGGAATCTGTGAACACTAATAAATCTATAAACAAAAGCAAAATAATATCCGATTGCTTGTTTTAAATAATTATTTTTCTAGTTTTCTGTTATTTGAATCAATTATCATCTATTCCGCTTTGAAGATAATATAAATAAGTTACATTATAAAAATATGCAAGCTTATAAGAACTTTTTTTTCATTCTACCTAATGAACTGGTTTATAAAAGGAAGATGGAAAAAGCATTAAGCAAAAAGCTTTAAGCAAAAATACTTGAATTATTTCCATGTATTAATTAGCAAATTCAAACTGTGATTAAGCTATTGTAGATTGGAGTGTGTTTTTCGCCTTTTACTATCACAAAATTTTATTATTATTATTATTTTACCAAGCAATAGATGTTATTTAGGATTAAATGACTGCTTTAACTTCTCTTTCCCCTTTTTACAATTTTATTAGCAAATCTCCTTGACCACTATCCACCCCAGAGATAAATGAATTGTTTAGCAGTTGGACTAAGTAGCAAGAAAGGATGGCAGGATTTTTTTTCTCTGCCTGAATCTAACTCTCAAGTGCCCTTTTGGAAAAGCAGTTTGCATAGAAAGAATTATTGATATGAAACATGACTGTAGCACAATATATTATTTATCTATTTATATTTATATTTATATTTATTAAATTTTTATACCGCCCTTCTCCCGAAGGACTCAGGGCGGTGTACAGGGCAATAAATATCAAAATACAAAGTACAAAAGTTAAAAAAACATTAAATAATTATGCCCGATATAATACAATAGTTAAAAGCCATGTTAAAACCCGAACCCCGAACCCATCAGACCAGGCTGGCTTGTTCAAATAAATAGGTTTTTAGATCCCGTCGGAAGGAGCGAAGGTCGGGGGCCATCCGGAGCTCAACCGGTAAGCGGTTCCACAGGTCTGGCGCGCCCACAGAGAACGCCCTCCCCCTGGGGGCCACCAGTCGACATTCTCTGATCAGAGGCACCCTGAGGAGGCCCTCTCTGTGGGAGCGCACTGGACGGAGGGAGGTTGACGCCGGCAGCAGGTGTTGCCGTAGGTAATCCAGGCCCATGCCATGTAGGGCTTTATAGGTCATCACCAGCACCTTGAATCTCACCCGGAGGGCAACTGGAAGCCAATGCAGCTCGCGGAGCAGAGGTGTAACATGGGAGTATCAGGAGACCCCCAACACAACTTGCACGGCTGCATTCTGCACCAGTTGAAGCCTCCGAGTGGTCCTCAAGGGCAGCCCCATGTAGAGAGCATTGCAGTAGTCCAAACGAGAGGTCACGAGCACATGAGTGACTGTATGCAAGGCATCCCGGTCCAGATAGGGCCGCAACTGGCGCACCAGGCGAACCTGGGCGAAGGCCCCCCTAGTCACAGCTCTTATATGATCTTCTAAGGAGAGCTGTGAATCTAGGAGGACCCCCAAGTTGCGAGCCCTATCTACGGGGGGTAATAACTCACCCCCCCATAGTAAGAGATGGAACAATCTGAATTTCCCGAGATGCCGGCACGCACAGCCACTCAGTCTTGTCAGGGTTGAGCCGAAGCCTGTTCCTCCCCATCCAGACCCGGACCACCTCCAGGCAATGGGACATTACGTCGAGGGCATCACTGGGGTGGTTTGGGGTTGAAATGAAAAGCTGGGTATCATCAGCATACTGATGATACCCAACTCCAAAACCACGAATGATCTCACCCAGAGGCTTCATATAGATGTTGAACAGGAGAGGCGAGAGGACCAATCCCTGAGGAACTCCACAAATGAGAGACCTCAAGGTCGACCTCTGCCCCCCTGCCAACACCGACTGCGAACGTCCCAGAAGGTAGGAGAACCACTGAAAAACTGTGCCTCCCACTCCCAATATTAACCAGATCCAATCATTTTGAATTAATTGGGATATTAATTAATTGGACCCTCTTTGCTTTTAAACTGCCAGAGGCTGCTGGGAAAAGCTACAATACTGTGAGTTAAGGAGAAGGTGGGTGGAGGAGTATGTAACTAAATCTTATAACTAAAAATCAAAAATAGTGGTGGTACATTCAGGGCAAGTGCATCTGAGATTCCTTTCATCTCAACATGTCTGGCTTAGTTCAGTGCAACACTTGTTTTGCAGCTGTCTTTTGCAGCATGCTTTTCAAACTGGGAAACTGTCCTATCTGTACACAAATCATTAGTCTACAAGGGCAGATTATTTATCTAGGGTCTGTAATCTGTGCTCTTCAGGCAGAAATTAGGTGTTCAGTTCAGCCCTCCTACTCTACTGAGCCTCTGCGCTATCAGCCCCCTCTACCACAAAGATCCTGCAGGAGAAGGGCAGTGTGGACAACTGTGGGATCTGGCAGGGTGAGAGCTGTGAACCATAAATCCAAAGCTTTCGCTGTGTCCCTGCATAACAGATACAGTGCCCTTGCTGACCTTAATAGGGACATTAAGGAAACAGGTCAAGGAAATTGTGATGATAACTCAAATAAGCAGGGGACCATGGTCCGAGATGAACTTGCTTTTGACAGGGAGAAGTGCGAATCAGGTATTACACACCAGTCATGCAAGAAAAGAAAGGTACCCAAAAAGAGAAGCCACCTTCTGGTAGGTGATTCAGTTATAAGGGATGTAAATTTAGGAAATGATACAGAGGTTTCAAAAGAGGTCAGGTGTCTTCCAGGTGCTACTGCCAGTAGGGACAAGAAGCGTATTTTCAAAATAGTCAACAATGCCAGCAATGACTGTGATGTGGATGCTATTGTACATCTTGGCACTAACGATCTGTCCCAAAAGGATGTACTCTGTGTGCAGAATGATTTCCAGAGCTTGGGGCAGGAACTCAGCAGAATAGGCTGTAGGCTTACTTTTTTCAGAGGTCTTACCAGTGTATAAGGAGCAAAATGGAAAAGGCCAGCGTATAGCAGAATTTAATATGTGGCTAAAGGAGTGGTGTAAAGGAGAAGGCTTTGGTTATATTAGTCACAATGTCTGTAGCTAGTCCAATGAAAAAATGTACAAAAGAGATGGTCTGCATCCATCCAAGAAAGGGACTGAGTTACTTGGCAATAAATTCACAGCTTTTCTGGAGGAATATTTAAACTAAACAACGGGGACAGTGAGTTAATTGATACAGAACATCACTGTCCCCAGCAATCTAAGAAAATTGGGGAACTCAGGTGTGGGAACGGCCAGTTTTTTGGCCTCCCAACCTTCAGCTTTCCCAAACGTTTCTTATCGGCCTCTATGTGAATTACAGTGATGAGCACACTCTCCTGGTTCGCACAGGATGGCATGTGGGAGGTTTGGGAAACGCTATGATAGAGCTTTCACATATATCTTTTAGTATCTTGTTTTTGTAATGATCTCATAGGCACCTGAGTAGTTCTCACTATGTATCCAATTATCACTATGTATCCTATTTTTTGAGATTGATGGGGTTTATGTAATGTTGTATTTGGTATTCAGAAAAAGGAGGTGAATAAAAGTTCAGAGGGCAGTTGCTCAGGGTTTTTTGGGAGAGACGAGGCTGCCTGGCTGGTTCAGAGCATCTCTATCAACCCGGGTCTGAATTCTTTTCCCTACACTCAGGCACCACACAGGTTATGTAGAAAGTAAACACAGGGTCAGTCATAAAGGACTCAAATGTCTATACACCAATGCACAGAGTATGAACAGTAAGCAGGGTGAACTAGAAATTCAGGTAAATGAGGGCGCATATGATATTGTTGCCATTACGGAAACATGGTGGGATGAAACCCAAAAATGGAACACACAGCTAGAGGGATTTAAATTATTTAAAAGAAACAGAAACAAAAGAGGAGGTGGAGTTGCTCTCTATATAAGAAATAACTTTATCTCCACAGAAATAGAGCACAACAATGATGAAAACTGTAAACTTGAATGCATTTGGGTCAATATAAAAGGGGGAAAATGACATTGCTATAGGTGTATACTATAGGCCGCCCAACCAAGCAGAGGAAATAGATGAACTTTTTGCTAGTCAGTTAACTAAGGTATGTAGGAAGCACATCACAATAGTAATGGGGGACTTTAATTACCCTGATATCAACTGGGAGACAAACTCTGCACCAAGTGGAAGATTAAACAGATTCCTGATAAACCTAACAGACAACTTTCTCTCCCAAAAATTAGAGAGGGGAACTAGAGGATTAGCCATATTGGAGCTGAGGCTCAAAACGAACTAAGGCTTGCGACCAAAGTCAAAAATAACAAAAAAAGCTTTTTTCAACATATAAAAAACAAGAAAAAAGTTAAGGAAATGATTGGTCCATTAGTGGGGGAAAGTGGCAAGAAGGTGACAAGCAACAGGGAGAAAGCAGAACTATTTAACTCGTTTTTTGCATCTGTCTTTACACAAAGGGAAAAAACAGTCCAACCTACCAAAAACAGTACCATAAAAAACAGAATAGAAACAAAAGTTAAGATAGGCAAGAAAATGGTAAGTGAGCACCTGTCCAGCCTAGACGAGTTCAAATCACCAGGACCAGATGGATTACACCCCAAAGTTCTCAAGAAACTGGCAGACGTGATCTCAGAACCACTGAACTATATTTTTCAAAAATCCTGGAGCACTGGGGAACTACCAGAGGACTGGAAGAGAGCTGATGTAGTTCCCATCTTCAAAAAAGGGAAAAAATAGATCCAGGAAACTACAGACCTATCAGCCTGACCTCAATACCTGGGAAGATTCTGGAAAAGATAATCAAACAACAAATAAGCGAACACCTTGATGCAAACAAAGCCATCACTAAAAGCCAACATGGGTTTGTCAAAAACAGATCATGCCAGACAAATCTTATTGCACTTTTTGACCATGTGACAAAATTAGTGGACCAGAGAGGGATCTCGGAGTCCTAGTGGACAATCACTTCAATATGAGCCAGCAGTGTGCTGCAGCTGCCAAAAAAGCCAACACAGTGCTAGGCTGCATTAACAGAGGGATAGAATCAACATCACATGAAGTACTACCACGACTTTACAATGCCTTGGTAAGGCCATACCTGGAATACTGCATCCAGTTTTGGTGACCACGATGTAAAAAAGATATTGAAACTCTAGAAAGAGTACAGAGAAGAGCAACAAAGATGATTGGGGGACTGGAGGCTAAAACATATAGGGAACGGTTGCTGGAATTGGGTATGTGTAGTTTAACGGACAGAAGGGTGAGGGGTGACATGATAGCAGTGTTCCAATATCTCAGGGGCTGCCACAAAGAAGAGGGAGTCAAGCTATTCTCCAAAGCACCTGAAAACAGGACAAGAAGCAACGGATGGAAACTAGTCAAGGAGAGAAGCAACCTAGAATTAAGGAGAAACTTCCTGACAGTTAGAACAATTATCCAGTGGAACAACCTGCCTCCAGAAGTGGTGAATGCTCCAACACTGGATGTTTTTAAGAAGAGACTGGACAGCCATTTGTCTGAAATGGTATAGGGTTTCCTGCCTGAGCAGGGGGTTGGACTAGATGATGATGATGATGATGATGATGATGATGATGATGATTATTATTATCTTGGCAAGGTCACTCTAACAAAATGGTTCCCATGACAAGCTGAGCCATCCATTTGACAGAAAGCAAATTGGGACGCTGTTCCCTGTCCCCTCCCCCCACATCCTTTGGGATGTTCTCTTCAAAGTTTAGTTTGATCTACAGCTAAAGGTATGGGTTTCCATCTGTTTTCTTCAATAATGCATAGTGGACCCCAAACCTTTCTTGGAAATGTTGTTAGAAATTGCTACTGCTTAGCAGCATGCCAATTTCTAATCTCTGCCATTAGATTATCACTATTGCTGCAGTGTAGGGTGATTAGAAAAGCATAAAATTTAAATTACATCAATTTATCTTAAAATGTACTTTATTTTTTAAAGATATAACATTGGAACTACAATGGGTTTATTAAAATGGGAAGTAGCCTTCTCATTTAAGCAGATAAATACCACATAGAAATGCCCTCTTACATAACATTAGGGGAAAAAATCTATTTTATACACTATTCCTTCCTTCATCTTCATTCAGTGTTTTTCACATTTAAATGCCAACCACAATTTGTACTTTACAGACAGCTGGTCATGATCAGAAGACTTTATATCAGCTAATCCAGATCACAGCTGGACCATCTTACAAAAACATGTTTCCCTCCCCCCACCCCTTAGCTACTGCTCTGCTGAATACTCAAGGAATCTTAGCAAAAAATAGCAATACTCTTGTTAAATTACTTGGCCTGATGAAGAGGATAAATGATGTGGTATTCTTATGAGTTAGTGGATCAGCTAATGGATATTCAGTTGCAACCAGGGAATGTAGCTCCAAACCCCCCCCACATATTAAAGCACACATTAAGAGCTAAATATTATATGCATGAACATGGCACTCTTAAGCAAGTGCTGGAGACCAGCAGTCCCATTAGAGCCCTTTTGAGGAGCTTTTGCCATTGTTGTAGTGGCTGTCATTGCAACTCACTACTATTGTGCACAGAATTACAACCCAGTTAGTTAAGGCATAGTTCTGCTTAACAGATCTTAACCCTCTACCTCAGGGGTGTCAAACTCGCAACATCACGTGACGTGTCATGACGTATTGTGATTTTTTTGCCATTGCCGGCAATGGGGTGGGCAGTTTTCTATGATGCATCCAGCCCGCAGGCCGGCAATTTGACACCCCTGCTCTACCTAGACCAGGTTGATCAATTCTGCAATCCAGGATCATTAGAACAGAGACAATACACTGACAAGTATGGTTTTCTCAAGGCTATGATTGTTCCAATTGTAACATATGGCTGTAAAAAGTATTAGTAACGTTGAATGAAAAAAAATGATGACTTTGAATTGTGTTGCTAAAGAAAATTGTTGAGAATACAGTGGCTTGCAAGAAGTATCCTTCATTATGCTAAGTGATTAGAACCCTAATAAAAAAAATGAAAACTTTGTTATTTGGGACATAATGTGAAAGCAAGAGTTAATGGAGATGACTCCAATGCTTGGAAAAATTAAAGTCAATTGAAAAAGAAACTGAACAGAGAAAAACATTGTTGATGATATCAGTGTAAATTCACAAAAAACTTCAAGCAGTTACTGACAGTACCGGCAAAATGATGTCCATCTGGGCCCAAAGAGTCAAAAAAGACTATGGACTTATTTAAAAAAAAATTGAATAACATTGAGCAAGTCAAGCACAGAACCAGTACCAACATCAATTTTGCTAAAGAGAACAGCAGTGTGGATTTCTGCTTCTTAGAATCAACTGTCAAACCAAAGGAACTAGCAGTCAAGAAATATGCTACAAAGTGGCACTTAGTAGGGTAGCAATGAAAGCTTTGGAAAAGATGTATGATGTGTTTATACTTACAAAGATCAGTATTGTGCATATTTTGATTTTCCTGCATAATAAAGATTAAAATTAGACTAAATGATACTTGTGATTCCTTCCAACTCCACAATTCTATAATTGTGTGAATTTGCTATTATATTTTATTTTATTTTTTATTTTATTTTAATTCCATTTATATCTCGCCCTTCTCCGAAGACTCAGGGCGGCTTACAAGCTTAGCAGTAGCCTTCATTCTATGTATATGCCTGCTTATTAGGGCTTTCACACAAACCCCAAGCGGCATTATTACAAAGTCAGCTTATTGCCCCCAACAATCTGGGTCCTCATTTTACCTACCTCGGAAGGATGGAAGGCTGAGTCAACCTTGAGCCTGGTGGGATGCGAACCTGCACTAATTGCAGGCAGCTGGTGTTACTTAAGGAGGCATTAGCCCACTGCTCCACCAAGGCGCTATATGAATGGTATATAAGAGGAAACTACAGTTAATCTAAAAGCTCCAGTATGAAACATGCAATTCCAAGCTTCCATTCATTTAACTCCTCTAGTAAAGCATAGAATGCCTTTACAGCTAAACTGGCAAAAAATCTAGTTGCACAATTACCATACTATGCATGTGTAATACACAAATACTAACACAGAGACAACAATACCTGACCAACAAATTTCTTTTGGGGAATCACCTGATCTACTGACCTCATAGCTTAACCCTCTGCTAAGTTTTGGACTTCTCTGCTTTTTCTCTATCTCATTTCTTTTTAGCATTTCACCAGATAAAGTGTTTTTCAAGGACTCAAAATCTTGTACATCCTTGTATGTTCCTTCTCCTGGTTCCAATGAAACAGTTATGCATTATTATTGCAGTTATTTATAGTCTTGCAGTTATTTTTCTTTCTCTCATGAATCAATACACCTTCTAACTCACAGGTGTCAAACTCGCCGTGTCACATAAAGTGTCCCAACGTATCACAACTTTTTTTGCATTGCTGGAGCTGGGGTGGGTGTGGCCTCTGTATGATGCAACCGGGCTGACAGTTTGACACCCATGTTCTAACTGCTCAAAGTTATCTGCCTGTCTAATCTTCATTTTAAAGTCTAGAAATCTAGGAGGACCTAGCCCTTTGAGATAAGTGTTCCGGCTTTTGATGAATCAACTCTTGGAAACTGGGGAAACGCATGTATCACTGCCATGTTTTCTTCTTAGCTTATATCTTACTTTACCAAAACATTGACCATCAATGTTATTTAATCTATTAAACATGTTAGCAAACTTAACAGATAGATTTATGTAACATATACTGTACATGTTAGATCAGCGATTTTAGATGTTATAGTAGTTGAAAACGCGCTCTGGCTTAATTTATGCATATATATCTACAACTGTCTGGTTAAGATAAGACTAACAATCCTTGTGAAATTGACTATTTTATAGTATACTCCCAATTTTAAGCAACATTAAAGCTTCCTATCCAAAAACTAACCCAAAGTACAGCTAGTTTTTCTACTTGACAGAACATTAAGGCAAATGGGGTCTCTGTATATGAGTGTTTATGTTGGAAATAAATATGAAAACATGAAAAAATAACATATTTTTATATTGTGGCACAGTTATCTGAAAGTTATTTTGTAAATGGGTGGCCTTTATAGCTGGCTGAGATTTTACTTACACTGCTCTAGATATAACTACATTTAAAAAAAATATGTATCTCATATAAATTCTACACATGGTTCAATGGTGTTGTCCAGTGCTTCATAAAATCCACTGGTCAGAATGGAATAGGATGCTGCTCCCAAGCAGATCAACACCTGCAAGCTGGTACCTTTAAGATGTATTGGACTACAACTGTCATCCCCACCAGTTACTATGGTCCTTATTACAATTAGATAATGGGGATTGTCATCCAAATCATCTGAAATGATCCAGATGGATGGGAGCTAGCAAGCCCTGCTAAATCATCTCCTCTTTACTCCCACATCCAACACTCCACTTCTGTCAAAAATTATCCTATTCCATGTGCTGAATAGTACTAATTATGTACAGAATTTCTGGGATTTCCAGCAAACTATTTCACTCTCTTTTCCATGAGGCAGTTAATTTCTGTATTACAAAACACATAAATTAGCCAAGTGAGTCTGGACAAAGCATCATTATGTTGACAACTTTTTTTCTTGCAATAGCCAGGGCAATGACCCCAAAAGGAATAAAAAACTAAAACACCCAGATGAGCAGATTAACACCCAGATTAACATCAGATAACAATTAAGTAAACAATACCCTGTCAATTCTACAATGAACCTGGCTGCCACAAGAAAGGGAGGAGAGACGAGGTATTTCTGCTAGTCTAAACATGATTAATTCTGTGGGAACCAAGGTCATTCCCATAGCGTAATGGAAAAGAAGGGACGTTCTGTTAGAGACCCCATCAAATAGTTCTATTGGAGAATGTGATTTATAGCTAAATAGGGAGGTGGGAATTATTACATTGAATTACTCTGAATCCTTGGGGGGGATTTTAGATTTGGTTTCACATTTGACCATGCTGACATTATGTATCCAATAAATCTCGTGCCTCGGAGTTCTGATTTATTCAGTTTCATCAGTCAGAACCTTGACAACCCCAATCAAGGAAACACAAAACAAGCTAACAATCAAGCTAATCAAAGAACCATCAAGATCACTCCTAACAACACTGACAGGGCAAGACATTAGAATATAAAATCAGAGCAAACCCCACTCTCTACAGCACTGATGATATAATTGAGTTTGGGTAATGAAATGTCTGCAAAAAAATAACCAAGTTCAGAGAACATTGAGGACCCTTTGTTTCTCATTTTAATCATTTATTACTGTCTGTATCTAGAGTTGCTTTAACACTGAAGCAACTGATTCAATAAATAAATGATAATTCCAAACATATAGACCTTACAGTGTGAAAAATTTCTCCACTGATAGTTTGTTATCTCCATTGGTTTTTTTCTGTGACCCAATGCCTCCAAATGTAGTTGCCAAAATTTGCTAAATTCATTTTCTGTGTTTTTGAGGTAAGGAACAGAAAAACATAAAAGCTAATAGAAAGAACAAAAGGTCTAGGTATACCTGCTGTAAACCCTAAGGCAGACATGTCAAACACAAGGCCCGGGGGCCGGATCCAGCCCGCGAAGTGGTTTCATGTGGCTCGCGAAGCCATCCTGGAAACAGTGAGGGAACGGCCCCCACTGCCTTGGCCCTGGCCCAGAGACCCTCCTTCTGCCAGAGCCCCTCAGATCTGTCCCACTCCTGCCCAGGCCCCCATAGGCACCCTTGATGCAAACGATGTAGAGCTGGCCATGCCCACCCAGTAGACCATACACACTCTAGCCACGCCCACCCAGTAGGCCACGCCCACCCTGGCCATACCCACCCGGCCCCGAGGGCAACCGCAATGCTGATGTGGCCCTTAATGAAATTGAGTTTGACACCCTTGCCCTAAGGAATATTCTATATTGTTTAAAGCAAATAATCACAAAATTTCCCACTCAGAAAAGGAATCTAATCTCTCCTTCATGTATATGACATGACACATACACTTTGATCCCTGCCTCACCCATTAAGCTCTTGCTATTCCAGAAAGAGCTGACAACTCATACACACCCCCAAACTATAGTGTGTATCCTTGCTGTAAGGAACAAGGGAAAAAGTGTAGCTCTTTCCAAATAATTGTTACAATATTCTCTACTTCACTTCCACATTCACTTGGAAATTTATATTAAATTTATGTATCAACACAGTCACATCCAAATTACTTAAGGAACTTGTCTGATTTTTTTAAAAAGTTATGATTTCTTGATTTGAAAAAACTGTAGAGAATCTTGCTTCCTGGAGCAAGAACAGTATTCAACTTCATCAATTATGGAAAATAAATTAATATTTGTAAGCATATTTGCATAAATATTTAACAGGCACTCAAATCCTTGCTGTCTTTATAACATGGCAACATACCTCTGTGCTCCTCCAAACAAGGTGCTCTGGAATTGTCACTAGAAGCAGGAATTATTGCTTTCCTTCTGCACTATAGACTGGGCATAACTTTCTTCCTTGAAATTATTCTATGGCCCAAAGATATCATTTTGGATTCCACACAACAGACCTAACCATTTCTGATCTTTATTTATTGAATATCATAGGATGTTGCTTAATTGTTTTGCCCCTCACAGAACTAAAAGCAAGAGCCAGCAAATAAGAGCTTATCAAAATTTTGAATCCAGAAAGCTTCTTTGTGCAATAATTTGATATTAGTCATTTTGAGAATTAATGCTGAAAAGTTGGCTTGTTAAATGCTCCTATTCTCTAAGCTCAGCATACACACATAACAAGAGACCCAGATAGTTTTCAGTACTGTATGTACAGTATCAGCTGACTAGCTAATGTTCCCTGCCATCCATCTATGTTTCCAGTTGAATGAAGCCAGGACATAAATACTTTATTTTCTCCAGCTGTTGTAGCATAAGAGAACTTGGTCTAGAAAAATGGAAGAGGAATAGCGTTAACATTAATAGGTATGTAACCATAGCAAAATAAAACATGTTTAGCATCAAAAATATGATTTACAGGAAAACTGTAAATTAGATACTGATAACCGTTTGTGTTGCTTTTTACGAATAGTGTCATTTAGAATACGTAATAATAAAAAGCTCTGATTTCTAAAGTTTGCCAAAGGGTACGACAATATATTTTTTTAAACATGGAAATTCAATTTGTATAAAATAGCAAACATTGCCCTAAAAAAACCTTTTTTGTATGCCTCAGGGATTTTTTTTCTCAAGAGCAGTTTTTCCTCTGACAAGAGAGCAGTTGTAAAAACTACAATTTATTTTCACAATGGCTCAACATTTAAACCCCAAAACCTGACCATAAAGATGATTGTAACTTCTGTTAGGATGGAATTCTATTCTATAAGAATTAAGTACCACCAAAATGCATGGAATTTATTTTTAAGCAGATGTACAGGCTTATCCAGTTAATGATATCATTAATCTTTGTTTTCCCCCAAACTGCTTTTTAGACTCATCACTCAATAGCAAATAGTAAGATATGGAAGAATTATAACACAAAGTGAAAATTGCTTACAGAACCATAATTACATTACTGAATTTTGGGGTTATCAGTCATGATGTTACAATCTGATTCCAAAATGCACCCTATAGAACTATCTCTAAGAATGAGAGATAAAAGGCAAGGTACAGTAAATACATTGGTTCACATATCCTATTAAATTATAGAGGCTACAACATGCATATCATCTAAGCCATACGTTTGTCTGAGCTTGATTGAGTATACTATCTGAATTGAACAATTCTATTTAAAAAACCAGAGAAAAAGCTCACTAAACTACATTGTGAAAATGTAGTTATAGTTGCTGTCATCACCACCACTACCATCACAGTGCTAGACATATTAGTCTCTGAAGAAAATGTACCAATATATTTGATTCCATGGTTTGCTTTCTTTATTATGACAATAGAGTGACAACAAAAAAGTTATAATACAATACATCCAACTCAAAAAATTCATGACAGAAATGAAAAATAACTGAACTTTTCTCAGATCCAGCTTCTAAAATGAATTGCTGTAGCACATTTGGCTACTTTTCTGGAAACCTAGAATATTGATAATTTAATAAAAAATGCACAGTGGCCTATTTAGATCAGCTAGTAGCATTCACCTGCTCTTTTTTTCCTAGATGAAGTTTCCACAGCCTTGAAAGGAGCCTCTATTTTGTAAATCTTAACCTGTGTGAATATAGCAGAGGTGTATAACCTGAGGCCCCAGGGGCACATGCAATCTTAAAAACCTCAGGGACCTCCAAATGTTATATAAGGAAAACATTAAATTCTTTTTGATGAGTAATCATAGCAAATCTATTATTTTTAGTAGAAGCAAAATCAAATTTAGTACAGCAACAGGCATGTCAAAGTGCTTAAAATCAGAAGCTGTACATTTCCATTTGTTTCTATGTGGATTTTGGAATTTTTCATGGGCAACTTGATTGCTTTTGTCAAGTTGTATTATGAACACTTGGGGGGAGGGGGGTAGAAGCCCTACCTTGTTTGAAAACCCTTATCAAGAAAAAAAATTTAACACTTCCTTTCACAAGCATTTTTTGCATATGTATCTGCAGATTCAGATAACAAATGAAACGCCTACAGAAGTAACATGAAAGTTTAATTTTATTCTTGTTAGACATCCCAAAATATTGTTATAAATACAAGATACATGAAGAGATTACTACATTCTTTATTTTATAAAGTAATATTCTGTAAGTACATTTATATACAAAATTTACAAACGTATTCAGATAACTATGTCTCTACATTCACAGAATAGCCTAAGTAATTTAGAGAAAAGTAAATTTGTTTGATTTGGCAAAATAAAGTTAAATGAAAAGAAAGTTGTTTGTTTATATATGAAAAATGTAGAATTAAGATACCCACCAAAAAAACATCAGTTGATTAAAGGAAGATGCCATTTTGGTTAAGTCCTTTTCTGAAAAATATTCTGTTGATTTAATTCAGAATTAAATTTTGAGTCAATGAAAGTCCTTGCCTAGACCATACCCCAAATTTATGCAACCTTCCATATTTTATTTCATCAGTGTTTTACAGATTTCCACGGTAGCGTGCTGTTGTTTTGTGGCACTAACTAGGTTAAAAATAGGGGCCCAGGAAGCTACCTCAAACAAGTACAAAAAGGTTCATAGCACATCTTTGTAAAATGTGCCTTCAAAAGTCCATACTATTCAAAGATCTCAAGGCTTAAATATTTCAATATCCCCTTTCTTTTTATACAACTTACTGTATTCCTTCCTTTTGCAAGCCAATCTCTAACCATCTGACTTTTAAACAATCCAGTTTCTCCTATTAACAACTATCCATTTTTGATTTGGACTATTAATATTGTTATAATAATTGTGGCAAAGCTGCTAAGCTGAAATGTTTTTCAGTACCACTTTAGACAGATATGAGCTTGATTTAGAGGGTTTCAGGAAATGCCAAGCTCTTTCCCTATACTGAATTTTATGTGCAATGCTTTGGCATCATATTTCTCTCTGCTGCTGTTTTTATTACATTGCCATGTGTGCTTTAGACCTTTAGATCCTGTAAAATAAATAAACTATAACAAGAAAGTATTAAAGACAGAGCTCTATGTACAGCACTTCTGAGTGGTGCATTACCTACCATTCTTGGTTCAAGTACTTGGGAAAGCAAGCCCATGCTCATCAGGAACTTAATAGATCAATATACTGCACACAGAGAAAAGGCTAGGTCATTCAGGTTGGTGTTGATGAATTGCCTTAAAGCAAACACCAATTGCATGAATACTAGACTTGCTATGGTTGAAATTGGAATGGAGTTTGAAGGACATTCTCTCCACTTTATCTTGTTTTTCCCTATTCCAGAGAAACATGAAAAAGGTTTCAATGAGCAAGAGAGAACAAAGTAGGGGAAAAGGGACTAAGTAAAATGGCTACAATTTGTATGCAATATGTTTTCAGGAAGCTTGCCAAGGCCTGTTCTTTGTAAAACTAGATTTGAATAAACATTTAAATATGAAATATGAAACAAGATGCCAATGGCAGTAAGACTAGTTTTTAAAATAATCTATATTCTTTTTAAAATAGCATACATTGCATTCACCACTGCTTGCACAAAATGTTCCAAAATGGTAAAAACCATTCACTACTCATTATTCTGTGTTAACAGGCTGATACTTTAATTTCAGTATTTGAGCTATTGTAGAAAACTACAAAAATGCTAAAAGTGGGGAACACGTACCTATTCTGATATAGAACAAGTTGAGGTTTAACATGATTGCAGCCAAAACTGAAATCTTAATCTAGTGAATTCCAAAAAAATAAAATCTAGCTTTTGGTCAATAGACATATTGACCTGAAAAGGCAAGCATTATGCAGCATTAAAGGTGACATTAAACAGCATATTTTACAATTACCTAGTGATCTCTCCTAAGTTAACTTAGGTGTAGTATTTTTAACATGACCATAGAAGAAATTGGTTAAATGAATGGGCCTGCACCCATGTCAAGTTATCTTTTGCCACAGATTCATAAAGACACAGTTTAGTGCAAAAATTGATTACAGATAAACAGTTTCTCAGAACACATATATAAAAATGAAATTAAAAACTATAAGGGTGACAATCGATTCAGTGAATTATTTCCTTCCTCAGCTGTAGAAAGTTTGACAGTTGTCAGCTTACGAGGAGGATGCTGAGGGCTCTTGCGAAGATTATCATCCATCTGCAAAAGCAACATAAAGGCCAATTTGGATAGTTGAATAAAATTACTTTTAATATTGTTCACATTGCAATGTTCAATCATTTATTTTAAAAGGTAATTATATACGCAACAGTGCAATTTTCTTGAGTTCAAGAACAACAGATTAACTAATGAGTTTAATGAATTACCTTATTAATGCCATGCGTATTTTTTATACTTCAACAGCTTAACTCCAATAGTAAGTATGTTGTTTCTTATTTATCCATTAAAAGAAACAGATATGGTCCTTTAAAGATTATCTTATCTATGTATGAGATACACTTTAAAGTATTTCCTATCCATTTCTCTGTAATTCATCCCTCTTGTTCACCATGTGTGCCTGATTCATTCAGCTGACCTGACCAAACATTGTTGCATGCTTCATTTTATAATATCATCTCCTGAATGACAACATGTTTTCCAATTTATCTGTACAAATTTCTTTTCACCTCTCACAGGGAGTTAAGTGTAAAACCATGCAGCTTCCCATCAGATAAGAAAGCACTTTAGAAGTGGGAAAATGAGACATAATATTCTTGGCCAGAGTTAATTACCACTATTTTCTTAAGATCAAACAATGGAGAGCGAAAAGTACTAATAAAGTTAAAATACCTGCCAATAACAAAACAGGAAATGAGCTTGTTAAATATTTATTTAACAAGAAAATTAGAGTCAGACAGCGATTTTGAGTACTGCCCAATCGTTTAAAAAGTTTGTTCCTCTACTGATTCTGACAAACCACCGAATATCTACTGTTACATAAAGCAAACAGAACTCTGGCTTCTGCCAAACAGGAAGCTACAAATCTTATGTCTAAAGTTATCCTTAAAAGGAATTTGTGTCTGCAAAGAGAAATAAATACTCAAAAGTTGACTGCTCTATGTTAGTTGCCAACTTCCTCCCGGCAAAACCAAACTACAGATGATTAACAGGTGGAGGGGTACTGACATCAAATGGCTAGATAATTTAATTTATCTTAATTTACCAAAGTAATAGTACTTTTTGCTCTCTGTTGCTCTTTTTGATTATCTATCTCAGCTTGTTCTAACAGACTCTTTAGGGAAAATATATCACTTGATTGGAATAAATAACCAAAATGAAATCAAGACTGAGCAAGCATCTCTAGTGTGTCTCCCTCTATTAACAAAGTGTTAATTTCCATTACAATCTGACAACTTGTTAGGAAATAACTGTTTTTAATAATTTTGACTGATAGTCATTGTATTTATGGAATGACTCCTTTATCACATGGAATATTACTGAGTGATTTACTTATCATTCTTTTATTATTTACTTAAATACTTGAGAAAACATACTGGTAGTTAGCTGCCATATTTGAATTACCAGTATACTCCCCTAATGAATCCCTGGGGTAGTTTAGGGCTGTTAATTTCAAGTTCATATTCTTAAGATACCCTTTCATGCTGACAATGGTACTGAAGCTTAAACACTTCAATAAATGCTCATTAATTTATATATGCAGAGATCAAACATTTGTGGAGATATAGAATACATTGCTAATTTCCTAGTATTAAATTATAGCCGCCTGTGTATAGAATTATATGGGGTGATCTAAATTCCCAAAAGGAAATTTAATCCTAATCACCTGAGTTCATTTTTCCTACTGCACCTAGAACACTGTGTTGAGTTGTTTTCAGGTACTGCATTTTCTCCTTTATCTTTTCCTTTATTGGTACTGCATTTTAGGAATGGCACTGATAAACTTGAGGATGTACAGAGGAATGCAACCAAGCTGATAAGGGGTCTGGAAGGAAAAGTGTAGGAGGAATAATTATAGGATTTCTACATGTTTTGCCTGGAGAAAGCTGTAGGAAAATGTGGTAATTATCTTCAAGTATCTGAAGGGCTTTCACGTTGAAAATGGGGCAAAAATGTTCAGTTGTTTAGAAAACAGGATAAAAACCAACAAATTTAAATTATAAGAAAATAGATTTCAGGTGGACACCATCATGGTGAAAAGAAAAGCATCTTAGTTGAACTGACTGAGGCTTATCTATCTAATTTGTGCTTCCTCTAGCTTAAGAGACAGCTAAAGCTAAAATCTGTCAGTCTTATGACAGGCAGATGGATGCTATACTTAACATTCAGCTGTGTTTCAAATTGAAACCTTTTGTATCTACAAACTACTTATTCAACCTTGTTTGATTAGCACACTTTAGAGCCTTATCTTTGGCTCATTTCAGGACTTTACCCCAGGAATATTAGATGGAAAGTACAGTAGGATCTGTTCAACGAAAGATGTTGTCCTTGTAGTTGGAATGAACTTGAAACCCTATTATTACTGTAATATTATTATTATATTTTGATCACACCTTTTTAATTATGCATGTACAAGTAATCCTCATGTTAATACCAGATGTTCAATTTATCAGGTGTGTCAAACTGCTGGCCCGCAGGCCAGATGCATCATAGTGAAACCGCGCCCACCCTATCACTGGCAATGGAAAAAAACTCACCATATGTTGCAACACATCACATGACGTTGTGAGTTTGACACCCCTGAATTTATGATGGCAGTGAATGAGGACTTACAATGAGTACTTGGAATTTTGGCCATCACAGCATCCCAACAGTCACATATTAATTTGGTGCTCAGCTTGCAATTACAAATGGCGGACATATGATCAAGATTTCCAATGTTCCATGCCAACTTCCCTCAAGCAAAGTCAATGGGAAAGCCAACAGGAAATTGGAAGGACCTTGCTTAATGGCCCACATGGTTCTTGCTTAAGAAAAGCAACCTGGACCACTAGAACTGCTGTCGCCAAGCAATGCAGTCACATGATGCCACACTTCACAACTGTATTGTTTAGCAATATCAATTCCAGTACCAATTGCAATCATAAATTGAGGACCAGCTATATAACTGAAGACAGCAAATACATCTAATAATCAATCTTGCCTCCTATTTTCTGTACAACAACATCTCTATGACCTGGGTTGGGTTGACAGAAAATGACTGGCCCAGTTACTAAGCTGGCTTTTATCCCTAAGGGAGTACTAGAACTAATTGTTTTCTGGTTTCCAGGCCAGCACCTTAACCAAACTGGTTCTCTATTGTGTATTTTTTCACTACCCTATACTAAATTATGTGCAGACATATCTTCACCATGCCATAACAAAACTGCAATCTTGTGAGGGAGAGGTAATCCATTTTCTATCAGCAGATTGGAACCATACCATCACCAATATTGTGGCTAAGTTACTATTCTCAATTATTTCCATAAGTCATATAACATTGGAGCGATGACATCATGAAGTCTTTTATATTATTTATTAAGTTTATATGCTGCCTTCTTACTATCAGGCGACTTTGCAATAATTGTTGAATTTCTCTTGTGTTTTATATTGTTTTATTATAATTTATTCAATTTCTTCCACTGATTTTAAGTCTTAATTTTATATTTTTTATACTGTTTTATATGACAGTAATATTGACTTTGATATATCTGGTCATTGCTTCTGAAAGCTTTTTTTAACTTTGCTGGTCAGTGACTTCAGTTAAAAAAACTGGCTTCTCTGGAGTGAAGGTAATTACTGCAGTTTGGCCTATGTTTAGTCACTATGTCATGAGCATGGCAGTTAGTCTTGTTGATTCATGGCTTGATTAACTAGCAGTGTCCATCTTTGGTATAAAAAAATCATTAAGCAGTTCATACGGGACAAAGCTTGTATATTAGCACCAAAACCTTGTATTTTTATATTAATACATTAATTTTGCCTGAAAAGACATAGACCCTCATATCCTTAAATTATCTTGGATATTTTTATTCTGAACCATTCACAGTTGCTAAGTAATGACTGTATACAGTAAATGTGTGTATATTCATAAAAGCTATATTTAAAATGATATTGCTGAGGACAGTTAGACAGTTTGTGCGTCCAAGTTTAATTACTGATTAAAATTTCTCATAGTTCAGCTAGTTCTTTTAGTATTTACTGTTCATTTTTAATTGAGTTGGATGATGGTCTCTTTAGGGAATCTGTTTTCATGCCTTTTGCCAGAATTCCTGCTATCTATTGTCTATGAAAGAGCTAATGAGTCCTTTGTAGAACATCAAAATAATTTAAACATATCCATCTGCTTTGTTAGATTTCAATCACATCTGTCCTTTTGACTCTGGAACTGCTTAAATTATTGGCTACATTTTCCCATATTGCATTTGTGTATAGAAATATACATAAGGCCTATCTGATATCTTCCTTAATGTTCAGATGACTTTTTTCTTTCCTTTATCAAATAAACATCAGTTATTATTTGTTAGGTAGAAATTCTAAGTGCTAATTAAATAAAACCCATCCAAAGATTACAACAAATCCTGCTCCTTTAAGTGGCTTACATATTTTTATATATTCAAGAATTTTATGGTGGTATTATGTGAATTGTCCATACTGTACCCAACTTATATATTTACTTACTATGGAAGAAAATACAGTCAACTCAAGTACTGCCTACTCCCTCTTTTTTAAATCAAGTGCCAATGCTGATTTTTTAAACATAAGCAACCAATAAAGGAGAATATTTGTACATAATGTAATACTGAATATTATCAAACAGTCATTTCAAAACCTAAATTATTGATACACAATATTTGTGTATCAATACTGTATTTTCTTCCATACTGTATTTTCTTCCATAGTTAAGTAAATATATAAGTTGGGTACAGCTTTTTCTTTTAATAGTGTCTCATTCTTTAGCTTTAGCTCATTTTTCTGCCTTACTTTGGCAGTTCTATGGCACAAATATATGAAACTACAATTGTTCTGGACAACTGAACCCTAAATTATTGATACACAATAATTTAGGGTTCAGTTGTCCAGAACAATTGTAGTTTCATATATTTGTGCCATAGAACTGCCAAAGTAAGGCAGAAAAATGAGCTAAAGCTAGAGAATGAGACACTATTAAAAGAAAAAGCAACTTAAAGAAGAAGGGTGTCAAACTGGTGGCCCGCGGGCCAGATGCATCACATGCAGCCTGCACCCACCCCAGCTCTGCAAAGGCAAAAAAAAGTCACAATACACTACAATATGTCACATGACTTGATCAAGTTTGATAAAGATGATAAATGCAGAACCATTCTTGGTTTTTTCCTCCCGCAGCCTATCATCTCATATGGTTTTCTGCAATGAAAACTACACTACAGGCATCAGAGTTTGAATAACACAAAAGCAGCTGGAACCAACTGCAGTAGGAAGCATCCCAAAACCTGAGATGGATTCTGCTCTCCTTGAGTGCTCTTTTCTAGTACAGGTTATCATTCTCTTTCTAGCTGATTTAAAGCCAAATGTACTATCCGATCCCTATCTATCAGTTAGAAAATCAGAATGAACAAGAACCTTTTCAATCAAATTAGATTCCTTGTTCACAAGCTGTGTAAGTTTCTGGAGATTTGTATCAACTGTATCTTGTCCCTCTGGAGAGGTCCCTAAATAGGCAAGACAGAAAGAAGACAAAGTTAGAAGCAACCAAGCTCTTTGCAAAACATTTCAAGAATTTCCACAGAGAAAAAAAATCATATAATGTATGCTAATAGAGTCCTAAACCTTTACCATTTTTAAAGCTTTTGCAAATTTATACGGCAGATTCCAAGGTTTCTGATGAAGAATTTATTTCCAGTATAGACTTAGTGCAAACAAGCATTTGTAGATTTCAAGATGTATATATGTAGGGGACAAGTGTATCATTTACCTGAGAGGTTTCGTCTAAAGTAGCAACTCAGAATATCATCACAGAAGCGACATAAGTTGGGAAGCTGCTTAAGATGCTCTTGTAACTGGACTTTAAGGAATGGTGCTTTATAAAGAGGTGCAAGAAAACCAAATACGAAGGCATCAAGAGTTGTAGGTCTAGACATAATGAATACATGACATTATTATCTCAAATCCCTTTTAAAACTTTCAGAAATATATAAATAAAATGTTATGTTTGAAAATTTTGAATTCATAAAAATGTAACATGCTCGACTATAGAAACAGTCGAGAAATTTGTGTCATTATTTCACGGTAGTTTAATAATCTAATAAGACTGTATTTTCTGAAAATGACTAATTTCATTATTTATTTAGCATATGGCATCCAGAGGTCATGCAATCACTGATATACAACACTAATAAACCACATTATACATAGAAACACAAATATTTGAATAAAACATCAGCAAATACATGTATGTAAAGTGTGTGAACAATACGTAGATGAAATAAAATATTGAATTAGGATAAAACCATGATAAAATTGCTATCATATGGCACCACAGAATCACAATAGGATAGATCCTATAGTTCAATATCTAAGGCAGTAACCCATCTAACTGCTTCTACTGTTGCTGTGATGAGATCATCCCAGGTGCCTTGAAACCTCCTGAAGAGACTTTCTGGAACTATGTGTATTATCATTTGTTCCAATGCACCACACTCACATTGCAGGATTTTGGCCATTCCCCACTTAAAGAACTTTGTCTTAATTCTGACATGGCCTGTCCTGATTTTATTCGGATGGCTCCATCTTCTCCAGGGCAGCTGCATTCCTAGAAGTGGTTTTATTGGATCTACGTGATCAGTTTGGTTATAGTTATCAAGGGTCATCCATTTTGATCACCATTCTTCATCTAAATTGTAAGACTGCAGTATGTTATTCCAAATTGGTTTCCTAGACTTAAGCCTGGTGCAAGATAGAGAATCTAATATTTTATGTATTGGTAGATCTCTAACAGTATATGGACTGTTTATCTTATTCCACTCTTGAACTGTCTGTTGTTGACTGAGATAAGGGGGGGGCAATGTTAGAAAGAACATGGAACCAGGATAGCGATGTAGATTTGAAGGTTCCAGATGTTATTCTCATTGTATCACTAAGATAAACTTCAATCTTGTTGGTATGACAATTTCTTCCCCATACAAATGTGCAGTATTCAGCGACAGAGTAAACTAATGATTGTACCATAGTTCGCAGTGTTTATTATGCTTGTGTTCCCCACCCTGTTCCTGCAATTTTCCTAATCAAGTTGTTCCTTGTTTTCAATTTTTGTCCAGTTACTTCAAGATGTTTTCTAAATATGAAGGATCAGTCAAGATTTATCTTCACCAAATGGGCTTAAACCAAATAGTTACAACAGTCAACTAAGCAGTTGCAATTAGCTGCAGGCTATACGTGTAAAGCAGCAGTTTTTCTGAAGTGTAAAGCCTGTTATCAGTAATATCAGCTGTCAATATCAGATGGTCCTCATACAGAGGAATTGATAAATGAACAGCTTTAAGCCAGATTTTGATATTTGGAACATAATCTACATTTCATCAGCAGGCATCAAAGTCAAGTCTAACTCTTATATAAACAGATGAAAGTGTCTTCAGGATAAATCGTTAGCATTTTGCCCAAAAAAACCTGAATTGGAACCCACATGACTTAGACAAGTTAAATAAATCTCTTCCATGGTCATATCATTGATTCAGATATGTGAATGTGTTTTTTTTTCTCCACATCAATGTAATTATAAAAAAGATGATTTTCCATGATAAAAGAAAACAGCATCCTGAATGCTATATAAAAATCAACATTGCTTCAGCATGCAGTGCACTGAAAATGGAAATACACAGAAGGTGAGGGCCTTTTGTAGAGCAGGATCTGAGCAGCTATACCCATGGGAATAACTGGACAGTCATTGTCTAGTTTTAGCAATTTAAAGCTTTCATCAAAAGCACTATAAAATAGTGTCCTAGCAGGGAAGCAGCTTTATTATGCAGAATAGACTTCTGATATCTACAATTTAAATTTTTAAAAAATCCACAAACTGGAGAGAATTCTAGAAATTTAATTTAGTTTTAAATTGGTAATCAATGAGGCCTGCTTGAAAGAGGGAAGAAATGGCCACGTTAGCCATAGGTAACCTGTTGGTGATAAAAAAAACATGCAGTAAACATGGTGTAGTAACTGCGGTTAGGTATATGGATCTTGGTGATTAACTTGGCTTTTAAAAATAATTAAGCCTCTTTTAAAATTTATGCTGTAGGTTTCTTGCTTTTTTGACTCAAAATTGTGGAAAATTATGCCACTGATATTCAAGGTACATCTGTCATTTTATATAGAATCTGAAAGAAGCTGTTCTTGAATTCTTTTTAAAATTCTTTTTAATTAGTTATCATTTAGTTTATGGTGATCAACAATTGAACAAGTGTAGATATTAAAAGCTGGCAAGTCAAACAAAGCCTAAACATATTTTTAAATACAAAATGTAGTAGCATTAAAAATGCCTTGCAAACACCATAAATATTCTGTACTCACTTATTTCCAAAGAAAAATGGAGCTGAGCCTAGTCTATTTGACAGAAGATTCAGACACTCTTTTGCATCTCTGTAAATCTAAGATGGAGAAAAGTTCATTTGCACAAAACTTTTCTAGTACTTATTTCAAATCAATGTAGTATTCATAATAGATAGTAAAGTATTAACTTTGACATTACCTATCCTATATCACAATGTTGAAAAATGTGCCATTACAGACACAGCCATTTGCAGCCAAACATAATGTTGCCAAAATAACATGTACATGATGATGTCATCAATTAAATGCTATTACAATACTCGTGTCTTAGTATTTAACACAACTGCATAAGTTGGAATATTTGCATAACACCATCTCATATATGCTGCAATGTGATTCCTCATGCAACAGTTACAGAATATCTTTTTTAATCTTGAAAGAGTTCTGAGAACTTGACTCTTGTTTGTGGAAGCATACAAAACACCACATTTCTACTTACTCCATTATATATTAGCCCTTTTTCTCTGTTTTTACAGGATTTTACAGAAGCCCTGATGGCACAATGGTTAGAATGCAATATTGCAGGCAAACTCTGCCCATAGCCCGGAGTTCAGTCCTGATGGAGCTCAAGTTGACTCAGCCTTCCATCCTTCCGAGGTTGGTAAAATGAAGAACCAGATAGTTGGGGACAATATGCTGACATCGTAAACTGCCCAGAGAGTGCTATATAGCACTATGGGGTGGTATACAAATGTGTTATGGCTATTTTTCTCTGTGGCTCATTCATTTTGTTATCATATTATTCCTACAAATCAAAAGTAGGGAACCTGTATTTCAAGACAGGAAATATATTAAAATTGGAGTGACTATGCTATCACAGCCTTATTATAAGAATCATTTAGAATCCTTCAAACATTAATGAAAAAAGTTAGCTTGGTGTTGTATTCCTGTTCCACCTACAATGTTCCTTGAGCTCCCCAAAAATGTTGTGCAACAATATTGCTTGTAGTTATTTTATAAGAGTTAAAGTGCGATAGTTTTAATATTTTATTGTTGTTTGCATAAGGTAGACTATGATTGCTTGTATTTTTGTACCCTGTATTGAGCTCTGGGAAGTCGGGGAGGGGGGAGGGGGAAGGGAGGGAGGTGTTGGGGAGAGGGGAGGGGGTTGGGAGGGGTTTTGTCTTTTTAAAAAATGTATTGTAAAACTTTTCAATAAAAAAAATGTTGTGCAACCCTCTGCCACCAATTTTTTTTCATCCTTGATAACCTAATTTATCAAGCTACTCCTGAATTTTGTGGTGCTTCAGTTATCTTAAATGTATTTTTCCACTCAAGTTATTAAATGTATTAGCATATTTCAAAGCACTGGTGCTAAAATTAGAGTCCCATTTTATAAATGTGCCAATTTTGACTTAACTACCTAGTTCTTCTGAAGCTAAAACTCAAATACTTTGGCCACCTAATGAGAAGGAAGGACTCACTGGAGAAGAGCCTAATACTGGGAAAGATTGAGGGCAATAGAAGAAGGGGACGACAGAGAATGAGGTGGCTGGATGGAGTCACTGAAGCAGTAGGCGTGAGCTTAAATGGACTCCAGAAGATGGTAGAGGACAGGAAGGCCTGGAGGAACATTGTCCATAGGGTTGCGATGGGTCGGACACGACTTCGCAATTAACAACAACACCTAGTTCTTCAGGATGTCCATACTGCCTCTTAAACTTTCCATATTGCTCATAGGTTTCAAGAAAGTAGCAGGAATTATAGCAATTATAGCAACACAGATAAAACAGTGGAGTGCTTTTACAACGGTGGACACATTTTGAGCACTACTTTTGTGCTGAGAAATCTCTCATACTGGCTGCAAAGGTTACAAAGTTATGAAAGCTCTGGAAAATATTCCTATATGGTAAACAATTGTTCATTTTGTTTTAATTTCTGTTTTGGAAAAAAAAGCTTGTGCAGGGTTTTAGATTTGATTCCAAAATAATGCTTTGGAATTTACATAAGTATAAACAAAGTACTTGTCTTGAATGTTTTCAAAGTAACATTTTTTCTTCGTTTGTATAGCACCATATTAGATTAATCTTTTTTAATGTTAATAATAAAGTGCACAGAGGAGGAATTTGGTTTAAAAGGCAAATGGATCTTTCTATAATAGTCTGGCAAAAATAAAGGTGTTCTCCCACAAAATTAGGCTCCTTCTCACAAAAATATATACTATATATAAATATAAGAAAAGACTATATATTCTGTTCTGATAGAAAGATAAATATTCTGTAAATAATGTCAAACAAAACAAGACACCACTTCATTCTGAAGATTAAACATCTGCCCTCATATAGTAAAGTAGAATAGTAAACAATATCATGCTGTTTTAGTATATCTGCATCAATTTTAACTGATTAAGAAAATTTACCTGAACTTCTACTTCAGTGATGCTATAGAGTGGAGGTCCTCCCTTTGTCAGCAAGATCCTATTAAGAGCTTCCCTGGACATCTTTCTAGGTAGGTACCAACTCAATGGAAATGGAATCCTTGAAGCAAACCATGGTTTTGTCAAATTATAGTAATTATCAGCTTCAATCCAAAAAGTATACAGCTGTATCATGAAGATAAAGAACGTTAATATTCAAGAATGAGGACACATTCTATAAAGACCACAATATTCTTTTAATTCTTAAAAACTAAATTCAGATTTTTTACTGAAGCTTTTCAGTTCAAAATCTACATAGCCCAGATTTATGACTAGGGAAATTCAGCACATTTATTATAACGAAATGACTAGAAATAACATTTTTCTTCCTCTAAGGGCATATTCTTCCTGAAATATCATTTGTGTAGCTAAGTAATAAAAGTAATTAATTTCAAAAACATATGTGGTAACAATAGTTGAGCACATATTGCACCAACATATGACTTGTTTTGATCACAGTTGCTGAACAAGCCACAGAAATTTGGTTCAAACAGAGCAAACCATAATGCCTTGGTTCATGAGTCATGCTAACCAAAATCAAAATTAATAACATTATGGTTTAGTATGATGTGTGAATATAACCTTGAAATTCCAAAAAAATCTCATAATTAGCTTAATGGTTGTGATATCACATGCCTATTTTTACAAATTGCAGGCAGAAGCCTATATAACAAAAATATAAAGAACATTTGTAAGTTTATTTGCTTTGTGCCACTTCACAATATAAATATAAAATCCACTTATTTTGAAAACTAATAATGAACTATTGCATATTACTGCTGCTTGATTAATTTCCATTTGCTTTTCTGCATTTGCAGTTCTATGTTTTATATGACCCATCTACAGAAAACATATAAATATTTTAATAAAATAAATCATAGCACCCTTTTCACCTTCTAGTTTTTACCTTCTGTTGAAAGATTTTAATCAAATCTCCATTCACAGTGTGAAGTAACACACTCCAGACTTAGGTTGAACCTTGTTTTTAAGAGGTAGGCCACACAAGTATAACTTATAAAGCTGATTAAGCTTCCTGTTTAGTTAAATTAATCTCATTTTCAATTATAAATTTAAATGTTGATTTTAAACAGACACCTCCTTAAGTGTTTTATAGTAAATTCATACAAACACTAATCCCAAATTAAGTTCCATTAATTTCAGTGATAGAAATATGAGGAGGTTATTAAGTTATACAATCAAATTCAATTTAAAACTAACAGAACATGAAAGCAAAACCTTCTGCTTGTAATTGGATACTTCATTGCCAAATATTAAGGAAAATGTTATACTGCATGGTTTAAGGAGAACATCAGCATATCAATTTCTGCCAATCTATGATTTCTTTATAGCTAACACTATCTTCAAACAACTAAAATGATACATATGTCCATGGAAGTGCCAAATGGAGTAGACAGAAATCAAACTGATTCTACTATTGCTAAAGCCGGTTAGAAGAGTTCACTTATAGCATCAAACTGAAAGCCAGGTGCTGACTTGGAAGAGATTAGAAATTATAATACTCATGTGCAAGTTCTAAGTTAGATTAAAGAAGAACAAGAAAGACAGTTTCCACAATATTAATATATACCTACCATTTTCACGGAGAACATCAGGAATCACTTTGAAGTTCTGAGGTCATTGAGACCAGAGGAACTGGTTAAGGAGGAAAGTGAAAAGAGACTGCCAAAGATGAGGAAACAGAAGAAAGCAAACTGGATGTCAGGAAAAAAAAACATCAAAATTGCCAAGAAGAGAAGCCAAAGCCAAGAAAAGTAAAAACCTCAGGAAGGAACCGAGGGAAGAGTTTCAGAGAGCTTTTAGAAGAGACATGAAGCACTATTATAACATCTATAAAGACACAAAAGATGGAAGCAGAAATTTAAAAAGGATAATCTCCTGACAAATCTCTGAAGAAAGTTTCAGTCTAAAATTGGTATGCTAAAGGATGCCAATGGACATATGGTAACTGATTAGAAAATCAAAGATTAAAGGGGCATACTAAAATATTACACAGTAGAAATGTCAACATCCAAGGTGCCTTAAAACACATTCCCTATTTACACAATTCTTAGTACTAGAAGATGAAATTACAGTAGATCAGCATCCTGGTCGTTATCAAGTCAGAAGGCTATAGGAACTGATAGAATACTCACAGAAATATAGCAAACAAAAAAGAAGAATCAATAAAGGTTCTAACCAAGCTATGCCAGCAAATCTGGAAAATGACATAATGGCCAACAGATTTAAAGAGGTCAATCTACACTCCTTTTTTAAAATTTTCTTTTTTCATTTTTAAATTATTTATTTTATTTTTTTAAAAAACTAGTTTATAGTATAAAATACAAAAATACAAAATCAAGTAGTGGGAAACAAAGAGGAGGGGAAGGTAAAGAGAGAAGTGTGGGAGAGAGGGAGAAAAAAAGGGGGGGTTGACTTCTGACTCCCTCTCTTGTGACCTGGCCTGGTGGTGGAACGCGGACGCTGTTGCCTCGGACATTTGTGAGGCAAAACTTAATCTCTGCGCCGCCAGAAAATCATTGGACCATGTTGTGGTTTCCCTTCTTGACTGACTATCATCCAGTCTTTTTTGCAACATGGAAGTGACTTATGTAACCAGAATCTCTCCTACCATTTTGTGACCATGCCGGCTTATTAATCTTGATGTATTTCATAGATTCTTTGCTCTAACTCCCTCCCCTTCTCCCCCCTCCCCTATAATAGAAGGCCCGGGTTGTAACCACTGTGGGAGAGTGGTTAAGTTTTTTACATCTGCTGCCTCCCAGAGGTGAGAGCTCTGGGGGGTATTGCTCCCCCGGTTTGTATGTACCAGGTTGCCCCCCGGCTTTGACCGCCGTGAGAGGGAGGGATTCGATCTGTCCCGGGATTTCACAGCTCCAGTGGCAGTGGAGCTGGGCTGGCTCTCTGGTCATTTGCCTTCGATTTATTTATTTTGAGATCCTCCCATGTTGATCTGGTCTGCCTTGCTGTTTTTTGTCGGACTTGTTAAGATCATGTGTCTGACTTATTCGAGCACGACCTTATACGCTCTCAGGGGGGCCCCCCCATCCTGGGAGCGACCCGCCTTACTTTTTACACCTCCTCTTGATGAAGGGCCCGAGTGTTGGGACCCTGAGAGATGGCTGGGCATGGGTAGGGGCCTCCGATATAAGCCAAATAGGAGGCCCCTGGTTAGTTTTTTGGTTAAATTTTTTAGGAGGTTAGGGAGGGGGGTGGGAACTTCTTTTGGTTGTTCGGATATGGGGGGCAGTCCAGCAACCACTGTTCAGGCCAGGGCCGGGATTGATCGCGGAGGGGAGGAGCGGGGGTCGGTCGCCCCCGGGGCTCCAGGGCAAGTCGTGGGAATGCCTATTCCCACGACGTTAGGGAATGGCAGCAGGTGCAGGAACAGAGGGCCGTATCGACCTCAGGGAAGGCCTCTCCGCTACTTGCAAGCGGTGAGGCGTTCCGACCCTCTTGTTCTACCCCGAGGTCCCAGGAGTGAGGATGTGCAGCCTCCTGAGCTCCGGCTGGTGTACCTGAATGCCAGGTCTGTCGTTAATAAAGCTCCTCTCGTCCGTGACTTGGTCGAGGGTGAGCAGGCGGACCTGGCTTGCATCACGGAGACTTGGTTGGGCCCAGAGGGCGGTATTCCTCTGGCTGATCTCTGCCCACCAGGTTTCCGGGTGCTACACCGGCCTCGGGCTCAGGGTAGGGGTGGGGGAGTGGCTGTTGTTATGAGGGAGACCTTAGCTCCGCGGGAGGCCACCGTTCCGCAGATAGTCGGGTGTGAGTCTCTCTTCTTGAGATGCGGCCCTGGTGCGCAGTTGGGCTTGCTGCTGGTGTACCTTTCGCCTAGTCACGCAGCAGCAGCCCTGCCTGAGCTTCTCGATGTCCTCTCTGGGTTGGTGGTTGAGTTCCCGAAACTTATAGTTTTGGGGGACTTCAATCTACCATCTCTGGGAGGATCATCTGAGTTGGCTCGGGAGTTCATGGCTTCCATGACGGCCATGGACCTGACGCAAGTAATTTCAGGACCGACTCATGAGGGAGGCCACACCCTTGACCTAGTTTTCTTATCTGGTCGGTGGTTAGATGATCTTGGTGGGGGCTCCCCAATTATTATGCCCCTGTCATGGACCGATCATCATCTCCTGCGGCTGGTCTTCCGTTTTGCCACCCCCCGCCGTGGGTGTGTGGAACCAGTTAGATGGTACCGCCCCAGACGCTTAATGGATTCCGCGAGATTCCAGGCAGCGCTGGGGTCCCCACCTGCCTCCCCCACTCACAGCTCGGCAGATGCCTTAGTGGAAGCTTGGGAAAGGGCAGCCACTGAGGCTCTTGACCGAGTTGTACCCTTGCGGCCCCTGACCCGATGCAGATCCCGTCGAGCTCCATGGTTCTCCGCGGAGCTCCGGGAGATGAAGCGCCGGAGACGGGGCCTAGAGAGCGGTTGGAGGTCCAGCCGATCCGAATCCGACCGATTGCGACTAAGAACCCATATTAGGTCTTATCTCGCTGCGATAAGGGTGGCGAGGTCTAATCACTTCGCTACCCTTATCGCGTCCGCAGATAATCGCCCGGCCGCTCTGTTTAGGGTGACTCGCTCCCTCCTTAATCAGGAGGTGAGGGAGGAACCCTTGCAGGGTCGTGCCGAGGAGTTTAACAATTATCTGTCGGACAAAATCACTCGGATTCGGACCGGTCTGGACTCCGACTGGGCAGAGTCTGGCGATCAGGACGCGGGTGGTCTTGTCGATATCACTTGGGAGGAGTTTGATTCTGTGACTCCGGAGGAAGTGGACAGGATTATGGGGAGACTGAGCTCCACCACATGTTTATTGGACCCGTGCCCTTCCTGGCTGGTTTATGCAGCCCGGGAGAGGACACGCAGCTGGTTCCAGGCAGTTATATCAGCTTCTTTGAGTGAGGGTAGCTTCCCTGCCGTCTTGAAAGAGGCGGTGGTGAGGCCCCTCCTCAAGAAGCCTGCCTTGGACCCAGCTGTATTGAACAACTTTCGTCCGGTCTCCAACCTTCGCTTTCTTGCGAAGGTTGTTGAGAGTGTGGTGGCGCATCAGCTCCCTTTGGTCCTGGATGAAGCGGATTATCTAGACCCGTACCAATCGGGTTTCAGGCCCGGGCACAGCACGGAGACGGCATTGGTCGCGCTGGTGAATGATCTCTGGAGGGCTCGGGACAGGGGTCATTCCTCTGTTCTAGTCCTATTAGACCTCTCAGCGGCTTTCGATACCATCGACCATGGTATCCTGCTGCGGCGTCTCAGGGGATTGGGAGTGGGAGGCACGGTTTTACAGTGGTTCTCCTCCTATCTCCAGGGACGCTCGCAGTCGGTGTTGACAGGAGGGCAGAGGTCGACCGCGAGGTCTCTCGTTTGTGGAGTTCCTCAGGGGTCGGTCCTCTCGCCTCTCCTGTTCAACATCTATATGAAACCGCTGGGTGAGATCATTCGTGGCTTTGGAGTTGGGTATCATCAGTACGCTGATGATACCCAGCTTTTTCTTTCTACCCCAAACCACCCCAGTGATGCCCTCAACGTGATGTCCCGTTGCCTGGAGGCGGTTCGGGTCTGGATGGGGAGGAACAGACTTCAACTCAACCCCGACAAGACCGAGTGGCTTTGCATACCTTCATCCCGGGTCTATTCGGATATTCCATCTCTTTCTATGGGGGGTGAATTATTACCCCCCGTAGATAGGGCTCGCAACTTGGGAGTCCTCCTAGATTCGCGGCTTACCTTGGAAGATCACATGGTGGCCGTGACTAGGGGGGCTTTCGCCCAGGTTCGCCTGGTGCGCCAGTTGCGGCCCTATCTAAGCCGGGATGATTTATGCACGGTCACTCACGCGCTCGTGACCTCTCGTCTAGACTACTGCAACGCTCTCTACATGGGGCTTCCCTTGAGGACCACCCGGAGGCTCCAACTGGTACAGAATGCAGCCGCGAGAGTTGTGTTGGGAGTCTCCCGATACTCCCACGTGACACCTCTGCTCCGTGAGCTGCATTGGTTGCCAGTTGTCTTCCGGGTGAGATTCAAGGTGCTAGTAATGGTGTTCAAAGCCCTCCATGGCATGGGGCCGGAGTACCTCAGGGAACATCTGCTGCCGGCATCAAGCTCCCTGCACCCTGTGCGTTCCCACAGAGAGGGCCTCCTCAGGGTGCCACCGGTCAGAGAATGCCGTCTGGTGGCCCCCAGGGGGAGATCCTTCTCTGTGGGCGCCCCGGAGCTATGGAACCAGTTACCGGTTGAGTTCCGGACGGCGCCCGATCTGCGCTCCTTTCGCCGCGATCTGAAAACATACTTGTTCGAGCAAGCCGGCCTGGCCTGAGGGGGGATTGGTGGGGTTTTTTATCATTCTTATTGGGGTTTTTACTATGTATCAATTGTATTTTAATCGGGCATGCATTTAATTATCTTTTAATTTTTGTAAATTTCTGTGTTTTATTCTTGCCCTGTACACCGCCCTGAGTCCTTCGGGAGAAGGGCGGTATAGAAATGATAATAAATTAAATTAAATTAAATTAAATTGTGGTAGAATAAGGCATTAACATTGAACCTCAACTTTTTACTTTTCCATTACAGTATAAACTAGCCATTTCTATAACAGCAAATCAATCTAATCAATAAAACCCAAAATCAAAGTTTCATTTTTTTCCACCTCAAGCACAAAGTCCAGAAGTTTCCAAGTAGAAACAAAAGTATTTATATTCTTTTCTTTTATCAGAATCAGAATCAAGATTGAGCTGGAAGGAACCTTGGAGGTCTTCTAGTCCAGCCCCCTGCTCAAGTAGGACACCCTATATAATTTCAGACAAGTGGCTGTCCAGTCTCTTCTTAAAAAACCTCTAGTGATGAACCACCCACAACGTCTGAAAGCAAACTCTTCCACTGGTTAATTGTCCCCACTGTCAAGAAGTTTCTCCTTAATTCCAGGTTGCTTCTCTCTTTGATCAGTTTCCAACTATTGTTTCTTGTCTTGCCTTCTAGTCCTTTGAAAAATAAATTGACCCCTCCTCCTTGTGGCAGCCTCTCAAATACTGTTGTTAGCTGCAAAGTCGTGTCCGACCCATCGCGACCCTATGGACAATGTTCCTCCAGGCCTTCCTGTCCTCTACCATCTTCTGGAGTCCATTTAGGTTCACGCCTACTGCTTCAGTGACTCCATCCAGTCACCTCATTCTCTGTCATCCCCTTCTTCTATTGCCCTCTATCTTTCCCAGCATTAGGCTCTTCTCCAGTGAGTCCTTCCTTCTCATTAGGTGGCCAAAGTATTTGAGTTTTAGCTTCAGGATCTGGCCTTCTAAAGAGCAGTCAGGGTTGATCTCCTCTAGGACTGACCGGTTTGATTGCCTTGCAGTCCAAGGGACTTCTCCAGCACCATAGTTCAAAGGCCTAAATTCTTTGGCGCTCAGCCTTTTTAATGGTCTAACTTTCACTGCCATACATTGCAACTGGGAAGACCATAGCCTTGACTATACGCACTTTTGTTGACAGGGTGATCTCTCTGCTTTTTAGTGTGCTGTCTAGATTTGCCATGGCTTTCCTCCCGAGGAGCAAGCGTCTTTTAATTTCTTGGCTACAGTCCCCATCAGCAGTGATCTTGGAGCCCAGGAAAATAAAATCTGTCACTACCTCCATTTCTTCCCCATCTATTTGCCAGGAATTCAGAGGGCCGGATGCCATGATCTTGGTTTTCTTAATGTTAAGTTTCAACCCAAATTTTGCACTCTCCTTCTTCACCTGCAACAAGAGGCTCTTTAGTTCTTCTTCACTTTCTGCCATTAGAGTGGTATCATCTGCATATCTTAGGTTGTTGATGTTTCTTCCAGCAATCTTAATTCCAACTTTTGATTCATCTAGCCCTGCCTTTCTCATGATGTGCTCTGCATATAAGTTAAATAGGCAGGGTGACAGTATACAGCCTTGCCGGACTCCTTTCCCAATTTTGAACCAATCAGTGGTTCTGTGTCCAGGTCTCACTGTTGCTTCTTGACCCGCATATAGGTTTCTCAAAAGACAAATAAGGTGGTCTGGTACACCCATCTCTTTAAGAACTTGCCACAGTTTGTTGTGATCCACACAATCAAAGGCTTTAGCATAGTCAATGAAGCAGAAATAGATGTTTTTCTGGAACTCCCTAGCTTCCTCTATGATCCAGCGTATGTTGGCAATTTGATCTCTAGTTCCTCTGTCTCTTCGAAATCCTGCCTGTACTTCTGGTAATTCTCGATCCACACACTGCTGGAGTCTAGCTTGTAGGATTTTAAGCATAACTTTACTAGCATGTGCAATGAGTGCAATGGTGCGATAGTTTGAACATTCTTTGGCACTGCCTTTCTTTGGAATTGGAATGTAAACTGATCTCAAATACTAGAATACTGCTATCGTGTTCCCCCGTCCTCCTTTTCTCTAGACTGGCCATTCCCATATCCTGCAACCATTCTTCATATGTTTTAGTCTCCAGGCCTTTAATCATCTTAGTTGCTCTTCTTTGCACTTTTTTTTAAAAAAAATTCAAAACGGTTAATTTAGCCATCTCTGCTAACTCCATCAACTTTTGTAGCCATTCATCCCTGGTGGGAATCAAAATGTCCTTCCATTTTTGTGTGTAGTCTTGCTGCCATCAACATATATAAACCAAAGTTCCAAATTCTTTTTCCAAGTCTTTTTCCATTAAGCCCAAAATAAAGGTTTTTGGTTTTATCTTTATATTCACTTTAAGAATATTCTGTAAAGCGGTCAATCCAATACCAAAAATAGGAAATTTAATTATGTGCACACACCTATCATACAATATCCTTAATTTCACATGCTAGTAAAATAATACTTCAGATCATCGAACATAGATTAGAGTCCAAATGGAAAAAGAAACACTTGATGTTAAAGCTGGCTTTAGAAAAGGCCAAGAAACATGAGACATTATTGCTGATGCATGATGGATAATTAAAAGCCACAGAATAAAAAAAAGAAGTTGTAGTATGTGATCCATTGGTTATAAAAAGGCATTTGATTGTTTTATCATGTCAACCAGGGCTTTTTTTCTCATAGAACGCTCAGAACGGCGTTCCGGCACCTTTTTTTTTTTTTGCAAAAAACCCCCCAGCTCCCTTATTGGCTTTCCTAAGCCTATTGCAGGGCTAGGCAATCTTGGCCCTTTTTATGACTCATGGACCTCAACTCCCAGAAATCCTGAGCCAGCCATGCTGAGGGGAAAGGGAGAGGTTTCGAAGCTGAGCCATGCTGGCTCAGGAATTCTGGGAGTTGAAGTCCTTGAGTCATAAAAGAGCCTGCACTAGAGGAGGACATTAAAATTATTTACAGGATTACTTCTTTAGGAACTAAACTTTTAGAATCTAAAACAGCTAATTCAAAAAAGCCAACAGGAAAGAACCTCACATTTTTCATCTGCTTCTGTCTTTTGGAAGGTAAAATTAGATAACAAAATAATCTATTTCTTATGTTAACATCTCTGCTATGAAATCAAAGGTAACAGGAAAGAAATGAGAAACATTTTTCTCAATGTAATATGATTCTAGAAAAAAAATAGTATCTTTTGTACACTCTTGAAAACTATTTTGAATCTAAACAATTCTTAAGAATGAAATATTCTTAATTTGGACTTTACTTTTACTGTTTGGACTGTTGTGTGTTTTGAAAAATAGATTATTTAGAATCTAGTTATGTTGCACTTCAGTCTTTAAATAATTAACCTAGTATATACAATAACAATATATGATGTTTTCCCTGGTGAGCTTAACATCAATAACAACATTTATTAAAAAGGCTAAAATAATTTCTGGTGGTATTATCTGTATATTAAAATTTTGGACAAGCAGGGATCATGTATCCTAGCAAAAGGAGCCTTGGTGGAGCAGTGGGCTAATGCCTCCTTAAGTAACACCAGCTGCCTGCAATTAGTGCAGGTTCGCATCCCACCAGGCTCAAGGTTGACTCAGCCTTCCATCCTTCCGAGGTAGGTAAAATGAGGACCCAGATTGTTGGGGGCAGTAAGCTGACTTTGTAATAATGCCGCTTGGGGGGTGTATGAAAGCCCTAATAAGCAGGCATATACATAGAATGAAGGCTACTGCTAAGCTTGTAAGCCGCCCTGAGTCTTCGGAGAAGGGCGGGATATAAATGGAATTAAAATAAAATAAATAAATAAATAAAAAGATGCTACATATGTGCATAAGCGTAGTCAGTAGCATATGCCTTTTTAAAAATAACAAACATGCAAAGAAAAATAAGTCCAAAATATCTGTATTACATCCAGAAATGCCAACTTTGCAATCAATATTTCTCATCCATAACTATGGCACCCTAAGGATACCTGCATACATGCAAATGCTTCTCTGGGATCAGTAACACAGCAGGGATTGCTTTTTCCTTCCAGTAACATATATATAAAACCAGTTTATTGCATTTGGCCATTGTACTAAAAAAAATCTCATTGTCAACCAATATAATTCATTTAATTTGAAATCAAGTGAAAATTGATTTAAATTATTTTATTAAAACAAATTAATGGCAATTCTTTTATAAGAAGTTGCCTCAAACAAAATCAGTTTGACATGCCTGCTCTAGATAGTTGAATGCTCCAAAATAAATTCTAGACCAGGCCTGGACATGCAGCCTACCAAGCACCCTTGGACAGAGCACAGACTTTTAAAAAAAAAGTAATAAAATCACCACCACTGCCCTGAAAGTCATGTTGCCTAGTGCCTCCATGGCTTACCATGACCACGAGCTCCAACACTGTAGATGCTCCTCTAGTCACCAAATCATTGATTAGCCCACCAGTATTCCTTTGCAGACCACAAAGATTTTTAATTTATCAGTGTGGGCCTTTCCCTTCTACAAGTTGCACAGATCTCTTCTAGATTTTCCTCTTGCCTTTCCGAGTTAACTCCATGGTCTGTCACTGAGCAAGAATTGACTTTGTAGGGAAGCATATTATCATTTGATGTATATTTAACATATATTCTACCTTTATTTACCAATTATATAATATTTGTATGCAATCCATGTGGTGAGGTTTGGGGCAACTTACAATAGAAAAAATATATTTTTAAAATCATAAGATTAAAACATAAAAGCAGGGCTTTTTTTCTCATACAACACTCAGAATGGTGTTCCGGCACCTTTTTTGCACCAAAAAAAAAAAAAAGCTTTTGCACAAGCTATGCTACTCTTTCTATTGGCTTTCAAAAGCTAATAGGAATTGCTACTGAGCACTCCAAAAGACCTGGCTGGCAAACGTTGCACCGGCTAGTTGTCTGCAGCGAAAGCGAGTAGGCAGGAACTTTGCATCCTTCCCTGCTGCCCAACTACACCATCTCAACTAGGTAAGTAAGAGAGGACAAGGAGTGGGAGGTAGGTTCTGCGGAGTCCATGTGCACTCCTTCCTTGTGCTCACCCGTGTCAGCCAGGCTGGTGGCCTACCTGGTGCTGGACCTGCGCCACCGTCGCCTCGCCCTGCGCGCCTAAGTGGCCGCCCTGCATCGCCTGGCCCGCACCGCCTCCACTGCCCACCCTGCACAGCCCTGCCATATAGAGCGGGCTCTGCTGCTCCCACAGCACCAGCCGTGCCGGCTCCAGCCTGGGGGGGAGCCCGCCACCAACACCCCTCACACCTGTGACCGCAGCAGCGCCGCCCCCCCCCCACCCTGCCTCCTGCACCTGCCAAGATGAGAGTTTCGGCACCTTTTTTTTAGAAAAAAAAGCACTGATGTCAACTATAGAAAAATAGAGATTTCAGAGTATCTCATTGTTCTAATGTAAAACCTATATACAGGGTCAAGAAGTGACAGTATGGTCAGAACATAGCAAAACAGATTGGCTCCAGATTGGCAAAGAAGTGAGACAAGGATGTATCCTTTCATTTATTTAACTTATTTGCTGGATATATATTATGGGAAGCTGGGTTGAAAGAGATTAATATGATTTTAAAACTGGAGAAAGAAACATCAATAACCTGCATTAGAATGGTATTATTCTTGATAGCTGAAAATGAATCTGCAGAGTGTAGTGAAAATTAAAATCAAATAAAAAGAAAACCAAATTAATGGCATCAGGTATAAAAAACAAGGCTTAGAATTGACAATGAAGATAATGAAGTAATAGATAGCTTCTGCTTTTTAGGATCAACTATCCATAGTAAAAGAACAAGTAGTCAAGAAGTACACTACATATTAGCATTTGGGAGAACTGCTAAGAAGGCCTTTAAAAAAGATGCCATGATGTGTTTATACTACAAAGATTGAAATAGTGCTAGCAGTGTTATTCCGTGCCACTTTATGGAAGCAGGATAGGAACAGTATTGACAATTTTGAATTCTGGGATTGCAGAAGTGTCCCAAGAATACCATGCATTGCCAAGAAAACAAACAAATGGATCACTGAACAAATCATCCCAGAGTTCTCTCTCAAAACATAAATAACCAGGCTCAAATTATGCTACTTTAAAACAGTATATGAAGTCCTAACTCCGGAGAAGGAGCTAATGCTGAGACAAAAAAATGGAGGAAAAGAAAAGAAAGGGATTACTAGCTATAAGACTGATGCATTACTAGAAGACTTGAAGGACCAATTTAGGGGCAGATTGTCATAGAGAAAATAAATCTATGTAATGGCAAAGAGTTGACTCTAACTTGATGGCACATAATTTCAATGAGAAATATTAACTTTGGCACACATGCCTACTGATCATCTTAGTGCAAACCTATATAAGTTTACTACCCATTGCCTAACATTATCCTGGTTTTTCTAAATCATTAGTGAATTCAGTGTTATGTATCTGCAGTGCATGCTGGATAAAAGATTGGCTAAGTACTATTGCTTTGCTGCCCTTATTTTTCAACATGTTAGAAAATCAGAAGAAATATCCGCCAATCAAGTTTCTGCAGCAGAAATGGAACAAGTACAACACTGGGCTCTGTTGGATGGCTTTAGGCCAGTTTGCGTGCTGTTGTTTCAACAAACCATTCTGGCATAACACATTTGTAAAGTGTCAATTCATTCCCATGCTGTTTTTCCTGAGAATGATTCCTGGTCTTTCATTTCACTGTCATGTTACTACAGCCTTGAGGAAATTAGTAGGTACAGTAGAAAAAGTATTAATAAAAATATGAACTAAACCTTTTAGTGCCTTAATGCAAATCCACCAACTTCCAACTCACCTGCAAGTTCCTTGAGTAGCATCAGGTGTATTTCCAATGAAACCTTTAGGCTGAGTTTGATCATAAGCACCCATCCTTATAAATATATTTACATCAATATGAAAGTGATGAATTGATTAAAATAAGTCTCTCAAGCTCAATAGGAAATGAATAACAGAATGATGACAAAAGAGGCTTATGAGGAACCAGGTGGAACATCCAATCACCCACTGCTAATCACCTGACTTCACCTCCAATATACAGGATAGTAAAAATAACAAGCTTGCTAAGTCACAATAAATGGAAAAACATCATTTTAACATTGATACAGCTATGTACAATTTAAGTCTGTCAGTCACAACTGTCAGGAATTGTGCAGAGATCTCGAGCTAACAAGAAGTTGCACAGACAAAAAAGGGTACTGAGAGCAGCAAAGTTCACACAGTAACCACACAGATACACTGAGGTGTGAAAAACAGAATACTTTACTTTGTGGTGTAATACAAAGCACAGTCAAAAATAAACAGTCCAGGTCATACATGTGTAAAGAACAGATAAACGATAGTAACAGTCCAAGGAGTATTCCAAATACAAAGTCTTACCAGTCCAAAGGTCAAAACAGTTGTTCAGGTTTAACACAGTAGCAAACCAACAATAACAGTAACAGAGTAACTAACAGTGAAAAAACAGCGAGAGCAGAGAGAGAAACTACGTCCCTAGCTCCCTCTTATGGCTATTGGAAGGCAAACACACCCTTGGCCAATCATCACATTTAAAGTGATATCATACAGCATGGCTTATATATTTCCAACCCAACCAGGTAGGCTTAATCATATGCCTAACAACTGTGGACTAGGGAGAAGATGAAGGCCATAATTTGAGGATAGAGTGGAAATAACTATGCTGTGGTTAAATGCACTTTGAGAGACCATAAGGCTCTTACCATAGCAGGCTGTAGTTTTTCTTCAAGCAGTGCAATATATGCCAGTGTGTCAGCTCCTTCTTTTGAAGACAATTCATAATCAGCATTATACTTCTGCCAAAAAAAGGCAGCAGAGAGCTATATGAAACTTTCTAAAAAGAAACTAGATGTAACAACTGGTTACACATTTTATATTTCACTAAACACATGGAATAATAAAAATAACATTTCTATCTTTTTCTTTGAAATGGATTTACATATTTTAAAATATAGATAGCACGACTACGTACTTGAAATGCCTGTTTGAAATGTTCTGAACATGGAAAATTCTGTTTTCAGTTTTTGCTTTGAAACATGAATCAATGGAGCTTTTTGAGTGTTATGTTGTCTACAACTGGTTTGTGTTTGTTATTTAAAAAAATCTTTAAGCTAAAAAGATCTAGAAAATGCATTGGAAAATAGAAGGTTTTGTCCCTATTACCACTGGATAGAGCTAAATGAAGAGGTGAGATATGATGGGATATAATCTGGGAGGGAGGGAGTGTATTACAGAGAAGTAAGAGACAACTGAGTTCAGATAATTTGTGTGAGAGGATAAAAATGGCTCCTCCCTAATAGTATATCTTTATGTAGGTAGTAGCCTGCTTCAGTTTGGCAAGATTTTGTCTATAGGTGTGGAACAATACAGAAATCTACTTAGAAGAATCACTCTGGGTCTTTCTTAGTCTTGGGAAACTGACATGGGCTGAGAGAGAATCAGTTAAACATGAATGCTCTCTGCTGATAACTGTTGTGTTTAGGGTTTTGTTTTTGTTTTTTGCTTTGAGGAAGTTAAAACTGCATGGGTTGCAACATAATGCTATTGTTCCTATGGAGTCTTTATGTGTTTTATCTTTCAGGCAGGTTATAAAACATCTAAGTGTATACTGTGCATATGCATCCTAAATTATGTTGCTATGCTGCTCTCTTTTCAAACTATTAAATGCATGAAACAATGTTACACTGTCTGCTGAATTTTAAAGATAGGTTGTCAGATCCAAGCAACTAACAGAATCATCTACTCTCATTCAGTTCTTCCTACTTCTTAAAACATGAGTGAGGCCTCTTCAGCAAGTCTCATTATGGAGACATTTGTTATCAATAAACAAATCAATTCTTTCTGGTAGTGGGCTCCATTGTAGTGAAAGGAATCCAATAAATTACTGGAGCTGAAACAAGCTTGCTTTCAACTACAGTTAAGGAAGAAGGTTAAATTATATTTTGTCAGATAGTCCTCAACATATTTAACAACCATTTAAAATTACAATAGCCTTGGGAAATGTGCCTTATGGTCTATGAAGCACTTCCAGCCATCATAAATGCCATACTGCCCTGCACAGTTACGTCTGCATAGAGGGGAGGAGAAACCCTTTAGCGGGCTGCAGGATGAAAGCTGAAATCCTAAAGATTTCGGCTCTACTCCTGCAGCCTCATGAAGGATTTCCCTTCTTTGCATGAAAGGGAGGGGAAACCCTTTAGCAGACTACAGGAACAGAGCTGAAATCTTCAGGATTCAGCTCTGTTTCTGCAGCCTCACAAGAATTTCCCCTCCATACACAAAGGGGAGCTGAAATCTTTTGGTGGACTGCAGAAACACTCCAGAGCAAAAGGGCTTCTTGCCAGGAGAATTTCAGCCCAGTGTAGACTTAAAACCCTCCAACAGGCAGGCCTTTTGCTCTCAAAGAACTACCTCCCAAGAGGATTTAGCTCCATGGCAATTCTTTCACTCCATCCACTTAATGAACAGATTGATTGCTTAATGACCACTTTGTTCCACAACAGAGATTCCAGTCCCAATTGTGGTCACACGTTGAGATCTACCTGTTATCAAATTATTTAACTTTCATATATTTTTATTAATTGGTTCTTTTCAAAATGGATCCTAATTATGTTTTTTATTGTTTTACTTATAGATTGCCCAGAATTCTTAATGGCACTGGTTTGATATACATTTTCTCAACAAAAATAAATGTAAAATCTTCCCTCTGAGTCTTGGAATCCTCAATGTCACAAGCAGAAAAGTATATTTTTGCTGTTGCATTATTTATGAACTATGCTGAAGAGATTCTATCCTTTTTAGTTCTTCAGTGGTCCAGTTCTAGGGCTGTCTAGATAGCCTGTAAAAGGTATGTTTAAGTGTTGCTTAATGAGAACCTTTGAAGTATATCTTTTATAAGGTTATGCTCTTGGCATAATATATGGCATATACTACAGTATATAACAGGATAACCTATTATTTGCATGAGTCTGTAACTAAAAAAGGAAGAAAGCAGTTGATTTCTAGTTTCTATTGTTCTATGATAGAACGTTCAAAATATTTCAAATTGTATTACATCAGAACATTCTGATGAAATTATGGATTTAGGAAATACAATTCAGCTCTACAGTGAATGTGCATACCAACATACAGTTTCAGAGTTGTTCCCCAGGAGAACAAAATATAATTCTCTCTGCTGACCAGATGCTATACTATAAATCAAGTTGCAGCCATTCTTAACTGCTTCACCATTCATGAATTTTACTTTAAGCAGAAACCTGTGATTTGAGCAAGATAACTCACTCTCCTCCGGCTCTTTTGTAAGCAGTTTCTGTTAGAAGAAGAGTTAAACAAAAAAAGAGGAGGAATTCTAAGTGCCAATAAAACATGGTTTTTATTTGCCCTGATGCATTTCAGAAAACGTGTTCTTTTTCAAATACACTTCTAGAATATCCAAGAACTGACTCTGTCAATTTGTTCATGTACGTTCCAGGAGTGCCCTTGAAAAAGAACACATTTTCTGAAACATCTCGAGCCAAGTTAAAAAAAAAACTGGCCCACATTAAAAATAAAATCCTGTTGCCTGCTCTCAAAAGAAAGTATATATCTAACCATACACAGACATAACATATACACATCGTATATACATACATACATATATACATATATTAATCACTGTCCATTTTGAATACATAATGGAAAGAGGAAAGTTGAGTGTTCACAAGGTTGGTGCTATATGGAACAAAAAATACCTTGAATTGGACCTAGAAGCAACCCAATGCAATTCCTGGAGCAGAGGTGTGCTGTTGTAGAAGGAGATAACTGCCAATGCCACTGCATTCTGCACTAGCTGAAGCTTCTGAATACTCTTCAAGAACAGCCCCATTACAGAAATCCAATCCGGAGGCGATTAGGACATGAGCAGAGACTCCCAATCTAAGAATGGGTGCAACTGGTACACAACATGCAGCTGTGTAAAGGCCCTTCTAGCCGCAACTGCCATTTGCTACTTGAGCAAGAGTTATGTATTCAGAAGACCTCCAAATTACACAATGGGTCTAACTGAGAAGTGCGACCCCATCCAGCACCCAGGGTTCAGCAGAAGCTGTTGTTCCCCATCTAGTCCCTCACTGGGCACTGGGATGAGGTTTATAGTGGCACTTAATTTCTTAGAGACAGAGATATATGATTGGGTATCATCAGTGTACCAATGATATATCAGGGTGAGGAATAAGTTCATTCACACAGCTTCATGTAGATGTTGAACAGGAGAGAAGAAAGCACCGAACTCTGCAGCACCTCACATGGTAAAGGCTGAAGGCAGGATCTCTCCTCCCAAATCACCACCAACTGGAATTGACTCTGAAGGAGGAGGAGAACCAGCACAACACTGTGTATCCCTCTAAGCCAAGATAGAAGAATACCTTGGCCAATGGTGCTGAAGGCTGCAGAGAGCTCAAGTACAACCCCATCCACCCTCACCACAGAACATAGGAAAACATGACCAATGCCATTTCAGGCCTGAAAGGTGCTTGAAAGAGATCCAGATAATTTATTTCGTCCAATGTCCTCTGAATCTGTTATGCAACTACCTTCTCAATCACCTTCTGCAAAAAAGGAAAGTTAGATACTGGATGAAAGTATCCCACCATCCCAGTAGGAAGGGATCCAGCAATGGCTTCTTGAGAAGGAAGTGAAGCAGGGCCCCCTTAAGAGGTAAAGGAATAACCCCCTCACTCAAAAAAAATTAAGATTACTTCTTAATTTAAGCAGATAGCAATACAAAGAACAAAGACAGTGACACTGCAATCCTATATCCTACAATCACCAAAGCAAAAGGATCTGTACTATGTAGCTGGTATCAACACTAACTAATGGATGTGCTATATCTTCAGTTTCAAAAATTCCACTTCTCTATTATACCAATACAGCTAGTTTGTAGTAGTCCAAACCTGATATAACCATGTCAGAGAAAGTACAAATAGTTTACTACTGATACTGTCCATTTAATATAGAAATTAAATTAAATGGCACCAGTTCCTCCAGTATTCCTGTGACAAAACTATATACAGTACTAACAAATATAAAACAAGCCTAGAGTATATCGTCCTTAGTCTTTAAACATACTGAAATGGGTAATATTAAATATAAAACTTACCTGTTTTCTTAAAAAGTTTAATATTTTTGCTGGCTCAGAAATAACAATATCATCTGATAATAATAATGGTATACTCCCTAAAAAAGATTAAATCAGATAAGATCATACAAATAGAACTGCATTGATAACTCAACAGACCCTAAAGTTTTATTATATCAGATACCAATTAGTTCAGTATCTAGAGTTTGAGTTGTATCAGATAGTAATCTATCTTGTCATTTAATCTTTAGACAAGTAATGTCTTTGTAATAATGCTTACATTTTGTAGTTGTGATACTATATCAGCATATCAGATGAGATGGGTCTTGATTCTGTTACTAGATATATATCATAGCTCTAAATGTTGACAACCTATTATCCTACCTAATTCCTTTTATATGATTCACACATAGCTTGTATAGTACAATTGTTTTAAACCAAGGGTCCCCATGGCTGTTAGGAATTGGGCCGTGCCAGCAGCAGGCAAGTGAGCAAAGCTCCATCTGTGCATGTGTGGGATCTATGTTGCGCACAAAATCATCCTCCCCCTGGGTCTGTGGAAGTCAATTTTTCTTCTAAAATCCATTCCTGGTGCCAGAAAGGTTGGGGACCACTATTTTAAAAAACAGAACCACATCAAAGCAATTTGTTCAATATTTTGTGGCACTTATCTTGCAACATAGCGCAGGTATAAAACAAACTTTATTTTGAGTCTATCCACTGTTTGTTTTGTATTTCAAGACTGGACTATAAGCCAAGTCAAACCAATTTCTTATTTAGACAGTTCTAAGTATATACAGTATATACAATCACTACTTGAAACAGAAGTGGGCAATTAATTTTCCCAGGGGGCTGCATGGTACAGTTGTGGAGGGCTGGCGCCATCGGCACCTCCCTGCCAGTCCCTACCACTACCTACCCCTTGTTGCCTCCCCCACCCACCACTGCCATGGGCCAGACACAGATAGTCAAAGGGCCAGGTGTAGTGCATAGGCCATAAAATGCCCAAGTCTGACATAAATGTGCCATTACACTTTTAAAATATTCAGGTAATACCTCTTTGTGCTTTCCATTCATTATCTATTACACTGATTTTCAATGGTGCGCCTGAAAACCTGGCATATGTCTGTAATAAAAGTTTAAAAAAACACAATTCAATAATGTACCATTCAGAAATTTTTTGAAAGTGAAAATGACAGCTTGGAAAACCGCAGCTACTTCTATAAGGTTCATGCTTACTATGCTGTTGCCATAGTAAGCATCAAGGCTAAAATAACCAATAGGAAATTATCAATTAATTCTGTGAATTTTAGTGGGAAATTAATTGTCCACTAGAAGAGAGCTAAATTTAAAGAGTTGCTTTTTAAATACATTTACCAATATTTAGAAAAACAAATCCACTTCACACCCAAAATTGAATCCAGTTTGGTCTAGTGATTAAGGTACTGCTCTAGAAACCAGGAGACTATGACTTCTAGTTTCACCTTAGGCATGAAAGCTGGCTAGGTGACTGGTCCAGTCACTCATTCTCTGTCAGCCAACTCATCTCACAGGGTTGTTGTTGTGGGGAAAGGAGGAGAAAGCACTATTAGGTATATTCATTGCCTAGAAGTATTTATAAAAATAATAATGGATGGATGGACGGACAGACGAACAGATAGATAGAATTTCACTTCCTGATTGCAAATACAGATTTGGAAATGGAAAATGTCCATGTTTAATTTTTCCACATATGAAGCTAGTTTATCTTAAGACAAACAATATAGGAATCACAAATGTTGACATACTTTTCCAAATTATTATTTTGCTATCCTAAAGCCTCTGAATCAGTCCTGAAAGAAGTCCAGACTTCCAAATAAAACACAACTTTCCTCAATCCAATGTCTTTGAATACATTACTTTTTCAAATCTTATTAATCTCATTCAGAAAGCTCAGAGTTTTACAGCATAGTAAGAGTTGTAGTGCAAGTATTTGAAGGGCACAATTTTGGGAGAGGCGGTTTTAGTCAACAGTAATCCCTGTGGAGCTTCTGTGATGTGTCCAGAGGTATATTTGAGTAGATATATTTGAGATATATTTGAGACATATTTGAGGGGCTGCCACAGAGAAGATGGGGTCATCCTATTTTCCAAAGCATCAGAAGGCAAGACAAGGAGAGAACCAACCTAGAACTAAAGAGAAATTTTCTGACAGAACAATTAACCAGTGGAACAGCTTGCCTTCAGAAGCTGTAGGTACTCCATCACTGGTAGCTTTTAAGAAGAGATTGGGCAGCCATTTTTCTGAAATGGTATAGGGCAGGGTTTCCCAACCCCCGGTCTGTGGACTGGTACTGGGCCGTGGCATGCCAGCAATCAGTCTGCACAAGTAAGCGAAGCACCATGCATGGGATGCAGACAGCACACAAAACCATGCACTCTCTGGTGCGTGGAAAAACCTTTTGGTTTTTTGGTACCCAAAAGGTTGGGAACCTCTGGTATAGGGTCTCCTGCTTGAGCAGGGAATTGGATTAGAAGATCTCCAAGTCCCTTCAACTCTGTTATTCTGTTATATTTTCAGAGACCAGAAAAACAATGCAATGATTACATATAAAAATGGAAACAATAAATTAAAATATTGTGGAAATGAGGTCAGAGGAAGTTTGCCTTCTGAAGATGGAAAGCACAGACATAATAACTCAGTCAATATATGCTGCAAGTATGAGATTACGCCATTTTTTTCAAGGCCATGCTTTCCAAATGTGTTGAACTGTAGCATCCATCATCATTGTCAAGCATAATGGTCGGATTAAATTAAGACCGGCATTAAAGGCAATTCCTAATTACTTAATCTGGGAGATATTATAGCACGTCCCTGTAATGCACTAAGCTACAGACCGCGAAAGCTAACGGCCGCAATACTTAATCCAGTTTTATTTCCCTCCAGAACTGATGCCCCATTTATACAGACTCGTTGCAACCTTTCTGGGGAAGCCAGCCCAACAACGGCCCTGGAAATGCTGAAGTTCGTTTCTCCAGTTCTACTCCAGGGACGGCCACCGTGCCCGCTGGGCCGGCTCTTGCAGTAGCCAGAACCGGACAACCCTCCCGTTTCGCCTTCCAGCGTCAGTTTTCGTTTCTCCTCGCCACAAGAGGCTTTCGCTCGCGTGACCTTGCCAGTCCCCCCGTTACCATGACAACGAGGCACTCGGCGTGCACGGACGGCAACCCCCAGTCACCGCCCCAGCAACTCAGCTCCATTGAAGACGCCATGTTGACACCGTTCACCTTTGGCCTCGCAAAGCCCCGCCCCGTGAGTTGTCTTCGCCTCCCCGTAGGCTGGGCGCTGAGGCTGCCTCTCGCGCGTATGACCGTTGGTCTCGGGGACGAATGAGGCGCGTGCCCGATTCAACAGCTTGAGCGCGCGCGCGCGATCTCCCCATCAGCCGTTCTAAAGAGACAGGCGCCTTTCCCAACCTGCTGTTCCTCGTTAAATTCTGGGGTGCAAAATATGGGCGACCACAAATAGGAGCAGTGAGGTCGCGTTTTGAAGCTTTCGCTGCCATATCACCTGATTTCTTGGCTCTCCAAAATTAGATAGCAATGAAATACGCTGGCTTTCACTTTACCTTCTCCCCAGCCAGCAACTCCTTTCGGGGAATGATGAGATATTCAACAAACGTGACAAGTACTTGGTGGGGAAAGCTAGTCTTGCAGTTCTTAAGTCTGGGTCCAAGAGCGAACTATTGGCGCTGTTGAGATTGCTGTGCGAAAGGCTTTCACTTACCTTTCAGGAGCTTCATTTTCGACAAATTCATATTTCACGTGCAAAACAATAGGGCTCACCTTTGTAGCGTGCAGATTGGCAACACACTTCCAGCTGTGGGAAGTCAGCCCCCAAGAGAAGGAAATATTAAAAGAGTAGAAAAATATATTTCCTCAAAGGATCTTAAAAGAGGCACAAAAACATGCCCAGTTTTTCTTAATAGTCCCAAGTCTCCTTCCCCCAAGCAGAAATCAGCTCTGTATAAATGCAGATGTAAATCCAGGAAGGTTGAAGCTAGATTAAGAAGACAAAGACATCTAAAATCTACATACCTCACCCAAACTCTTAAGAGTCATCAGCCTGAGGGAAGCAGGATATGACCTTTGGGACATAATAGGATTAACCCATCACCATCAGAATACCAGAAAGGCACACTCAGACCCAGGTTAACAATTCTAAACAAAAGGCTCTAGAGGGTATAAAAACCCACTCCCTACAAGTGTTCACTCTCTTTTCTGCCAGAGCCATCTTCCTGTCTGGCTCTCCTCTTCAATAAACTACAACCTTCTTCCTAAAGCAGTTGCCATGTTTATTCCCAGCTTGGACTGAACCATGATGAAGACTTCTACCAACATAGCTAAGGCCATCTCGGTTATGTGTAAACATTCCCAGCTTCAATTTTCTACAGTTAAGGAGGAAGCTTTCTTGAAGATACAATTCAACAACGCTCAGCAAAATATTGAGAGGGTTTTCTAAAAAAACACACAAACCCCCACTGAATTAATTTATTCACTGACCACTTACAGCTTCCTCACAAGAAACAGGACTACAGATGTTTCTTTATCCTCTAAAAAAATGTTGACTTTACAGCAGAGGTCTTCAAACTCGGCCCTTTTATGACTCATGGACTTCAACTCCCAGAATTCCTCAGCCAGCATGCCTGGCTGAGAAATTCTGGGAGTTGAAGTCCATGAGTCATAAAAGGGTCCATGAGTCATAAAAGAGTTTGAAGACCTCTGCTTTACAGCATGTCGCTGAAACAGAATCTTTTATTGCAAATCTTATTTGGCTTTAAAGAATGTGATTGTTTTTATTAATTTATGCCCCCCAAGAAGGCTAAGATAAATAGGTGACTATTAGGTTTATATCCTGCCTTTCTTCCAGACATTGAAGTTAATATATTGTTTCCTCTTTCAATTTTATCCTCAGATAGGTTAAATGTTTAGGCTTTAAGATGAATGGACTTCCACTCCCATAATTCCCCAACCAGCCTTGAGAAATATTGGATTAGACTATGAGATAATAAGGGACGTGGTGGCTCAGTGGGTTAGGACGCTGAGCTTGTCGATCAGAAGGTTGGCAGTTTGGCAGGTTGAATCCCAAGTGCCGCGTAACAGAGTGAGCGCCTGTTACTTGTCCCAGCTTCTGCCAACCTAGCAGTTCGAAAGCACGTAAAAATGCAAGTAGAAAAATAGGGACCACTACGGTGGGAAGGTAACAGCGTTCCGTGCGCCTTTGGCATCTAGTCATGCTGGCCACATGACCACGGAGACATCCTCGGACAAGCGCTGGCTCTTCGGCTTTGAAATGGAGATGAGCATCGGCCCCTAGAGTTGGAAACGACTAGCATGCATGTGTGGGGGAACCTTTACCTTTATGAGATAATGGTTGGTTCACTGAGCTTCTCATATTGGGATGAATAAGACCCTAGTTCTTCCCAGTGTCAGTGCAGTTCTTAAACATATCTCCACCTGTCTCTTCCTATCTCCCAATTTTATCTGTGGAATTTTTTACATAGAGTGATCATCACAAGGCTTATGGCTTTGTAACTGAAGGAAAATGAACTTGGGTTTTCAAAATTTCCAGATTATATCTTGATCTTTAAGCCATTATTGTTTTAAATGTTCAGTGTTTAAACATGGGTTGTTGAAAAAACACTTGGTTTCACATATTATAAACTATAATATCCTGGATTGTACAACTAAGCCAAAAGCACATTAGAATGAGGATGATGTATTCACCCCAAATTTTAGAATACCATAGTCAAAAGTTCTGTAGTATACTATATGAACATGTAAAGTTTTCAAGATCTATTGTTTTTAAAAAGCAGTCCTTCAAAGAAAACGTTCTGCAACTTTAAAAGAAGACCTTGGGGAAAATATCTGGTACACCTGGGGATGCAAGAAAAATAACTATTCTAAGGCACACATACAGTATTCTTTGCAAGTTATCCTGTTGAGCAGTGTTACTAATTGTTAAAGTTTTATGGAAAGTTTACAGTCTATGCAGAATGACTTAAAATATTTTGTGGTTTCAGTAAACCCTCTGTTCCTGGAGCTATTTTTTAGTTTATACTTTTTCCACCATGGATACAGAAATTCACAATCTCTAGTAAAGCAAGTAAAGAATATGCAAAACCATTTGGCTGTTTTCCACATTTCTGGTGAATTAAATGTGCACATGTTTAAAAATTACAAGTTAACTTTTGCATATATTTTGTGGATCATTTTGCAGGGTGCATCTGAAGATATAAGTGAGAAACTTCTAGTGAAGGGAATTAAAACAAAGTGAAAGAATATGTCCATTGGATTGGATTGGATTGTGAAGTATGTGATTATTTGCTAAGGCAGAAACTAGATCTTATAAGAACAGTTAACAAGGCATCAATGGTAACATCTCTGTATTGTGTATCTGGTTAAATTAATTGGTAAATAAGGTTATATATACAGTATTTACAATGCTTTTTTTGTAAAAGAAAAAGGTGCCAGAACTCACATGTCATACAACCCGCCTTGCCTACCCTACAAGGTTCCATCCAAAAAAGGTGCCGGAACTCCATTCTGAGCGTTCTATGACAAAAAAGCCCTGAGTATTTACATAGTAACCATTCTTTCAAATAAACATATGAATTATACAAAGATGTAAACAAGGCAACAAAATACTTTTGTGAAGACAGTAAAATGTCCCTCTGATAGTCCAACCTTACACTATTACCACAAAGTAGGGCACCTAAAACAGAGGATTTGTGAATCTTTATTCCTAATATCACCTTTCTATATAATTCTTTTTGACTTACCTCCTTGGTATTTCAGATACAAATTCTACCTTTTAGTAGGTAAACCTATGCTCCTTTATTTAGGAATAAATTATTTTAAAGTCAGCTGGATATGTTAGCTTGCTCTTTTAATTACATTATTGTTTTATGCCTGCATAAGACTCTGCTTTCATTTACCCTTTGTTCTCCCATTTGCTATTTTCCTTTTTGTCAAACATCCATTAATAATTTGTCATCACTAATGCCCAAGAAGCTATCAATCTCTATTTTCTCTTTTTCAATGTCTTTTTAATGTGTTACTTTAACAACAAGTTTGATGTAAGAATTGATCGGTTTACTAGATGTGTAACTTGCCTTTCCTTCAGGAAGTCAAAGCAATACACAGAGCATTCTTTGCCCACTACAATGAATGAGTCAAGGGAAATGAGAAAAAGCATTTGGTTCAAAGTCCTCCAATTAGCTTCCATGTTTGAAGGTGAAGTTAAATTTGGGTTCTTCTTGATTCTAGCACATTAACGAGCGATAGATAGATAGATAGATAGATAGATAGATAGATAGATAGATAGATAGATAGATAGATAGATAGAGAGACCCAACCATCCATTTTATCTCAGGACCAAAGGCTTCACAGTTCAGCTGTGAGCTAAGTATATTCTCTTCTATTGGCATATACATTTATTAGTATTACTAGAAGAAATAGGGAGATAAGCTATAGATCTGGCACTCCAGATAGGGGTGACATAGCACTCTCAATCTCTGTCATTGTTGCCCTGGGTGGCTGGGATTACTGGATTACTTTAGCTTATCTGGAGATTGCAAGCTCCTCATGTTTGCTAGAGATTAACAGTGAGAAATGTTTTTATGGCCGGAGGCTTCATTCAAGATTTTTGAGAAGTAAGAAATGCAATGAGTAGGCAGATGATAAATAAGTAGGGATGCAAATGGATTTTCCATCTTTGGAGAAAAGTTATTTAAATTTATTTAATTTAGTATTAAATTATCCTTATTATGGCTTGCACAACTTTTTTCCTATTTTCTTCCCTCAAAAGTAAATTCTGGCAACTCCAGTGAAATTTTGTGAGTGGTACTCTTCTGGACACAAGGATTTTCAGGTTACCATAATGGTAACTCTATAACTATAATGGCATAGAAACTCAATTACCGTATATACTTGAGTATAAGCCGACTCGAGTATAAGCCGAGACCCCCAATTTCACCCCCAAAAACTGGGAAAAGTTGTTGACTCGAGTATAAGCCGATCCGCCGTTCTGCATGCCTCGGAGGCTGGATCCGCGCTCTGCAAGCCTCTGGGATCCTGGGAGGCCTAATGCAAGCACCAGCCCGCCTGCCTCAGGTCTCCCCCACCCCCAGATACTGGGCTTCAGCACAGCTGGCTGTCTTGCCAAAGAGAAACATCTGGGAAGGAAAACTCTGTCTTACCTCTTTCCCAATTCTGCCTCTGCCCTTCCTCCTACCAAGGTGTTCTGGGACTAGTTCCCTAGCCTTTTGGAGCTTTTGGTGTTCGCCCATCAGCTGTCTACGGGGAGGCAACAAAGCTGCCTCTCTAGGCTTTGAGAAAAGGCCCCTTGCACAAAAGGCAGCTTCAGGACGAGCTTCCAAAAACCCTTTCCTTCCTTAACGCCCTCCCCACCTTCCCCCAGAAAGCCATATTTCTTTTTTTTTTATTGAAAATTTTTATTGAAGTTACAATATTATCCCCTCCCCAACCCACCCCAGAACCCCTCCCCCTCCCCCATATTTCTTCAATAACAAAAACATAAAAAGCTGGTTGGGATGTACTCGCTGATTTCCCCCCCCCCCTTTTTTTAGATGCTAAAACTAAACTCTCCCTCTGCCTTCCAACCAATATCCCTTTTTAAAATCTTACCTTGGCTCCAGATGGAAGAGTAGAGGAACTAAGCTAGTAAGGAGAGAATTTTTTTCTGCAACTTTTTACTCCTGAAGTAGTAGTAGTAGTAATAGTAGTAGTAGGAATAATAATAATAAATCCCTAAAAGTTGTGCCAGAAAATGGAGGACGCTGGGTCTTTGCAAGTTTTAGCTGTCTGTCAGACTGCCTGAAAAGGGCGGCCTTCAGGCAGCCAGGCGGACAGCTAAAGCTTGCAAAGACCCAGCGTCCTCCATTTTCTGGCATAACCTTCGGAGATTACTTTAAAAAAAAAAACAAAAAAAACCTTCAGAGGAAAAACAGCTGCAGAAACATTTTGTCTCCTTGCTGGCTTGGTTCATCTACTCTTCAGCCAGGAGGGAGTCCAAGGCCTAGAGAAGGAGAGCTTTGCAGCATCCCTATGGACAGCTGATGGGCAGACAGCTGAAAGAAGCAGGCAGGCAGGGCGCGGAGGAACGGAGACCTGCAGGTCTCGGACTGTGGTGGCTTGGGAGAGGTGCGCGCGATCCCGGAAGCACCAAAGCCTCGGCCGCGCACAAGTCCTCGGTAAGTTTTTTTGTTGACTGGAGTATAAGCCGAAGTGGAATTTTTCAGCCCAAAAAGTGGGCTGAAAAATTCGGCTTATACTCAAGTATATACGGTACTTCTGTATTTGGTGTAATTCCTAGATCCTAGGTTTGTTGTTGTTAGTTGCGAAGTCGTGTCCGACCCATCGCGACCCTATGGACAATGTTCCTCCAGGCCTTCCTGTCCTCTACCATCTTCTGGAGTCCATCTAGGCTCACACATACTGCTTCAGTGACTCCATCCAGCCACCTCATTCTCTGTCGTCCCCTTCTTCTATTGCCCTCAATCTTTCCCAGCATTAGGCTCTTCTCCAGTGAGTCCTTCCTTCTCATTAAGTGGCCAAAGTATTTGAGTTTTAGCTTCAGGATCTGGCCTTCTAAAGAGCAGTCAGGGTTGATCTCCTCTAGGACTGACCGGTTTGATTGCCTTGCAGTCCAAGGGACTCGCAGGAGTCTTCTCCAGCACCATAGTTCAAAGGCCTCAATTCTTTGGCGCTCAGCCTTTCTGATGGTCCAACTTTCACTGCCATACATTGCAACTGGGAAGACCATAGCCTTGACTATACGCACTTTTGTTGGCAGGGTGATGTCTCTGCTTTTTAGTGTGCTGTCTAGATTTGCCATGGCTTTCCTCCCCAGGAGCAAGCGTCTTTTAATTTCTTGGCTACAGTCCCCATCTGCAGTGATCTTGGAGCCCAGGAAAATAAAATCTGTCACTACCTCCATTTCTTCCCCATCTATTTGCCAGGAGTTGAGAGGGCCGGATGCCATGATCTTGGTTTTCTTAATGTTTAGTTTCAATCCAAGTTTTGCACTCTCCTTCTTCACCTGCAACAAGAGGCTCTTTAGTTCTTCTTCACTTTCTGCCATTAGAGTGGTATCATCTGCATATCTTAGGTTGTTGATGTTTCTTCCGGCAATCTTAATTCCAACTTTTGATTCATCTAGCCCTGCCTTTCTCATGATGTGCTCTGCATATAAGTTAAATAGGCAAGGCGACAGTATACAGCCTTGCCGGACTCCTTTCCCAATTTTGAACCAATCAGTGGTTCCGTGTCCAGTTCTCACTGTTGCTTCTTGACCCGCATATAGATTTCTCAAGAGACAAATAAGATGGTCTGGTATGCCCATCTCTTTAAGGACTTGCCAGAGTTTGTTATGATCCACACAATCAAAGGCTTTAGCATAGTCAATGAAGCAGAAGTAGATGTTTTTCTGGAACTCTCTAGCTTTCTCCATGATCCAGCGTATGTTAGCAATTTGATCTCTAGTTCCTCTGCCTCTTCGAAATCCTGCCTGTACTTCTGGTAGTTCTCGATCCACATAGTGCTGGAGTCTAGCTTGTAGAATTTTAAGCATAACTTTACTAGCATGAGAAATGAGTGCAATGGTGCGATAGTTTGAACATTCTTTGGCACTGCCTTTCTTTGGAATTGGAATGTAAACTGATCTTTTCCAATCCTGTGGCCACTGTTGAGTTTTCCAAATTTGCTGGCAAATTGAGTGTAGCACTTTTACTGCATCGTCTTTTAAGATTTTGAATAGCTCAGCTGGAATACTGTCACCTCCACTAGCTTTGTTGTTGCTCAGCTTTTCTAAGGCCCACTTCACTTCACATTCTAGGATGTCTGGCTCGAGGTCAGTGACCACCTCATTGTGATTATCAGGGACGTTAAGCTCATTCTTGTATAGTTCTTCTGTGTAATTTTGCCACCTCTTCTTAATCTCTTCTGCCTCTGTTAGGTCCCTGCCATTTTGGTCCTTTATCATGCCCATTTTTGCATGAAACGTTCCTTTCATCTCTCCAATTTTCTTGAAAAGATCTCTGGTCCTCCCTATCCTAGGTTACTAATTGTCTAAACAGTTCTAAGTGATATCATTTAAAAACAAAAGCCAAAGTAATAATACCATTCTTCCGAATCAAAAATTTGGAGCTTATTCACATGACTATTGAACACATAATAGTTACAGAAAAATCGTAGAGTTTTGTATGTTGGGTCCCAGACCATGTATTTTGGCACACATTGAATAAAGTTAAACAAAATTTAACTGTAATGCAGAAATCGAATCCTGAAAATGTTGGGGGTTTACAATTAGCTCACTTACAAACTTTTCCCTACAATTCTCATCTATCTAGGCAGGACCTGAAAAGGGTGAGTCTACAACAAGAAGTGAATAGAGGCAAAACCCAAAGTATCTTACTTCCACTGCTTACTTTTTTGCTCTTTCTGACATCCCTCCTCCAGTAAAGAGCCAAGTAGCTCTTACCAAAAGCCTAAACTTGGTGGGGGTGGGAGGTGGGAGTGGGTGGTGGGATGGAAATTAGGCCAAGGAATGCATTAAATTAACTGGAGAGCCCTGAATTGCCCACACCTGCCCTGGGCTGAAGCAATGGTCTGATTCAGCAGGAAGCAGTTTCAGATGCCATGACTTCAACAATAGTCCATAAGCAGGAAGTCACAATGATCTGTATCTTCTTACATTCATACAGATTAAATTAAGCTCCTCAGGATATGATCCAGAATAAGCAATTTGAGAATAACATGCCTATTTTTCTCAGAACCATTTTTAAGAAAAGATAAAGGTTCTTTTGTTGTATTCTAGGAATCAATTTTAGAACTTGTCTTAATCAATTATTCATGTCTCATAGCACTGACATTTTCTTAAATAAAACCAGCACAACCAGATCAATTTTCTATGTGCCTAAGATGTACATAGAAATGTGTGTTTATATAAACAGAAGGGAAAGAAACATTGTAAAGATTGAGTTGAAACTCATACTTTAGCTCATATGCAGAAACTAAAGATTTAAAATACAATAAACATTTTCTTGTCCCAGTATCTAGTCAAGACTATTTGTCTAGTGCAGATTTTTAAATGTTTATTTATTTATGTTTATTTAAATAAATAAATGTTTTCAGGCTGTGGAATCTATTACTTTTTTAGTCAAGAGGTAAAGCTCTACTTCAGTGATTCTCAACCTTAGCAACTTTAAGATGGGTGAACTTCAGTTCCTAGAATTTCCCAGCCAGCATATAGTGATAGAAAATCAGCTGCTTGAGTGATACATTTAGTGGGATTTTTTTTTGTCCATAGTCCCTTGAGGAATCTCCATCAAGTTCTGAGGAGTTGAAAAACTCTGCTCTAGGCTTCTGGTTAGGGGTCACGGCATGACAGACGCAGGAAGACAGGGCTCTGTCTTCCACGCTCGATTTTGCCCCGCTGGGGACCCTAAAAAGGGTCAAAAATCACCCCAGAGAGGCGACAAAGAAGGAGGGGACCCTTGTTGATCGTAGTGGGGTGGTGGCCCTTTATTTTGATCCAAGGAAGCCCTCCAAACTGGCAGGAGAAAGAAGCTGCTGACAACCAAAGAAAATAAGTACTAACGAGTAACTTTTGAGCAATGTGGATGGAACTGGGTGAGACTTTATTTTCTCTTTATGACTTTAAAACTTTTTCCTGGAAAAAACCACCCAAAACAAAGAATCCTCACCAATGAGAGAGGGAAGGGGAGTGTCTGCCCCATTCCCTCAGGAAAAGAAAAGCGGCAAACTAATTGCTTGGGGGAAAACAGAGAAAATTACAAGATTAATTTGGAATCAATATAGATATATAACTTTGAAATTAGGGGACTAAAAGTGCTTTTGAAACTTTGTTAGAAAAGAGATTTGATTATATGACCATGGGGATGCTGCAACTGTCCTAAGTGTGAAAAGAGGTCATAAGTCATTTTTTTCAGTGCCATTGTAACTTCAAACAGTCGTAACCAAAGTATTTTTGGAATTTTCATTGAAGTAATGGAATGTGTACAAATGTGCATGAATTTAAATAAGTTCCTCATGCTAATAAGTAATAGCAATCTGTCTTCAGTTTTGGCAGTTTCATAATTTAACAGATTAAAGTGTCAAGAATTTAGCTTTGTTAAATTAAATAGTAGACATTAGGGTTGTGCACACTTCTAAAACCAGATGAAATAAGTGCTTTAGACTTCACATAAGGACAGCAGCTCTGCCATAAATTAAAGTAGCCCAGCATTAAAGTAGCCCAGCACAGCATCACTGCCATAAATTCCTTTTTTAAACAGATTTCTCTGCTTTAAGAAACTCACTCTTTATAGTTCATGTGACTCTTAAAGTAGGGGCACTGTGTTTTTTTTGTGGGATCAAGCAAAACCCTAAAAAGTAGTCAAGTTAGGTAAATTAATTGGAAATAATGCTATGCTTGTAGTTATCCAACATCTAAAACACTCTTTGAAATCATTTTGAAACAGATAACCCTCTTATTAGTAACAGGAATATCTAAAAGTTATTAAAATGACATAAAATGCAAATTTACACAAATGTGGAATTTCATATTTCAAGATGTTAACACAAGTTTAACTCGATGTATAAACTGACATTTGTTTTGTTTCCTTTATATCATAATTATGACAGCATAAATATACATTTATAAATAGATATAAAATACTAATAACTTTGTACAATATTACATTATGGATTCCTTTTAAATCATTGTCTTCTTCTTTTCCTTAAATCTAAGTGTACCCTGGATTTTCTGATGGTCTCCTATCCAAATTCTAAATTGGCTAATTTTAGTGGATTTGAGATCAGCCAAAGGGGCAAACCACCACCCCTCCAACCCTCAAAAAACCAAAGCACTGTGCTCAGCTCCAAAATTTAGAATGATAGCTTGGAGAAAAATACAAGAAAAAAGTAGGTGATGAGAATGGAATTATACTCATTGTAGGAAATGATTGGCTGGAATTCTGAACAGGCAAAGAATGAATATAGCATGTAGCATTTTCTAGCACAGAGGCCCCCAACCTTTAGGGCACAGGGACCAGTTCCATGGAGAGAGGTTTTTTCGTGGACCAGAAGGGGCATGGTTTTGCGTGCTGCCTGCATCCTGCGGATGGGGCTTCACTTGTTTGCAAAGACCAATTTCTGGCATGCCGCGGACTGGTGCCGGTCCATGGACCTGGAGTTGGGGACCCCTGTTCTAGCAGATAACACTTGCTTACCTATACATTAACTCAATTAGAAACCTTTCCTAAAATATTGATACTGTTGCTCTGATAATGTGGCTAATGATCCCACTAAATGAGGAAATAGCTTCTCAGAGCTATGGGCCACACATATTCATTAATTTTGAACTTCAAAAAGCTCTTACAAAGCCATAATTATTGGATAACTTTTGAAACCTGCTGCTTATCGTATGGCATCCTGCTCTCAGTCTCACTATTAAACATTAAAAAGGAAATGATTTGTGGACAAAAATTAGCTGTTAGTATTTTATGAAAACTACATGGATGCTTTCTATGAATGCTGAATGTTATTGTCAGGTGACAAAAGACAGTGATGGATTTCTAATTGCATTTTCAGACAGAAATAATAGACCTCAACGCACACAGACACATCACTCAGAGTGCTGAGCTGATTATTTAATAACAAAGCTCACACATAAACACAAAATAATTTCCAACAAGAATTAAAAATAAATCTAATGCCAAATCCTCTGCTTATTTAAGAAACAGTCCTGTTGAATTCAATGAGACGTACTCCAGAATATGTGCAATCCTATATTTGCATAGGATTGCACCATAAAGAATTAAAGTTCCATTTCACAAAGTGGATTGTTCAAAATCTGCACTAAACATCCTCATAAATTACAAATCATAAAAAACTGCTTTTTGTGTACTCTATGTTGTTTACGAAATCTATCCCTTCATCCTAGTCCCATCTTCCAGATGCATATGCCTTTCAGAAATAGGAATCAAAGCCCATCATATGAGGAGAATGTCCAGTTGGGACAACAGCTGATTGGCTTCATGTTTTAATTGAGATTTAAAACCAGCAACAATATCAAGGTAAAGTTATCACCACCGCTCTGGCAGCTTTACAATAACACATGGTAAAATTAGGGGCAGTTTTCATTCCTCATTTGACTCGCACGCATTGATGATCCGGAGCTCGAGCTTCCAGATCCCGCCTGGAAATTCCTCCAGTAGTTGGCGGCGGAAGCGCACGATTTGGCCACTGGAGCCCAGCCTCGGTCCCTTTCGATCGCCCCTTTTGCTAAATCGATTCTCCAGTTCTTGCCCGGAGAGGCTGCCGCCGTTCGCGGAAGGAGGGGCCTGGCCTCAGGTAGCTTCCTCCCTCCGTCTCTTTCTTAAGGGGGAAAAGGTCGTTTCGCCTCCCCATTCCGCGCACGTGTGCAGGCAGAGACTAGCGGAGCCTCGAGAAGAGCGAAGCAACTGAGCCGGCAAGCGGGCTGTGGGCGGGATGAGGAGTCAGTGGACGGGCCCTTGCCTTCTCCTGCTGCATACTCTGCTGCACTTTTCTCCCGCTTTTCGCGCTGAGCTCGTCCCTCAAGGTACGGTGTGGTCTCTCTGGAAGACTTGAGGAAGCGGGGTAGTCGGGGAAAAAAAAGTTTTCGTTTTTTGCCCCTCTTTGCTGCAGCTGCACTTTAGAAGAGAGAAGTATGAGCCAGAGTAGGTCCCAGACTTTTTGTCAAAGTGGGCTCCTGAGGTCCTGCTGAGCAGGCAGTTTGATGGACAATACATGACAGCTACAGGATCCTCAAAAAAAAACACCCTTCTAAATAATTTCCCTTGCTTCTCTCTGTTCTGCCGAAATGTGGAAAAATTCTAATTTAAACATCACCAGTGCCAAAGATGCTGTTTTAAAGTAGTACACCTTGGGAAAGGGGGATTCAAACTGTGTTGTTACAGAAATCTCTTTTTCGAATCCAGATTTTGATACTCCCTTAGCTTTTCTCTTACATTAGTTTTTAAAAAGAATTATCTTTAAATAAAAACCGTAAATAATCATTTCCATTGTTTTGTTGAACTCTGTTCCTTGGGCATGGGTTGCCACAGTTTGTCACAGTTTGACACTTTGAGCTAGACATACACACTTGTTTGTCTTTGGTCAATCTCTGCATCTTCCTCTCTTTTGTTAATAGCCACCAACATTAACAAAATTATATTTTAAAGATCACAGATCTCTCATTTGAATGCCATTAGTATAAATGTGTTTTTTTATTCCAAGTAGTATGTTTAGATTATTGCTAAGAAAAAAATTAAAAGATTTGTGTTATTACACAGGATGTGAAAGGGCACATCCTATGTAAAAGCTGACTTAATGGGACTTAATCCCATGTGAATATGCTGTGTAAAGAGCAGTGTTAGAAAAATAATTATTTATTAACTAAGGAAAACTCTTGTTAATCACGATGTGATCTTCTTCTGGATAAATGTAAAGAATACTGCTTATCCCAAATTGATTTGTTTATTCAAAATCATACTCTGCCTATGTTATTAAAAAAACAAAACAAAGAAAGTAATAAGACCTCACTTAGCTAGAACTACAAAACAATGAAAGTCAAAGAGATAAAATAATAAAGAAGTATAAAGCAGAAATAAAAAGAGGGACAAAACCCAATAGGGTTCAAAAAAATCAGTTCCATATTTTCTAAAAGGCCACTTAAGAAAACAGATATTTTCAGTGCCAAAAATTATATAGAATCTTAAGTCTGCTGGAAAACTTCTCACTGCTTCTCCCAGACATTACCTAAAAAGAGGAAACGTATGGGAAAAAAGAGAAAAGAATGAATGGCAAAAACAGGTAGAGATTTGTTTGTGCTCTAAAGTACTATAACATAACTTGAAATCTAATATGTTTCCTCTTAGTGGGCAAGATCAAATAATTTATGAGTCTACTCAGTCTGCTGCTGATGAAGTTGAAGGGCAATTACAAGTCCTCATTTCTTCCCCTAGCCTAGCTCTTCATTTTTAACCTGGTATTCCTTCAAACAAAAGGTGCTTTTTGGAGGACTGTATTCTGTAGAGGTAGACATACCTTCCAAGTGGAGGAAGACTTCTAAAGTCAAGTGAAAAAGCTTAACTTTGGCTGAAATCTGATGATTCACATTGAAGGACAATGACCAGAATCCTCTGTTATTGATGAGGATTTTTGAAAGATATATTAAATAGTTAGAATGTTCTCACATTGCTTAACAAAAGCCAGTGGAATTTATTATTGAAGGAAGAACAGTTTGAAATAAACTTAGGCATGATCCATTGAGATTTCCTAGGTGCATTAAAAACAAAAGTTTAAATCTTTCTCCAAATGTTGTGACCCAGTTATATTTATGGGAGAGGATAAAATAATTAAATATATAACTAGAAGGTAGTCATCTTTAACTATTTTATTTACTTTTAAATGTAATCTGATCAAATTTAATTTTTTTCTAGGTTTCCAAAAATGTTTGTTTTTGAAGATGAGTTGCCAGGATGCCATTTAAATGTTAAATGTAACTTTGAGGTCTTAAAAGTTTAATTGTGTCATGAGTGGCCGTGTGCAACTGTGTGTGAAATAAGTTGAGATGACACTACAATTGCATGTAAGCCATTTTTCATGAGTCGCATGGAGGTTCCTTTTGGAAATCGTAATGACCAATGATTTAAGTTTCTTTTTCTTTCTTTATAGTATTGGATCTCCTCTCAATACCCAACCAGAAACTAGTAAAGACCTACTTACAGCAATCAATTTCTGATCCTGCTGTCAATGAAATATATGTGCTCTCAACATTCAGACTACACCCAAAAAGTACAGCCCTTATATTTGGCTTATATTCCTCCAATGAAAACATAAAATATTTTGAGTTCATAGTAATGGGACGAGTAAATAAAGGTAAGGTGTATGCAATGAAAACATTTTATGTACTTTATATCTGCTAACTGATTTGAGACCCATTCTACAAATGTAGGATATAGCTTAGCAAGTTTTCTGGTAAGAAAATTAATGCAATTCATTTAGACTCAGATGTTCTGTGGAGGGGGCTACATTCAAAGTTTTCTGTTCTTCTCAATCTTATCCTTACTTTGACATTGGGAGCCTGCTCATCTGAACAGAGATTGAAATAGTGATTAGCCCAACATCACTTCTGAGATATTTTTTTTCATATCCGTATGTCATCATCTCAGACCTGGAAAAAAAGAGAGGGAAAAAAAGTGTTTCATTCCCAAAGTAGTCTGAGAAAAAAAATAAATTTATTATTTGATGTCTGGTTCATTTTGTTAGCTCCTTAGAGCTTTTCTTAATATTTTCAGATATAATGACATTCTTTTTGAACAGCGACATCAGTAGAGGTTATTACAATAGTGCTAAAGAAATTTTAAGAGGGCTAAGATTAGGAAACAAGGCATTTAAACACAATTCTTTTTAATTTTATTAAATTGTTCCCTATGATATTTGTTGCTTTTTTACTTTCAAGGAAATGTGAGTATTAGCTTATGGCAAAATCTTGTTTCTATAGTTACACAATCTTCATCGGTGTTCATTCCTTTTCTTTGCCAGGAAGGTATCCCAAACAATGAAGTAGCTAAGTGATTTTTTAAAAAAATATTTATTTATTAAATATATATGCTGCCCATCTCAGTATCCAGAGTGACTCTAACCATAAAATCAATTTTAAATATAGAAAAAGTTAAAATTAGAGGGATTAAGTAGAGAAAAAGAGTAAAAAACTTTTCTTTTTTTCCCCTTGAAAAATCTTGTTTCAAATTACTGAAGAATTTGATACATACATACACATGCTAAATTCTTCATATGAAAGAAAAGAAATTGATTTAGTTGATCATAGAGTTTAGCTCTGACTGAAAAAGCTAAATATTCCAAGTGCAGATGCTTTGTACAATCAGATGTTGAGCAAGGGAGTGCTTTGTTAAGCTGAATGTTTAGAGCAGACGTGTCAAACTAGCGGCCCGTGGGCCAGATGCGTCATGTGCAGGCCAACCTACCCTGGTCTCCAAAGGCAAAAAAGTGACAATATGTCACAATATGTCATGTGACACGATCGAGTTTGACACCCGTGGCTTAGAGCTATGGCCAGATCTGAAACATAAGTACACCCCAATTGGATCAGACAAGACCTATCTCAGCCTAGCAGTTTTTTGTCAATCTGATGCTCCCAGGTTGCTTACAAACAGAAAATGGAGGCATACCCCTCTATCACCACTGTTTCTTATAACTGGCGCTTAAAGGCACACTACCACAGGGATGTAACCTCAAGTCAAGATTAATAATCCTGGATAGTATCCTCCCCTTTTAAAGCCACCCAAGTCACCACCTCCTATAATAAGTAATTCCACAGGTTAATTGCTTTGTGAATAAGTAACTTCTTGTATATATAAGTCTATATCACAATATGGAAATTGAATGGACAACATGAAAAAGTGCAAAGTTATTATCCAGAGAAAAGTGAATAAGGAATGTGCATCAACTTTCTGATTCATATTGCAATCAAGCTGACTACTTCATTTAACTGCACTTAAATCCATCCCACATTTAATAGATTAGTTAACTTTTAAAGAATAATTGTTGAGATGTATTTTCAGTGCTGTTTTATGTGTCCACATACTCAGAAGTAAGCCTCATTCAAGAAAACATGCCTTGATTAGATTTATGAGTATGTAAATTATAATCTTCACTGAGGATTACATGCAATTAACTCAGTATGTTAATCCTATACTATTCCTTTGAATACAAATTAGTAAAGAAGGCAAGTATGAAGCACCATTTTTAAAAAGGCCCTTTTTCTCAATAGGAGAGAATGCTTTCACTAGGATAATGCTTGCTTTGATGAGTTGGACATATATCATATAAGACTAAAGAATAGGGGTTTTTTTTTGCTTGAGGTTTGTAACCAGCCCCTGCAACAACCAGCCCCTGCAACAACATTTGTTGTTGTTGTTAGTTGCGAAGTTGTGTCCAACCCATCGCGACCCCATGGACAATGTTCCTCCAAGGCCTTCCTATCCTCTACCATCTTCTGGAGTCCATTTAAGCTCACGCCTACTGCTTCAGTGACTCCATCCAGCCACCTCATTCTCTGTCGTCCCCTTCTCTTGCCCTCAATCTTTCCCAGCATTAGGCTCTTCTCCAGTGAGTCCTTCCTTCTCATTAGGTGGCCAAAATATTTGAGTTTCAACTTCAGGATCTCGCTTTCTAAAGAGCAGTCAGGGTTGATCTCCTCTAGAACTAACCGGTTTGAACGCCTTACAGTCCAGGGGACTCGCAGGAGTCTTCTCCAGCACCATAGTTTAAAGGCCTCAATTCTTAGGCGCTCAGCCTTTCTTATGGTCCAACTTTCATAGCCATACATTGCTACTGGGAAAACCATGGCCTTGACTATACGCACTTTTGTTGACAGGGTGATGTCTCTGCTTTTTAGTGTGCTGTCTAGATTTGCCATGGCTTTCCTCCCCAGGAGCAAGCGTCTTTTAATTTCTTGGCTGCAGTCCCCATCTGCAGTGATCTTGGAGCCCAGGAAAATAAAATCTGTCACTACCTCCATTTCTTCCCCATCTATTTGCCAGGAATTGATAGGGCCGGATGCCATGATCTTGGTTTTCTTAATGTTGAGTTTCAAGCCCACTTTTACACTCTCCTTCTTCACCCGCATCAAGAGGCTCTTTAGTTCCTTTTCACTTTCTGCCATTAGAGTGGTATCATCTGCATATCTTAGGTTGTTGATATTTCTCCTGGTAATCTTAATTCTAACTTTTGATTTATCTAGCCCTGCCTTTCTCATGATGTGCTCTGCATATAAATTAAATAGGCAGGGTGACAATATACAGCCTTGCCGGACTCCTTTCCCAGTTTTGAACCAATCAGTGGTTCCATGTCCAGTTCTGACTGTTGCTTCTTAACCCGCATATAGCTTTCTCAAGAGACAAATAAGATGGTCTGGTACTCCCATCTCTTTAAGAACTTGCCACAATTTGTTCTGATCCACACAATCAAAGGCTTTAGCATAATCAATGAAACAGAAGGAGATGTTTTTCTGGAACTCCCTACTTTCTCCATGATCCAGCGTATGTTGGCAATTTGATCTCTAGTTCCTCTGCCTCTTCGAAATCCTGCCTGTACTTCTGGTAGTTCTCGATCCACATACTGCTGAAGTCTAGCTTGTAGGATTTTAAGCATAACTTTACTGGCATGTGGAATGAGTGCAATGGTGTGATAGTTTGAACATTCTTTGGCATTGCCTTTCTTTGGAATGTAAATTGACCTTTTCCAATCCTGTGGTCATTGTTGAGTTTCATTGTAGCACTTTTATTGCATCATCTTTTAAGATTTTGAATAGCTCAGCTGGAATACTGTCACCTCTACTAGTTTTGTTGTTGCTCAGATTTCCCAAGGCCCATTTCACTTCTAGGATGTCTGGCTCGGGGTCAGTGACCACCCAATTGTGGTTATCTGGGACGTTAACCTCATTCTTGTATAGTTCTTCTGTGTAATTTTGCCACCTCTTCTTAATCTCTTCTGCCTCTGTTAGGTACCTGCCATTTTGGTTCTTTATCATGCCCATCTTTGCATGAAACGTTCCCTTCATATCTCCAATTTTCTTGAAGAGATCTCTGGTCCTCCCTATTCTATTCTTTTCTTCTATTTCTTTGCACTGTTCATTTAAGAAGGCATTCTTATCTCTTCTAGCTATTCTCTGGAATTCTGCATTCAATTGGGTGTATCTTTCTCTTTCTCCCTTGCCTTTCACTTCCCTTCTTTCCTCAGTTATTTGCAAAGCTTCCTCAGACAGCCATTTTGCTTTCTTGCATTTCTTTTTCTTTGTGATGGCTTTAGTTGCTACCTCTTGTACAATGTTGCGAACCTCCGTCCTTAATTCTTCAGACACTCTGTCTATCAGATCTAATTCCTTAAATCTATTTGTCACCTCTACTGTATATTCATCATATGATTTAGTTCATATCTGAGTGGCCTAGTGCTTTTCCCTACTTTCTTAAACTTAAGCCTAAATTTTGCAACAAGAAGCTCATGATCTGAACCACAGTCAGCTCCTGGTCTTGTTTTTACTAACTGTATAGAGCTTCTCCATTTTTGGCTGCAGAGCACATAGTCAATCTGATTTCTGTGTTGGCCGTCTGGTGATGTCCATGTGTAGAGCAGTCTCTTGGGTTGTTGGAAAAGAGTGTCTGCTATGACCATCATATTCTCTGGACAAAATTCTATCAGCCTGTCCCCTGCTTCATTTTGTACTCCAAGGCCAAACTTGCCTGTTATTCTGGTTATCTTTTGGCTTCCTACTTTAGCATTCCAATCCCCCATGATGATAAGGACATAATTTTTGGTGTTAATTCTATAAGGTGCTGTAGGGCTTCATAGGTAAAGGTAAAGGTTCCCTCACACATGCGTGCTAGTCGTTTCCAACTCTAGGGGCCAGTGCTCATCTCCGTTTCAAAGCCGAAGAGCCAGCGCTTGTCCGAGGATGTCTCCATGGTCATGTGGCTGGCATGACTAGACACCAAAGAGGCACGGAACACTGTTACCTTCCCACCGTAGTGGTCCCTATTTTTCTACTTGCATTTTTACGTGCTTTCGAACTGCTAGGTTGGCAGAAGCTGGGATAAGTAACAGGCGCTCACTCTGTTACGCGGCACTCGGGATTTGACCCGCCAAACTGCCGACCTTCTGATCGACAAGCTCAGCGTCCTAACCCACTGAGCCAGAACCAGTCAATTTCATCCTCTTTAGCACCAGTGGTTGGGGCATAGACTTGGTTTGCTGTGATATTGAATGGTTTGCCTTGGATTTGCACTGAGATCATTCTGTCATTTGGGGGATTGTATCCCAGTATTGCTTTTCCTACTCTTTTATTGACTATGAAGGCTACTCCATTTCTTCTGAGGGATTCTTGCCTGCAGTAGTATACCTGATGGTCATCTGAATTAAATTCACCCATTCCTGTCCATTTTAATTTGCTGATTCCTAAGATGTCGATGTTCAGTCTTGTCATCTCTTGTATGACCACGTCCAGCTTGCCTTGATTTATGGATCTTACATTCCAGGTTCCTATAGAGAATAAATCTTTACAGCATCAGACTTTCCTTTCACCACCAAATGCATCCACAGCTGAGCGTCCTTTCAGCTTTGGCCCAGTTGCTTCATTCTTTCTGTTGCTACTAGTGCTAACCCTCTGCTTTTCCCCAGTAGCATATTGGACACCTTCTGATCTGAGGGCTCATCTTCCAGTGTCATATCTTTTTGACTTTTGGTACTGTCCATGGGGTTTTCATGGCAAAGATACTGGAGTGGGTTGCCATTTCCTTCTCCAGTGGATGACATAACTTTCTGCTATGACCTGTCCGTCTTGGGTGGCCCTGCACGGTGTAGCTCATAGCCCCTTTGCCGCGACAAGGCAGTAATCCATAAAGGGGTTTAACATATTACAAAGTAGTAAATTTAAAGGAGGAAAAAAACCATCTTGGGATTAAGAGCTTTGTGTGTTGAATGGGTATATGCAGGTGTTTTGGTATGAAACAAAATTGTAGGCATGTCTGTGATAGAATAAAGAATTGGTGTGTGAATTGTGTGGATTATTAGTGTGCTGTTTCTTCAAAATAAGAACATATGACTCAAAAACTGGAATTTTAGAGTGGTATGAAAGGTACAGTTTAAATGTTTCAATTTAGTGCTGTTCTGACTTTTGCTTTAAAATGGGATAAGAAAATGTTTAATCTATTTTAGCCAAATTAAATTAAGCAAACCCAAATATATATAATAAACTTCATGACAGCCATTTGGATCTATTTTATTCAATGGTGATAATGAAAAAAATAAAATCAGAGAAAATGAGAAGGTATTGCCACCCAGGTGACCTGCTCACTTTTTGAAAGATATGAGAACAGATCTAAAGCATGATATTAATTTCCATTGGGAGTCTAGCTAGGGACTAAAGCAGGGGTCTCCAACCCCTGGTCCTGTTCAGAACTGTGCTGCACTGATGGAGGTGACCAGTGAGCAAGCAAAACGAAACCATCCCCACTCCTAGTCTGTGGAAAAATTGTCTTTCACAAACCCGGCCCTTGATGCCAAAAAGGTTGGGGACCACTGGACTAAAGGCATTAAAGTAAAAAGGCCAGATTAGACATCATTTGGTTGTATCATTTATAGACTTCATAACTTGTCTTTTTACAATTGCATGTAGACTTATTTCATTCAGGCACCAGGCTACTTTTGGAACTTAAATGTCCTTTTCCACCTTAGTTGCTGGGATTTAGTTATATAATAACAGTTTTAAATTTGGAACTTTCTTGGTAAATATGCTGGCAGCAGCAAAAATGCTTTGTGCACAAAGGTGGAAAGATACTTTAATTCCCACAGTGGATGACTGACTGGAAAAACTGATGAAATAAGCAAAGCAGGTCTAAATTGATTGCCTTAATCAAAGAAAAGAATACAACTAACTTTGTTACCAGTTGGAAACCGCTTTTGGACGTTGTGCTTGAGGTGGAAAAAAAATGAAAACTTTGGGTTTTGCTGATTAGATATGTTTGTTATAGAAATAACTAATATAAATTACTATGTAAAAGTACATTATTGAGGCTGTATAATAATATCTTATTCTACTGTGCTAAAGTCAATACTTTTCTTCCTTTTTTCCTTTCCCCTATCCTTTTTCTCTTCCCTTTTTCCTCCCCCTACTTTGCCACTCTCTTCATTTTTCTTTGTATTTTATAGTTTGATAAACTAACTAATAAATTAATAATTAGAATAACGTTTGTAGTTCTGGCTGGATTTTTCAATGGTATTCTTTCAGTTTTCATCATAAGGATGTGATTGGAGGAACACATTTCCAATCCTCTTCTGTCCTTTTTGGTTGTGTCTGAGGTTTTCCAGTGAAATCTTTTCTCTACTCCAGTTTTTTCTTCCAGGAATTGGTTTGGCAGTATAATTCGCCTTCTAAGCTTATTTTCCTCCAGCCTTGAAACTGACTGCTGCTTTTCTTTTATATATCCTGAAAGCATTTCTTGGAGTCCTTTGATCTACAGCTTTCCTGGCCAATTTCCTTGTCCCTTTCCCTATGGATTTCCCTTTCTTCTTTCTGATTCTTTTTCTAGCTTGAAATACACCCGATTCATTTTTCTATTGTATCTTCCTGCCCACTTCATTCTATTTCCTCACATTTTTTTTCTCTTTTGGTCCCTTTCATTTAGTCTTTTTTCCTCCTCTTCCATTCCCTCTTCTATGTTATATCTTTTAATTTGTTTGTGGCCATCTCCATCCTCAGTATATTTTTCCCATTGTTTATGTCTTCATATTTTCCAGTTTCCTGGCTTTGATCAGACACAGACATGAAGTGGTCTGGTTTCAGGGTGTGATGAAAATACAGCACCTGCTTCTAAAATCTGTGAAAACATTTATAGGATCCCTTGGGAAATCATGATCTCTTATAACCACAGAACAAAGAAGAACCAAAACCCTGGGAATATTACTGTTTTACTGTAAATCCTCAGATCCTGAGATTTAACAAGGATTCAGTGAAGACACCTTTTTATCTACCTTTGCTTTTGATCTACCTTAATATTGGAGGAAAGCTTCTTTGATGGCCTCCTTTGATCAGAATGGAAGTCCTTCTCAAAGTGGAATCAATGAACTCTAACACAAAGTCTTGGCCATTTGTGCACACAGAGAGATACATTTTACCAGGGCTTTTTTTGTCCTAGAATGCCCAGAACGGAGTTCCGGCACATTTTTTGATGGAACCTTGTAGGGTAGGCGAGACGGGTTGTATCAAGGCTGGTTGTATGACGTGTTTGAGTTCTGGCACCTTTTTCTTTTACAAAAAAGCACTGCATTTTACCAATTAAGGATAATATTTGTAGTTCAGGGTTGACCTTGGTTGTTTTGTTTGTTTCAATACCCACACTAGGTAACACCATTCCTCAACTGAATTATGGGAAGTGTTTATTCATTATTTTTAGAGTATGTTGTAATCATGATTGTGATCAAAGCCCTGGGCACTACACATGTAAAAGAAACAGGGCTTTGATTATGCAACCGTAGCCATTATTTTGACTTTTTTTGACATCCCTCTTACCTCAATATCCCTGGTTATCAACCATATAAATCTTTCTAGATTGGATTATTGTAATTTTCTCTACATGGGACTATCTTATAAAAGTCTTTTGAATCTTCAGTTGATCTAAAAGTAGTAGTGAACATGGTAGTGTGCGTTCGCTTATTAAATGATTTTATACCTGCTTTGAAATAGATGCACTTGTAACCAATCTTTTTTTAAATATGTTTCAGCCATCTTAAATGCAAGATAAATCATATTGCCTATTATCATACCAGTCATACAACTATAACTTAAGTTAAAATTCAGGTATCTGATTATGAGAGAGGATGTTTGATCAGAAAAAGAAACAACCTCTTAGTAATCATGGTCAAAGAACTAATGAGGGGATCTTTCAGACTGTTGATTTAGGGAAAAGATCTAGTTAATCATAAAAGGAAAAAGAAATAACAGAACATGTTTTTATAAATGATGTTGTTGTTAGTTGCGAAGTCGTGTCCGACCCATCGCGACCCTATGGACAATGTTCCTCCAGGCCTTCCTGTCCTCTACCATCTTCTGGAGTCCATTTAAGCTCACGCCTACTGCTTCAGTGACTCCATCCAGCCACCTCATTCTCTGTCGTCCCCTTCTTCTCTTGCCCTCAACCTTTCCCAGCATGAGGCTCTTCTCCAGTGAGTCCTTCCTTCTCATTAGGTGGCCAAAATATTTGAGTTTCAACTTCAGGATCTCGCTTTATAAAGAGCAGTCAGGGTTGATCTCCTCTAGAACTAACCGGTTTGAACGCCTTACAGTCCAGGGGACTCGCAGGAGTCTTCTCCAGCACCATAGTTTAAAGGCCTCAATTCTTAGGCGCTCAGCCTTTCTTATGGTCCAACTTTCATAGCCATACATTGCTACTGGGAAAACCATGGCCTTGACTATACGCACTTTTGTTGACAGGGTGATGTCTCTGCTTTTTAGTGTGCTGTCTAGATTTGCCATGGCTTTCCTCCCCAGGAGCAAGCGTCTTTTAATTTCTTGGCTGCAGTCCCCATCTGCAGTGATCTTGGAGCCCAGGAAAATAAAATCTGTCACTACCTCCATTTCTTCCCCATCTATTTGCCAGGAATTGATAGGGCCGGATGCCATGATCTTGGTTTTCTTAATGTTGAGTTTCAAGCCCACTTTTACACTCTCCTTCTTCACCCGCATCAAGAGGCTCTTTAGTTCCTTTTCACTTTCTGCCATTAGAGTGGTATCATCTGCATATCTTAGGTTGTTGATGTTTCTTCCAGCAATCTTAATTCCAACTTTTGATTCATCTAGCCCTGCCTTTCTCATGATGTGCTCTGCATATAAATTAAATAGGCAGGGTGACAATATACAGCCTTGCCGGACTCCTTTCCCAGTTTTGAACCAATCAGTGGTTCCATGTCCAGTTCTGACTGTTGCTTCTTAACCCGCATATAGCTTTCTCAAGAGACAAATAAGATGGTCTGGTACTCCCATCTCTTTAAGAACTTGCCACAATTTGTTCTGATCCACACAATCAAAGGCTTTAGCATAGTCAATGAAGCAGAAATAGATGTTTTTCTGGAACTCTCTAGCTTTCTCCATGATCCAGCGTATGTTAGCAATTTGATCTCTAGTTCCTCTGCCTCTTCGAAATCCTGCCTGTACTTCTGGTAGTTCTCGATCCACATACTGCTGGAGTCTAGCTTGTAGAATTTTAAGCATAACTTTACTAGCATGAGAAATGAGTGCAATGGTGCGATAGTTTGAACATTCTTTGGCACTGCCTTTCTTTGGAATTGGAATGTAAACTGACCTTTTCCAATCCTGTGGCCACTGTTGAGTTTTCCAAATTTGCTGGCAAATTGAGTGTAGCACTTTTACTGCATCGTCTTTTAAGATTTTGAATAGCTCAGCTGGAATACTGTCACCTCCACTAGCTATGTTGTTGCTCAGCTTTTCTAAGGCCCACTTCACTTCACATTCTAGGATGTCTGGCTCGAGCTCAGTGACCACCTCATTGTGATTATCAGGGACATTAAGCTCATTCTTGTATAGTTCTTCTGTGTAATTTTGCCACCTCTCCTTAATCTCTTCTGCCTCTGTTAGGTCCCTGCCATTTTGGTCCTTAATCATGCCCATTTTTGCATGAAACGTTCCCTTCATCTCTCCAATTTTCTTGAAAAGATCTCTGGTCCTCCCTATTCTATTGTTTTTTTCTATTTCTTTGCATTGTTCATTTAAGAAGGCATTCTTATCTCTTCTAGCTATTCTTTGGAATTCTGCATTTAATTGGGCATATCTTTCTTTTTCTCCCTTGCCTTTCGCTTCCCTCCTTTCCTCAGCTATTTGCAAAGCTTCCTCAGACAGCCATTTTGCTTTCTTGCATTTCTTTTTCTTTGTGATGGTTTTGGTTGCTACCTGTTGTACAATGTTGCGAACCTCTGTCCATAGTTCTTCAGGCACTCTGTCTATCAGATCTAATTCCTTAAATCTATTTGTCACCTCTACTGTATATTCAACAGGGATATGATTTAATTCATACCTGACTGGCCTAGCGCTTTTCCCTACTTTCTTTAATTTAAGCCTAAACTTTGCAACAAGAAGCTCATGGTCTGAGCCACAGTCAGCTCCTGGTCTTGTTTTTACTGACTGTATAGAGCTTCTCCATCTTTGGCTGCAGAGCATATAGTCAATCTGATTTCTGTGTTGACCGTCTGGTGATGTCCATGTGTAAAGCCGTCTCTTGGGTTGTTGGAAAAGAGTGTTTGCTATGACCATCGTATTCTCTTGACAAAATTCTATCAGCCTGTGCCCTGCTTCATTTTGTACTCCAAGGCCAAACTTGCCTGTTATTGCAGTTATCTTTTGGCTTCCTACTTTAGCATTCCAATCTCCCATGATGATAAGGACATCATTTTTGGGTGTTAGTTCTATAAGGTGCTGTAGGGCTTCATAGAACCGGTCAATTTCATCCTCTTCAGCACTGGTGGTTGGGGCATAGCCTTGGACTACTGTGATATTGAATGGTTTGCCTTGGATTCGAACTGAGATCATTCTGTCATTTTGAGGGTTGTATCCCAGTATTGCTTTTCCTACTTTTTTATTGACTATGAAGGCTACTCCATTTCTTCTGAGGGATTCTTGCCCGCAGTAGTATACCTGATGGTCATCTGAATTAAATTCACCCATTCCTGTCCATTTTAGTTCGCTGATACCTAAGATGTCGATGTTTAGTCTTGTCATCTCTTGTTTGACCACATCCAGCTTGCCTTGATTCATGGATCTTACATTCCAGGTTCCTATGGAGAAAGAATCTTTACAGCATCGGACTTTCCTTTCACCACCAGACATATCCACAGCTGAGCGTCCTTTCGGCTTTGGCCCAGTCGCTTCATTCTTTCTGGCGCTACTAGTACTAGCCCTCTGCTCTTCCCCAGTAGCATATTGGACGCCTTCCGACCTGAGGGGCTCATCTTCCAGCATCATATCGTTTTGCCTTTTGGTACTGTCCATAGGGTTTTCATGGCAAAGATACTGGAGTGGTTTGCCATTTCCTTCTCCAGTGGATCACGTTTTGTCAGAACTCTCTGCTATGACCTTTCCGTCTTGGGTGGCCCTGCACGGCATAGCTCATAGCTTCATTGAATTACGCAAGCCCCTTCGCCACGACAAGGCAGTAATCCATGAAGGGGTTTATAAATGTATATTTGCTCTTTTCATATTGGCAAGCAATTTTTATTCCTTTCTGAATTAGTTTTCTTAGATTAATAATTTTAGGTGATGTCTTTACAATGTTCCAAATGTATCTCAGTTATATCATTGATATTTTTATGGAATTTACAAAGTGTTGTAAACTATATCAAATTATGTAAGCACCAGAAAGGTGATGTAAATAAATAGATAGATGCATAGATGGATAGATAAATAGTTTCAAAATATTGGAAAAAATATTTTTCCATAAGTTATCTTGGAATTGTGCTGCTTTAAGCAAATAATTATAGGTTATTAACAGTTTAAAACATATTCTAGAAACTTCATATTTTGAGATGCTACCTTAATGCTATCAATCAAAGTCTTATAACTCATTAGTCTTTTCTACCTTGATACATTTTATTTGCAAATAACAAAGAAGTGGGAATACGCAAAAAGCTATAGCTACCAGAATTGCCTCAAATTGATATGCAGCATATAAATTTAATAAATAAATGAAATAATAAATAAATATAGGTGGCAGATGCCAATCCTTATCTTTCATAATGTTTATGAGACAAGTTAATTATGTAATAAAGATTTGTCTAGAATTTTGGAATTTGTCAGCCCTTGTATTTTTCTAAATTTTATTGAAAGTAAAATTTAATTTCTGACATATATTCTAAACAAATAGTCTATACCTGGCTAAGACAGTCTACATGAACATAGTTACTGTACAATAATAGTTGCAGGAGGAGATTTTTGTTTCTTTTATTTTGGCCAGTCTAGAATATTTCCTTTCCTGTTTGTATGTTCTGTATGTTTTAAATGAATTTAAATGAAGCAGAACTTGCTTATAATCTGATCTGCTTGACTTTGACACAACATTCTTTTTTAAGAAGATGTCGATTTCTTTCTTCTTTTTTAAAAAAAAGCTTTTTTTCTTAAAAGAATGCTTCAAGAGGCAGAAAGCTGCCACTGATTTATTTCATTGCTCATTTGACTAATAAAAGGAGCAACAATAGTTAGGGAATTGATTACTGTTATACCTGAACTTGTCAACACAGTCCATGATTTATCCCTGACAGCCAGGGTTTGAGACCAGAGCGCTGCATGACGGGTTGAGCTCCTGTTACTTGCCCCAGCTCCTGTCCACATAGCATTTTGAAAGCATGCAAATGCAAGTAGATAAATAGGTACCACTTCAGTGAGAAGGTAACAGCATTCTGTGTGCCTCGGCACATAGTCATGCTGGCCCCATGACCACAGAAGTGTCATTAAATAACACTGGCTCCCTTGGCTAAAAAAAAGAGATGGACATGACCGGACAGAGGAATCATTCACCTTTTCCTTTACCTATACCTGCATTATTAATTAATGAAGCTGAATGTTGATAACGCCCTCATATTGATACAGAATTCACCCATATAACCCTAAGATTGGGTTAGGGTGCATTATCTACTATAGTCATTAGGGATAAATCATGGACTGTGTCTTTACTGTCATAATGAAATCCTTGTTCTCTAGAGGTGTTATGTTCAGAATACAACATATTTTGAACATTATTAAAAATTACATTGATTTAAGTGGGATAGGTTAAGTGGGATAGATTAAACATAGGTTAAAAGCTGCTCTAAAACAATAAAAACGTATTTTCTAGAAATGAACCAAATAATCACAGAACCATCTGTGAATTGAAAGGCTCCCTTTTGGGTAGGCTGCAATATCTTCAGATGCTTCCCATCCATTCAATATCTCCACCATCTGTAGCTTCTTGGTGAGACAAAATGGCTCACTTTTAAAAACTGTCTATTATAAATGATGAAACTTCAGTTAAACACAATGCTTTGAAACCCAATCTATTGTTTAATGAGATCTCTGGTATCTTACATTTTGTACAAATGACACTGTTTTTCAGAAACAGAACAGGGACTTTGGGGTTTCCCACAATGAAAACAACTTCATTGTATATTGGCACCAGTAATTCAATTTTTTTTTGGTAAAAAGGACAGGAACACAGATGTTTTAAATATAATTATGCCTTTGGTCCTAGACAGAATTTCCCTCTAGCTCTCTCCAAAAACAAGCTGAGCCTTGATCTTCCATCCAATCTTGCTGCCTTCAGGCTTTCCAGTCTCTTGGTCCTTTGCCAACTCTGGGCTCTTCTACCTTTTTCTGTTTTTTTCTTGTTCACTGACTTTCTGTGTAGTTCTGATCCAGATCTTATGTATGCAGGAGACCTGCCAGATTCAAAGGCCAGCATTTGTTCATCTATGTAAAGTTGCAATGCAATTAGAGAGAAAACAGTTTCTTCTTTTCATTTCTTCCCACCCAGCCTTGTAACCCCATCATACCCCAAAAGGCCATAAAGAATCTAAAATCCAAGAAAGCTGAGGAGTTTTACTCATAACTTCATCTCTGTTTAAGATAATTCTGAGGTCATTTTCCTTCCTTCCTTCCTTCCTTCCTTCCTTCCTTCCTTCCTTCCTTCCTTCCTTCCTTCCTTCCTTCCTTCCTTCCTTCCTTTCATATGCTGCCCATCTTGCCATTAAGTGGCTTTTTTGTTTTCTTCATTTAAAAAATAAAAAGAGAAGTTCAATATATTGTAATTTATCTTCTTTGACTGAAAATTATATGATATTTTGAATATTCAGAATTAACCTTAGTTTTGAAGAATAAAGTGCAGTTTAGATGTATTGTCTCTCATATCATGTCTAGTTTGATCCTAAGGTGCTACATTTGGACTGACATGAAAAGGGAAAAATGGATTAATATAGTATTATGTATTTAGCATGGACAAATGACAAGGTTATCTGAATGTTCTTTGTCAGGCAGTAAAATATCTTAAACAAATCATGCTCTACGTCTATTTCTGTAGAACTAGCTAGGAAATAGAAATTAGATTTGTGGCCAAGTCCAAGGCTACCCAGTGACTCTTTGACTTCAGATTCAAGTCCAAAAATCTGGATACAAGTTTACACTATTGTTTCTTTAGCAATGTCTAAGAAAATACTGATTTCTAAATAAACTTGTGTTAAGAAAAAAAGTGGTTTCTTTGGTGCGGCACAAACTCATTCCAGTTTAGTAAATAAAATTTACAAGTCATAGTTTTCTATAGTGTATGAATCAGGCCTAGGTCAGCTTTTCCTAACTAAGATCCTCTAGATATGTTGCATTATATCATAGAAGGGCATTAGTTTGGAGGAAAGCTGCATTCCATGTGATATTTAGGTTATTTATCATGTCCATTCATCCATATGGATAATGTACAAAAGAATATACAAGTAGGTATTTATTTATCATATTTACGTGGCTATCTATCTCACATGACAACAGACCATACAAATAATTTTAAAAGCATAAAAAGTATAAAATATATTATTATCAAAATGCTAAGAGTGTCAGATATTCTCAACAATGATGCCTCATCAGATCTCTGACATCCCCCCCACTTAGTGCCCATATAGGGATTCTAGACTAAGTCCCCATTTGACTCCTTCCCCCAGCCTGGCCAGCCTCTCTCCTACACCCAGCCCCATGCCATGAAAGGATTTAAAGATCAGAACGGGCAAACTGGCACCTTGAATTGGATATGGAAGCAAACTGGCAACCTGTGCAAATCATGTACCCCACACTAGAGGCATACATAACTGCCTGTGTTACCACATTCTGTACCAGCTGAAGCTTTTGGATATCTTTAAGGATGGCCCCATGTAGAGCACATTACTTTAGTCCACCTGGTAAGTGACCATAACATGTAGATATAGGTATAAATACAGTTGTAAACTCAGGTAGAGGACTATATTGCTACAAAAGAGGATTTTCACCTAAGAACAGCTGTGTAGGCAAAGAGTTGCTATAATTTTCTATTCACTTTCTCAAACAGACTGAGATTTCTACTGTAAGTTGTGAATTGTATTGTATTCACATATTCCAATGGTGTTATTTTCTGTTAGTTTCTCTCCGATATTTGAGGAATGATGGGAAATTAAATGCTGTGATCTTCAACAATGTGCCTTTGGCTGATGGAAAGCGCCATACAGTCCTCCTTCGGTTAAGTGGATTGCAGCATGGCAACAGTAAAGCTGAATTGTATGTGGACTGTGAGCAAGTGGATTCTGTTCAAATTTTACCTAATTTTTTTTCGGGGCTGCAGCAAAGCTCAGGATCTATAGAATTACGAACACTCCAGAAGAAATCACAGGTGAGTACTGAAGGAAGGGAAAAATGTTTGTGTAGGAAGGGCTTATGGTCCATGAGCTAATATACTCCTGACCCATATTTCCATGCCTGGAATCTCCCCAAATTCATCACTGAAATCTGGTAGCAAAATGGCCATTTTTAGTAGTATGATTTTCAGAGTTTTTATTTTAATAAATCAAAGATGTGTGAAGCCTTCTCTACCCTAGCATGTTTAGAAAATCAAGGTATAAATCAAAACAATAAAATCAAAGCAATAGAACCATCCTTCCTTTGCCCCTTATTTTTATTGTCAGATGACTTTAGATGATTTGAAGCTGATTGTGAGGGGGTCTTTGTCCCAAGTGGAAACTCTACAAGACTGTTTTCTCCCACAGACAGAGCCACCAGTTCAGTATTCAGGTAAGGTTGATATCTTGACTGTAAGTAAATTAAACAACCCTTCACAAAACTGTTGTTTAAAGCCTAAACCTTCGTACAGCTGTATTTTTTATCTGGGACTCCAAGCCATCTGCTCACCATATGCTGAATGTACTTTCACAGCAGCAGGATCACTCAAGGAGTTCTTTAACACTAGATGTTCATATTCTTAGACATTTATTTGCTTGGTGGACATGTTTCTAATATTTGTTTTCTTAGCAAGTCTTAACAACCAAAAATAATTTTAACAATTTCATTAGCAAATGAAACCTAAAAGAATATGGACACATAAGAATAGTATATTTTGTGTATTAATTGGAATTAATGATAAATAAGCATAGTACAATTATATTTTTATTTATTTATTTATATCCTGCCTAGCAATGAACTTGAGAGGTGAGTTAGGCTGAAAGTCGATGACTAGCCCAAAGCCACCCAGCCAGCTTTCATGTCAGAAAATGGGATTAGAATTCACAGTTTCTCAGTTTCTAACCTGGTGCCTTAATTACTAGACCAAACAGGTTCTCAATACTGTACAGAATCTATACACTACCTAAATTAGAACTGGTTTGTTTTTTACATGACTGATAGCTTCTGCATATATCTACTTACATAGAAGTTAGATGCCATTGTTGTTGTTGTTGTTAGTTGCGAAGTCGTGTCCGACCCATCACAACCCCATGGACAACGTTCCTCCAGGCCTTCCTGTCCTCTACCATCTTCTGGAGTCCATTTAAGCTCACATCAGATGCCATAATTCTCTATAAACAAAGGTTTCCGGCATACATTGAAAAATAGAAATAACTCTGTGTAAAGTATTCTTCATAGCTGTATTATGTAAAATATAAAAAACAGGTCTTTCATAAATACTGTTTTTGAAAAATATCAGTTTATATGCTTAAGTGCAAATTTGAAAATAATCATTAAAAATTAGGTAGCAAACAATACATCTCCCACTGTGACTTGTTTGCTTACTACTCTTGTTCTCCAGATCTTGAAAACGTCACAGCTTTCTGGCAACATTAGGATGGTCCTCAATAGTTGAGTACTACCAAATGGGTGGGGCCATAATTTAACATATAGATGGGGCTTGGTTGGGGAAATTTCGTGGGCCGTCTTTTTTAATTTGAGGGATACCTATTTCCAATTGTTTCTGTCTACCTGGTACATTTGGGCGGAGTGGATGTGCTCTGGGTCCCCTCTATTAAATGTCATCTTGTGGGACCAAGGAAATATGCCTGCCTTTTTTCAGCCTCAGCCCAGCCAGATACAGTCAGCCCCCTCTCTCCAGGGGTTCTGGGAAGCACATAATATCTGGCTTTGCTTCCAGGTCTAGAATTAATGTGTTTGTGGTGCTCTTGTGCTTGTATTATTATGGTTTGTTTTTAATTTAGGCTGTTTTAAGGTTTTTTTAAAATGTTTTACACTCTTTTAACTATGTATTTGAATTTTATAATCTGTCCAGTCTCCTAGAGTGGGTGGCCATAATAAATTGCAATGAATTAACAATTATTTAATTAAGGGAAACTGCTGCCAGCATTCAGCAATCATAACCTGAGCCCTGCAAAAGTGGACTTGGAGTCTTTTGGCACCCAAGCCAAAGCATAATGCTCCCCTTGCTTTATTTTTAAACCATGCTTGGGGTGGAATGTCTTTTCAATAAAGAACAGTTCCCTGTAAAGTGGGATGCCTAAGTATCTTATAGTTAAATGAGAATTTCACTCAAGTTCAGCTGGATAACTATATGAAACACTTAGTGTTTGAAAGGACTGTATCACTGCTGGTATTGCTAAGATTTCTGATCCTACTGTATTTTCTGTTATTTGCTTGATTCTCATGCATGTCTCTACAGGTGACTTTAACAGGCAATTATTAAGTCACATGTTGCAAATGAATCAGATACTAAATGAAGTGAAAGATCTCCTCAGACAGCAGGTATCTCTGAGCTTTTTGTTACAGCTTCTTTGTTTTGTGCAAAGAAATATATACAATAATGTTATTTTAGTAAAAGAACTGATTGTGTTCAAATGCAAAAAAGATAGTTTAATCTTCTCCAACTTAGTCCTCTTCTTTCATTGGCTGGATTTCTGTTCCAAAATTGAAAATGGTATCTCAGAACAGGAAGATGTGCCTAATTTTATTACATTATTTGTCAGCAAAGAGCCCATTCCTGCAAACACTTTTAGACCTGCCAAAATTATGACCACTAGGACTATTGAGGGTGAGAGCAAGAAAATAAGGCAAGAAATGTCATAGTTAAGGCCACACTCCAAAGCACAGGTGTGAAACTCAATAGCGTCACGTGACATATCATGATTTTCGCAATGTTTTTTGCTTTTGTGGAGCTGGAGTGGGCGTGGCCTGTGCATAATGCATCTGCCCGTGAGCTTGACACCCCTGCTCCAAAAATATTGAACTGCCTGATCACCTGACTAAGAATCTAGATCCCCACTAGATTTAGATGCTGGAGCATAATTTTAATTCAGCAATCAAGCTGAACATGCAATAAAGGTGACATTAATGAAAATGATAAGGTGTAAATTTTAAATTAATACTTTGGCTTGAGGAGATGTAGGTTTCAAACCTTAGACCTAAGTATTAGCTGCTCTATGTACTTCTACTAAATTCATCAGAGAGCTAAAATACGAAAGGGCGGCTGTTTATTTGGAACAGACTTGTCATACGTTCAGTATGAATAAATATGCTGGTATCAATCTCATACTGAGGATTTGCAAACCTAAGCTATTCTATAGCATTAATTGTATAATGTGCCTTTTATGGACAAAAAGTAATGAAGTCAGAATAATTTGAGGTAGATGGCTTTGTTTAATACATTTTATTTGTCCAACTAAGGTTAAGGAAACAGCATTTTTGAGGAATACTATAGCTGAATGCCAGGCATGTGGTAGGTCCTTTTGATCTTCTGGGTTTAAGTAGGATTTTTATAAACTTTACAATTAAATCACAAGAAACCTGTTATTATGTTTAGTTGCTAACTATATACTTAGGTGGCATGAGACATGATTGATTTTTATGGAGCTTCCTTAAATAATGGTGGAATTATGCATATTTATTTATTTTATTTATTTTATTTTATTGCATTTATATACCGCCCTTTCCCTGAGGACTTAAGTGATTACTATAACAATTAATTTAATAGCCTGGCTCTATGCATGCTAACTCAGTAATTGTGTTGTGCATGCTGCTGTTCACATAATAAGTGCAGAAATGAACTACTCTGATTCAGCAGGAGAAATGACCTGCTGGCTTACTGAGGGATATTCTCATTGGCTGTCTCAAGATTTACTTGATTTAAAATGCTATATTTTATCATCATAGGATTGGGAATTGGAAGTTTCCCCACTCCTTCCCCACATCCCCTGAAACCCAAATGTGAAGCCAATACTTGTTTCCCAGGGGTGCACTGCATAGACACGACAGATGGCTACCAGTGTGGTCCTTGTCCCGAAGGCTTCACTGGAGATGGAATTATTTGCACAGATATTGATGAGGTGGGTTATTCTTTGAGTGCTTTTCAGAAGGAAACCCAGGGCTAGTCTGAGGTACAGTATTTTGCTACCCAAGACATACCGTATTTTTCGGACCATAAGATGCACTTTTCCCCTCCCAAAAGTGGGTGGAAAAACGAGGTGCGTCTTATGGTCCGAAGGTAAGCGAAAACACTTGTCTCCCGTTTAGTCAACGCAGTCCATCAGCTCCATTGGAGAGACATGATTGAATGAAGACATGGAATTCTCCACCCGCCCCTGTGATTGGTCGGCAGGGGAGGAAATACGGACGTGCCTGCCATGCCTTCTGACTACCTCCCCCTCCCTGCGCGCGCACATTTTCTTTCTTTTACCTCGCTGCTAAAGAAAGTTTTTGCTAAACTAAACCTCATAGGCAAAGCCGTGAGGAGTTGTCCCTGTAGGTTTCTCTGCGAAGTTTATTGGAAGTGATTTCCCATTTGCAAGATAATACTGCTAATTGTTTGAAATTGCTTCGGCATCTTAGAAAACCTATTCAGGGAAAAGAAACTACCGGTACCTACCTTTCTTTCTTTCCTTTCTTTCTCTCTCTCTCTCTTTCTTCCTCCCTCCCTCCCTCCCTCCCTCCTTTCTTCCTTCCTTCCTTCCTTCCTTCCTTCCTTCCTTCCTTCCTTCCTTCCTTCCTTCCTTCCTTCCTTCCTTCTTTCTTTCTTTCTTTCTTTCTTTCTTTCTTTCTTTCTTTCTTTCTTTCTTTCTTTCTATCTTTCTCTTTCTTCCTCCCTCCCTCCCTCCCTCCCTCCCTCCTTCCTTCCTTCTCTCTCTCTCTCCCCTCCTTCCTTCCTAGTATACCGGTACTATTTGGTTCAGAATATTTTTTTCTTGTTTCCCTGCTCTAAAAACTGGGTGCATCTTATGGTCAGGTGCGTCTTATGGTCCGAAAAATACGGTAGGTGGAGATAGCAGAGACTGAAACTAACTTAGAAGAGAATCAGCTTTTCTAGCATACCCAAAGGCAGCAGGTGAGTTTAAAAGTTGCAGACAACAGGGCATAAACAGCTTTGTTCTCTGAGGGAGAAAAACAGAGGAGAAATACTACATTTGCATCTATGCATTTGTTCCTTATGATACAGATAGTCCGCAACTTATCACTGTAATTGAAGCCACAATTTGGTCATAATTTGTGATGATGGTTAAGTGAGTTGCCATGTAACCATGCCTGAAATTTTTATCTTTTACATGGTGATTGTTAAGCAAATGTGGTGGTTGTAAAGTGAATGCTAGAGCAGCCACATTTCAAAAACAAAAATTGTGGGGTTCCTTTTTAATTCTAACATTAGAATTAGGGATTCAGAATGTGAGCCAAATAGAGCATCTAACAAATATCTGCATGTTTAACTTGGTTGGCTGGATGGTTGGCCTTATAATTAGCACGTAGTAAAAATTGGACCTTTCTCTTTCAGTGCCAATATAAGCCATGCTTCCCAGGAGTGCAATGTGTGAACATGGCTCCAGGTTTCAGATGTGAAGCCTGCCCACCAGGATATATTGGGCAGATCATCCAAGGAATGGGAATAAACTTTGCCAAAAGTCACAAACAGGTTTGCCATCTCATTACTGTTCTTTGCAATCAAAAGCAGCCTGGTTCCTATAAATATTTTACTTCATATAGCTGAAGTAATATTTCTTCAAAATCTAATTAGTAATTTCTATACAAATGCCTGCATCATTTCTGTATATACAGCAAAGTGTGATTTATATACTGCTCAAAAAATAAAGGGAACACTTAAACAACACAATGTACTGTATTTAATAGTAGGATGTCTTATTTTGTGTTCCCTTTATTTTTTTGAGCAGTATATTATTAATAGGCTTTCAGCTGATAGCCCACTCATTTTAAGGTCTTCAAGGGCTTTGTAACATTTTAAATTTATTTTGTCATTGTTTTGTGTCTGGTCCAACACACATATCCTTAGGTTCTTCTTAGTTGGATTTGTTGAAATGTGATACTATCGTGACACATTACACCTTTGCCCTTTCTTGAGTGGAGCTTCCCAGGGTCTCCCCCACTTCCTCTAAGGACCCTCAGGTCTTTACCTGAGATTCTGTCCATTTAACGTCTTGTAAAATCGCTTAATGCTACAACTGGAAATGCTGGGATTGCAATCATTGCAAAGCAGTCACATGGGCATCTTGCTTAATGACCGTTTCACTCTACAACCAAGATTCCAGTTCCAGTTGTGGTTGTAAGTCAAGAATTACCTGTAATTTAATTTCCATCTGCTTCTCACTTCAAAGGCTTGCATTCATGACCATTCAGCATTTATCACCAGAAAAGGCTGTGAGTGCTGCAAAAAGGAGATTTGATGTTTGCTGGTGTCCCTGATCTTTCAACTTGCTCCTTCTTTTTTCTAGACTTAGTGCAAAAAAACAAGCAACTTTCTCTAATGTTCTGTTATCAGATTATAACCAAATGGAAACATTGTGATTTAAACTTTACTTTCTTTTTTGTTGTCTGTGTTTTGCTTTGTTTATTGTCTTGCCTCATGAAGCGTTCTAAAAATCACTCATTATCTTGGGAGCTTACACTGATTTCAGAAGATTGTTGCTGTTGTTTTAAAAAATGGATCTTATAATTTTTAAGTTAAGAAAATAAATGCCTATAATCTTTTTCTACAAGAACCAGCAGCTCAAAATAAAGACTTTCCACAAAGAGCAAATATAGACTTAATGCGAGTTATGTGTGAAATGTTTTGCTTATTTACAATAACTGATTTCATTTGTTCCCCAGTCTCCCCATCCAACTTCAGCCAGTTTTTGAAATATATATTCATTATATCGTACAGACTGAATACACCTGCTGCAGTGGAATGATTTGACTTTTTCTTCTACATAAAAACTCAGTTATGATTTAATAATATAATTCTTTAAAAATATTCCATTTTCTATATTTAAAGTATATTCCTTGCTATAACCGTTTTATTCTTAAATAGTGTAGCTGTTAAGAGTCGGTTTTTTATTATATTAGGCTTGTTTGGACATAGATGAATGTCAGCGTATAGCAAATGGAGGTTGTGTCCCAAATTCCCAGTGTATAAACACCATGGTAAGCATTACTTACAATTCTCTGGATTTACTCATTCTTTATCTTTCAGAAATAACACTAAAGTTGTCTTGTTGATGACTTTTTTGCTGTGAATAGAAGAAACACATTAATTAAAGCAATAGCAATAGCACTTATATACCACTTCACATTGCTTTACAGCCCTTTCTAAGCAGTTTACAGAGTCAGCATATTGCCTACAATAATCTGGATCCTCATTTTACCGACCTCAGAAGGATGGAAGGCTGAGTCCACCTTGACCCAGTGAGAATTGAACTGCTGGCATTTGGCAGAATTAGCCTGCGGTGCTGCATTCTAAGCCATCATGGCTCTTATATAATAGACTTATTATTAAGTTTGATATTGTTGGAAGCATGACGTCCTTACTTTGAATAAGTTTTGATCTCCAAGGCTAGAGAAATGCATCCAAGACATGGATGAGTAGGGAGGAGTGTTAAATGATGATGTGCATCATCATGATAAAAATCTCAGGAGTTCTATAATTACATCAGATGTTGGAATGCCTGTACAGTATGTATAAGGCTGGGATTTGCATTATGAAACAAGCATGTGTGCATTTATTTATAGATTATTTATATTTTGCATTTCTAGGACACCCATCTCCATCATGGAGGGACTCTGGGTGGTATACAGTATTGTTTTACTTCATAATGGCTTGCTACAGATGCTGAGAATTACAAGATATCGGAAGAAGTTGCTGACAGTTTAACTCAATGTTTCTCAACTTTGGCAAGTTTAGGATGGCTGGCTGAGGAATTCTGAGTGTTGAAGTTCACCCATCTTAAAATTGCCAAGGTTGAGAAACACTGGTTTAACTGAATGTATAAGTATTACCTTTAAGACTTCTTAGATAAATGGATAAAATGCTAAATGATTGAAGAACAAAAGTTGAACCTAAACTTCAAAAAGGAATAAAAGGAAAATCCAAAGAACTATAGAGCACTTAGTCTGACAAAAATGTCCATAAAATTCTAAAACAGACCATAAAAAGCTTGATCTGTTAAATATTGTGAACTCAATGTAATAATTAGAAGTCAGCATGGATCTGGCAAAGAGCAAGTCTTCCCAAGTGTAATCTCTCTTTTTTTTTGTTAGATATCTTCTGTGATAAATTGTGGAAATGCTATAGCTCTAATATATATGGATTTCAACAAAGCAACTGAAAAAAGATCCTGTGAATTTCTGATTAACAAGTTAATAAGGGTGGGCTGGATAACAACAAATTAATGATTCTAAGTTAGAGGAAGACAGATTCCAACTGAGCATTAAAAAAAATATAGCAAGTCAGCAATGGAACCACTTACCTAGACAGTGGTTGTTTTTTGTCACTAGATATTTTAGTTGCAATGTTTAGTTTATGGATTTACCTGCTTTTCCCAAGGGTTCTTACCACTGTGGTGCTTGCAAGCCAGGATTTACTGGAGACCAGGTCAGAGGGTGCAGAGCTGAACGAAGCTGTAGAAATCGTGTTCTGAACCCTTGCAGTATCCATGCCGATTGTTCAGAAATAAAACAAGGGGACATCTTGTGTGTTGTAAGTCAATGCTCTTCCCATCATTATTAAATATATATAAAACAATCTAGGGCAGGGATTAAGAAGGAAAGAAAAGCAAACAAGACTAATATACAAGACAAAATATGCTATAGTAGCTTTTGGAAGCAAATTTGTATCCATGTTTTGTTTGGAATTTTGATTTTTACCAAAAGATTTCTACATTAATACATTTTTAAAAATTGTCTTAGTATGCCTACCTTTCCCAATGTGATACCTTTTTGCTGTGTTGGGACTGCAGAATGTCAGCCTTATAATCACCATCTCATCCTGCCTAGGAATTTTGGAAGTTGCAGATATATTTCATTGTAAGCAACTTAGAACTGAGAAAGTTGTATAGAAGGCCTAGAATATGTTCTAAATGTGATACTATTATGACATACTACAGCTTTGCCCAATTTAGTATCCTTAGATATTATGGGAATATAGCTCCTGAAATTCATTGGCTATGCACATAGAAATTCAAGGGCCTACAAACTCATTCAGAAGACATCAGATAGCAAAGGCTGACATACAAGGATATGGATCAAATTCTTGTTGAATTTCAGTTGAAAAAGAAAGAATAGGAAGGACTGTGCCCACAAAGTTAACTCCAATATTTCTTTCATTTTGTTATACTTTTGCTCACAGTGTGGCATTGGCTGGGCTGGTGATGGCTTTCTGTGTGGAAAAGATGTTGATATAGATGGCTATCCAGATGAAAAACTTCCATGCTCAGCTGACAGTTGCAAAAAGGTTAGCAGTTTGACAGAGGCCTGAATGACAAGATGAGTATGTTTTATGTTTGTTTCATGTTTCAAAATTTTATCAAAGAACTGCTAGAAAAAGATAACTGAAAACCTTTTGCATCCTAGAGAAATAGTGAAATATCATATGTATTCCTCCTATTGATGATAGTTTGTGATTACCAACACTGCAATCCATTTCATCTGATGGCACTGGTTGGAAAAGAATGCTCTATTGTGCTCACTTTGTAGGACAACTGCATGTTTGTTCCAAACTCTGGACAAGAAGATGCTGATGGAGATGGTGTGGGAGATGCGTGTGATGATGATGCAGATGGGGATGGTATTCCTAATGATCAGGTACTGGTTAGGAATTGGTGTTTTCTATAATTAAGCAATGCTGCTACCAGTCTGGACAACAGGGGCCATTGTATAAAAAAAGTAATCCATCTCTATATTGATTTTTACCATCGTGTACCAGCACTTTTGGCACTTGTAGAGGTTAAAAAATGCATTTTATGCAATAGTATAAATAGGCCATGTCAGCTAGTAAACATGGTATGAGTAATTGTGGATGGGTGAGCATTTTGTTCTCCCCAAGTTACAATTTTAAAAAAAGAAGTTTGAAAAGGACATTTCTTTTTTTAATATATTGTATTAATTTTTTAACATCATCACTTTTATGTTTGGTAAATAGCGTGTTGTCTGGGTTTATATTTAAAAACAATAAATAACAATTAATTTCTATAATTCCATAGTCCACATAGCAGCTTCCCTTGATTTACTCTTCCAATAATATTCTCTTTTATCAACCTTGAATTAGTACATTTCTTAGTATTTTGATAGATAACAATTGAATATAAACATTTTTCTAGTATTTCTACAAGTAACAACCACATCAATATAAAGCTTCTTTTCTAATTGATCATTCTTAATTACCTTGTCATAGATCCTGTTTTCAAAGTTCTTATTTAGATTTGTTTTCCTTGCACTAGATGTCAGCACCAGTTCATTTTTCAGTTTTCAAAATAGGCAATTGCCTTTTGTTTTCATCAATAATATTTTGCCAAGAAAATCTTAAACCAATTCCACCAATTTCAAACTTATCCAGATTTAAGTCTTATATTCATTTCATTTCAATATATTTCTGTCCCCCATAAAAGTTTAATTCGCCGCTTCCATCTGTGGGAGAGTGAAGCAAAAGTCCCCCTCCTTTTCACTTTCAGAGGATTTTTGCTTCTTGGAGTTTTTTTTTCCAGGAAATCAATTATCAAGTAGAAGAGAGAGAATTGATATTCTTACCCAGTTCCAAACACGTTGTTTATGATCAAGCTTAAATTAGTGCTTTTTGGCTTCAGCTGCTCATAGCTTGGGCTAGATTCTGGCATGAAGCTACCCTTACTTCTGCTAGTTTCTGGATGGCTTTCCCCAGACGAAAGGATCGACCGCCATCTCTCCATGGTCAGTGGGGCATCCCTCCTTTGTCGCCTCTTTGGGCCCATTTAGGGTCCCCAAACAGAAAACAAATCGGCCATAGTGTGTGGAACCCTGTGATCCCTAAGGTGCTGCCTACTGTACAAAACCGGAAGCCCTGAAAAGGACATTTCTGCTCTGAAATCAAAATGTTTTTTTAAATTAAATGTTACTTTTTATTTTGTGGGGTACCCCAACTACGAAAATTTGGCCACAAGAATCTGACTAAAGTAAGTGAGTGATTCTCAGTAGGCCTATCCTTTTACTGTTAATCTTGCTAAGCAAAATCTTCAGTGGCTATAAACTGGGAAGGATTTACATGTCTTAGATTTGACTTTCCAGTAATTGTGCAGGCTTCTGCAGCTGTCTGTGTTCTGGGTAACAGTTAATGCTCTTGATATTTAGCCTTGTTTTGTCAAATAAAGGAGAAACTCTGACATGGGAAGGCTAAGGGGAACAAGTGATGTCACATACCTTAAATTATGCAATATGCATTGATCACAAAAAATTATAATTCACAGCATTTGCATGATGTTATGATGGCATCATAGCTCTACTGGATGCCTACAAATATGGCATCTTTTTAGTGTATTTCTCTTATCCATTTATCTCTCTGTATAATTTTTATATTTAGATGACCAATATCCTGTCTCCCAACTATACCCAAAATTGATGCAGATTATTTGGTTATTTTCTTATCCATTCAGATAGGAGTATGTAGTGAGCATAAATATGCTTAAAGGTAAAGGTAAAGGTTCCCCCGCACATGCGTGCTAGTCGTTTCCAACTCTAGGGGCCGGTGCTCATCTCCGTTTCAAAGCCGAAGAGCCAGCGCTTGTCCGAGGACGTCTCCGTGGTCATGTGGCCAGCATGACTAGACGCCAAAGGCGCATGGAACGCTGTTACCTTCCCACCATAGTGGTCCCTATTTTTCTACTTGCATTTTTACGTGCTTTCGAACTGCTAGGTTGGCAGAAGCTGGGATGAGTAACAGGCGCTCACTCTGTTACGCGGCACTCGGGATTCGACCCGCCAAACTGTCGACCTTCAGATCGACAAGCTCAGCATCCTAACCCACTGAGCCACCGCGTCCCTCTATAAATATGCTTAGATATTTGCAAATCTTTACAGGTTGCAAATAACCACCATGTTTTAATGCCATCTGTCAGGGCCATCTGATGGGCAGTGACAAAGAATCCGTCCTAGGTCACATTAGATGACCTTATTTAATCAAGGGAACCCAGAGTATATCCTTCCTATTGGACTCCCTGTGAGGGGCAGAAATAATTGGGGTTAGACAGTCCTCCAAATAATCTGGCCTTTTCTCATGAAGGCTTTATAGGTGACAATCAGCACCTTGAATTGCATCTGGAATTACAACTTTCACAGATAAGATTGATAAGATAACCTTTATTGTCATTTTTTTTTACTGTGGGCACACTGGCACACATTAAAAATGAAATTCTGTTGCCTGGTCTCAAAGTATACACATACATAACAAACATACAAACATGCTATATACAACTAATGTATATACCTGCACCCTTACATATAAATACATATAAATATTAGTCACTGTCCATCTTCAATACATAGTGGAAAGAGGAAGCTTGAGAATTTACAAGGTTAATACTGCATGGAATAAAACTGTGACTGAATCTGGATGTTCTGCTATGGATAAAAGGAAAGCTGAAGTAAGATCACAAGCAAGTCACAATTTTACTTAGCAACTGATTCATTTAACAACACTTGGTTGGCCTGGAGTAAAGACTGATGATATCTAATCCTGGGCCATTAGATGACCTCAACCAGTGGCTTCAAACAGAGATTAAGTGGGAGAGGGGAGAGGATAAAACTCTCACAAAGCAGTATCTAAGGCTAGACTTCTAAATTTATCTAAATTTATTTATCTAGTTAGATTTATCTAACTCTCTATTTCAGGACAACTGTGTCTTGGCTCCTAATGTTAACCAGAAGAATAGTGACCAAGATATCTTTGGTGATGTTTGTGATAACTGTCGCGTGGTATTAAACAATGACCAGCGGGACACTGATGGAGATGGCAAAGGAGATGCCTGTGATGATGATATGGATGGAGATGGTGGGTCAATCTTCATTACCGACATATTGAAAAGTCATGTAGGCAACTATGTGTAGCATTTAGGGGGTTTGTGGTTTGCATATCAACAGTCACATTTAGGCAACTGTACATGCTTTGAAGTATTTCAGACCTGCTTTCTCATATCAGTTTATCAGAAAGCTGCTTTGGCATCAGATAGGCAGTGACCTCATTGCCACATCATGGGCAGGAGATGGGAACATAGCTTAGATTGAAAATTAGGCAGACCCATACAGAGCGTTCATTCTTTGCTCTGATATTGGAGGCACTGAAATTTCTAAAATCATGCCTGTGACAGAGCAGCAACACAAAACTGAAGGTGCACAGATGACAGTTCCTTCCCCCCCCAGGATACTCATTTAACTAACAAAAAAATTCTTCCTGATGCTTGCAAGCATTTCTTTTCAATTGCCTTCACTTCATCCCTGCCCCTTGGGCTGGAGCCATGATTGAGGGTTGGCAAGGCTTTGGATTCAAACTCTCTTCCAGCACACCTTCACCTAAACCCCAACATGTTTCTATTTTCCTATATCTTGATATTGAACAGATGTCTGGAAACAGTGTCAATGTGCGGCAGGGGATTTTTGGCATCAGATTTCTGGTTGATGTACCTTATTTCTGTTTCAGAAAGTGCATTCTAACTTATCCTGTGATCCCTGAAATATCTTTCCAGAATTATACTTCGGCTGAATTGGTAGCTAATTTTTTGTTGCCCAGGCCCAGAATGGACTTCCGGAAGCGGCATCCACACAGAGAACTGGTTGTTCCCATATTTGAATCCCACCACTAGTCAGGCATACACTTTGACATATGAAGCATAGATAGATTGATACTCCCACACACAACACAAGCACAACTTGGGAGTCCCAGATTCTTAATTCCTGCTCAAAGAGTAGGTGATGATAATGGCTATAAGGATCCATTTGGGGAATTGCCATTGCATCCAGAATCAACAATGGAAGCTCTCATTCTAGGAGGTCCTAAAACCCATGACTATTTTGTCTTGTTAAGAATGGTAACAAAAACTGAGTAGGGCCAGGATGGATATACCACCTTCATCCCGATCCTACCAAGGCTAGTAATCCACAAGTGATATCTTCCCATCTCTGTTTAAAGTAATATTGCATATAAACATATAAAAATGAACCAAGTAATAATTTGAAAGACATCTGCCCAGTCAACCCATTCTACATTCTATCTAACAGGCTACCCTAAGAATTAAGATGAGGTAGAGCAGTGGTGAACAATCTTTTTATGGCTATGTCCAATATTTATTTTTCCTTTTTTTTCAACCATGGGAAGATTTATCCATGTCAGAAACTGAAAAAATGTCAGCCTTTTTTTTTACATGGATGGATTTAAATAGTACTTTTAGCAGTGGTTTAAGAAACCCTTTCCTCATTTTTGCCCTTCCCCCAATGGGAGAAAGAAAACCTGAGCAAAAGTTGTGATACCAAAAATTGGTCATTATGCTTGAATTTCTGAGATCTGGTCTGGGAATTTACTTGGACACATTTTTCCCCATCCTGGTGTTTTGGTGAATATGAGGTTACATTAATTATGTGTGCAATTTTATTCAGGGATTAAGAATCTTTTGGACAACTGCCAGAGAATAGCCAACTGGGAGCAGAAAGATAAAGACAATGATGGCGTTGGTGATGCATGTGACAGCTGCCCTGATATCAGCAATCCCAATCAGGTGAGCAGATAGCTGCTGTATCTGCAAAGGCATTGGTCTTCAGTGGAATTAAAAATGAGAATGCAAATTGCTATAAAGTTGCAGGTTTATTACTCTTTCTTCATTCAGGCTTATAAAAAGTATTTTACAAGATGTATTCAAAGCCATTGCTGTTTCATCTTACATTCATAAATTTGAGCAAAGTCAAGAATAATTGAATTAATATAGGTAGTCCTTGAATTATGACAAGCCTCAAATTTTTGTTACTAAGTGAGACCATCTTTAAGTGAGCTTTGCCTCATTTTATGACCTTTCCTGACACAGTTTTTAGTAAATTAATAAAACAATTAAGTGAATCTGGCTTCCCCATCGATCACATGACCCTGGGACACTGCATCCATCATAAATATGAACCAGTTACCAAGCATCCAGATTTTGATCATGTGACCATGGGGATGCTGCAGTGGTTCTAAGTGTGAAAAAATAGTCATACGTTACTTTTTCAGTGCCATTTTAACTTTGAGCGGTCGCTAAAGGAATGGTTGTAAGTCGAGGATTACCTGTACCAAATCAGAACAGTTTTTAATAGCTAATAGCTAATCAAATGACTGCCTGAATGTTTTCTAAAAAGGAAGACTTTTATAAGCTCCCAGAATGTTATTACTAAGATAATGGTGATGGTTTCATTTGACCACAAATATTCAGAAAGGAAGAAAACCCCATTGTGAAAAGTTTCAACCAGACAATTTCCCCCAAGTATCTTTAAATGGTATTGTCTCCAGAATTTTCTGCAAAATGCCAGTTTGAAAAAGCCAGTATAGATAATTGTTTTTCAGTGCAATGTACATAGCAGTATTCATAACCTTTCATCTTATATAATGTAATTTATTTTTATTATTTTTGGGTTTTACAGTCAGATACTGACAATGATCTGGTTGGAGATTCCTGTGACACCAACCAAGACAGGTAAGGTAAAGTTTACTGTAATGTGCTTTAATATTGTGTTTCTCAACCTTAACAGCTTTATATGTGTAAACTCCAAATCCCAGAATCACAGTGTTGAATCACAAAATTAGAGAATTGGGAGGAGCCATGCAAATCACTGAATTTACTTCACTCAGAGCAGGAAACCAAATTAAAATTTTCAGAAGATAGCTGCCTAGTTTCCATTTGAACAAATCCAGTGAAGAGACATTCGCTGTATGTTTGTCTAATTGGTTCTCTTGTATGAACTGTTCTTGCCATGTACATTAACATTTTTTCCGACAAAATGTTTGTCTTTGAGCCAAATGAAATGAAATAGTTCAAATCCACGATTGGAATTGTTATCTCTTTGATTTTTGGGGGGGAAAGGTTTTCCAATGGGACAAATATTCCAAGTATAATTACAATCACAAGAAATAACATTTCTGCTCTATTTAGCATTGGTCAGAACCCACCCTAAGTCATGTCTCTTATTTACCTGAGTACATTTTAAAAAGGGTTCATAAATTGAACAGGGCCCGGTCTAGGACATTTGGGGTGATCAGGGACTGGAAATTAAATTCTACAGGGAAATAGAAGGATGTGTTTAGCTTTGCAGAAAACCTACTGAAGAAGGATAAGGTAGTACTTTAGGGATTTCCCCCCCTATCACAGAATATACAATGCAGATTTTTGATTCAGGAAAGCAGATTCTGGATTCATAATAGGGGGAGCTTCTTAGGGCTCAGAACAGAACAACAGACATTTTCAGTATTTTTCCAGTGGAAGAAGCATACCATTTGTTCTGCTTCATGTAGAAAATAGAATCACCAATTAAGAAGTTGCCAAAAAAAGGAAACATAATGAAAACCTCTCTGGTTTAGTTTTGTGCAAAAAATTGAAAAAGGATACTAAAGTGTGAAAGCCCTAATAAGCAGGCATATACATAGAATAAAGGCTACTGCTAAGCTTGTAAGCCGCCCTGAGTCTTCGGAGAAGGGCGGGATATACCGGTAAATGGAATTTTAAAAAAAAAATCATGAGCATCTGAGAGAGCAGAGGAGCAGATAATGAAATGTGCATCACCATGTTGTTGTGTAAACACTGCCTCTTTTTTACTTGTGTTATGTTGCACACAAGTATGTAATAGGTGGAGCTGGACAGAATCTTGGCTTGCTGTGTGTGTCAGTCCAAGGTAAGCTTGTGTCAAGATCAAAACACAAGATTTGGAAGCATTCACCAAACATATGAACTGGTGGACAGATCAAATTCCCACGTGAAGATGTTAAGGAAAATAGTCTCGCCTTCCTGGACTGTGCTGTATACATTAAGGAAGACAGAAGCCTTAACACTGAAGTTTACAGAAAACCCACTTACACAGATCACTATTTACATTTTGATTCACACCACCCACTGGAGCACAAAATGGGAGTTATCAGAACCCTACACTACAGAGCTGAAAGCCTGCCTACCAGCAAAGAAGGAAAAAAAAACATCAAGGAAGCCCTCAGAACATGTGGCTATTCCAAGTGGGCCTTCATCAAATCTCAAAAAAGACCTAGCAGGAGCTCCTCCGTAACAGACAAAGAAAACAATAAATGAAGCAACGTAGTCATTCCATACATTGCAGGAATATCGGAAAAGCTCAGCCAACACACATACTTGCACACTTCAAACCGAAGAATACACTAAGGCAGAAGCTTGTCTATCCCAAGGATAAAACACCCAGACAAACTGAGCAACGTGTTATATGCAGTACAATGCAGTGAGCCATGTGCAGATCTGTACTTTGGGGAAATGAAGCAACAACTTCATAAACGTATGGCACAACACAGGAGAACAAACCTATCAGGACAAGAGTCAGCAATCTGTCTGCATTTAAAAAACAAAGGCCACTCTTTCAAAGACAGCAAAGTCCACATTTTGGACAGAGAGGATCGCTGGTTTGAAAGAGGGGTCAAAGAGGCCATCTATGTCAAAATTGGATAGCCTTCTCTCAACAGAGGGGGAGGGATATGACATCATCTATCTCCAGTCTACAACACAGTCCTTTCAACAGTTCCAAGAAGGCTTCACACCCATTTGCACTACTCAGGTGACCCTGAAGACACAAATAAGTCTCCAGGTAGCTTTAATGACTCGCTAAAAGAATGCAAATGAACAGCTGTCTGCAGGAGTACAAATCTTTCCATTCCCCACTATCCAGTCAGAGCTGAAGAAGCTTCTTGAATGAGAAGCAAAATGTCTTCAAAGAAAAGCAAAGTCCAGTTGTCTTGTGAAAAAGCATCTTTGGGTCATTTACAATGATGTAATTAGCAAGAGCATTTATGGAGGATGTTAAAAAAATAAAGACCATCGCAACAATAATTTAATCCCACCCTTTTTAAACTTTACTGGCAATTATCATCATCTTTGGCTTCAATTAGTATTGACATCTGTCAGCCCTTTAAGGTAGACCACACCAGGAAATCAATTCCATGTGGCTCTGTTCTATTTTTATTGTAGAGCTATGTAACAGAATTTTGCAAGTCTGAATGTGCTTCTCTCCTTTATCTTTGTGTGAACTAAAGAGCTTATCTACAATATTTACTCTCATTACTTTCTTTTTCTGGATTCAGGTCCTGTTTATTTATCTGTTGCCTTGGTAGTGGCTCTTGCTTTTGTCCTTCAAGGCCATTCCCCTGTTGTCTATATCATCAAGCATACTATGAATGGAGATGTTTCTAGCACTCTGTGGAATGACACAATGCCATGCTCTTTACTCATACAAGATTATAGCCCAGATTCTTACACTTGGGGATAGACTTCCCCCATCTGGTGACAGAATGTAACTTGCATCTGACTTATCTTTACTATTAGCTTCACTCAGCTTCAATATTATTTGTGCTGGCTGGAATGATGGAAATTGTAGTCCAGTTACGTTTAAGAGCTAATGCGGTATACTAATTAAGGTGTTGAACTAGGACTGGAACATCAGGCTCAGACCTTCTTCAGTCAGGGACGAGTATGGGGTGACTTTAAGCCAGTCACTCTCTCTTAGTTCATCTGCCTCACAAAGTAGTGGGATGGAGTATTATCTGAACTGCCTTGAATTTGGTAAGGATGGTGGAATATAAGCAAATAGATAAATAAATCAGGAGAAAAGAGTTGGAAGAGATTGCTTAGGAACATAGATATAGAAATTAGCACATTGTGTATATGGATTTTTTTTCTACCCTGCTATACCCTAGTGATGGGGATGGACACCAAGACAGCACTGATAACTGCCCCACAGTCATTAACAGCTCCCAGCTTGACACTGATAAAGATGGCTTGGGGGATGAATGTGATGATGATGATGACGACGATGGAATTCCTGACCACGTCTCTCCAGGGCCTGATAATTGCCGGCTGGTTCCTAATCCAGGACAGGAAGATGAGAACAGTAAGGCCATCCTCTTTCTTTTCAGTCTTCACTACTGATTTTATTTTTGAATTTATTATTACTGAACTAGTGCTTCATTTCCCTGGAGAAGGTTCAGCAGGACCAGGAATAAAGGAATCATTCTGGATTTTCTGAAACATTCCATTCCCAAATCGGTCATTTTTGCATATCACTTTGCACCTATGCTTTGGCAAATGAACTATTTCAAGCATCGGTTTAAACTTCAGCTATCAAATGACACCCCTTAAAAACGTGAGTTTTGGTTTGCAGGTGATGGAATTGGTGACCTTTGTGAATCAGATTATGATCAAGATACAGTTATTGACCAGATTGATGTTTGCCCTGAGAATGCAGAGGTTACCCTGACTGATTTCAGAGCTTATCAGACTATTGTCCTGGATCCAGAAGGTGATGCTCAGATTGATCCAAACTGGGTGGTTTTGAATCAGGTAAATAATTTTTGAAATCTAAAAGCAGTCAGGAATGAACAGTTGCAATGAAAACTAAACACTTCTCCAAACGTGATTAATCTGATTATGTCTTTAGCAGTGAAATGAGTTGGTGTATTCTCAGAGGAAAATAATCACTTTGTTGGTTTAGCAAAGAACCCCAGAGTTGTCTACAAACAAGCTAGAAATAAATCACCTGAGCAGAAATTTGCTTTGAGAATTAGGAGGGAGCCCCTAATAAATTTGCCTTCTAGGTCAACAGATAGTACTTGGTTAACATAAGAAATTTAAAGGGAAAGTAGTAAGAGCCATTCTATTCAGGGTACTCTTAAGACTGAAAAGTCCAAATCAATGTACAAGAGTCTGCAGCTGTAACATAAAATGCTTATGCCATGTTTCTTTTCCTGCCAAGAAACAACAGGCATATGTCTGTAGCAAAATCAAGCTCATGGATGTCTTTGAAAAAGTTAAAAGGTTTAAGTAGCCAATGGCCATAGTTCAGCTGATGACAAAGTTAAAAAAAAAAGGCACAGTAGCAGAAACTGACTTTAGAAGCAACTCTATGGAATGATAGAAGAACAGGCCCAGTGGCTGAGAATCTTAATGAGAAAGAAGAGATTTAGAAAACATTGTGCCCTGCAGGAACCCCAAAACAATTTTCAAGCTTTATAGATAAAACAGGAGTGGCCAGGAGAGGAAAAATAAACTGCAGGATGTGTCAGGCTTTACCTAAGCCAACACTGAAAGTCAATGATTCAGAACAGATGATAGATTCTGTTTATTGCAAGAACTAGAAAAGCCATTGAAGAACAAATCTAACAACTGCCAAGAATAAAATGCAGGCCATATTTATTGCAAAAGCAAGTTTACATATGTGTACCTCTTTCTACTGCCAGCATTATATTACAGGCTAAGAGTTTCTCGGGACAAGAGTAACAGTTGGCATCTAGACTTTGTTACGATAACAATCCACTTTGATGTCAGGTTGTTTTTTTTCTAACTTTGCCAGGTGGTGGATTCCTAAAGGGCAGAGGGGAGGGAAGAACAATGTTGGAGCCCAAAATACTGCAGTGAGTTTCTTAAGCCATTAAAAAAATAAAATCAAAACACTGGCTTACAAAGTGTCTGATCTTTCTTATCACTAATGCTTAGAGCATGAGAAATAAAGATGACCTTCAACTCATAGTACAAAATAAAAAATATGATTTCACTGATGTAATGGAGATCTGCTGGAATGCTTCCTATATAGCAACTAAAGGGTACCGTTTATATAAATGAGATAGAAGCCATTGAAAAGGAGGGAGAAATCACATTGTTGGTTAAAAATATGCATTCTTTCTCATAAATTTAAATGAATGAACTTGCTAATGCTATAGAAGCATCTGGCTTAAGAAAAAAAAGAGATCAACAAATAAAAGCAGTATTGTTGTAAGTATCTGCTATTGCCTAACTGACCAAACAGAAAAAGCAAATGATGCCTTCTAAAAATGCAGATCTTTCAAAGAGGCATGGAATCATAGTGATACAGTAAGAGACTTTAATTACCAAACATCTGTTGGGAGATAAATTCTATCCTGGATTTTCCATTTCTAACTTGCCTTGGTAATAACTTTTTCTTTAGAGAATGTAAGGAAGTACAAGAGGATCAACTGTTCTTGACTTGATAATATTCAGTAGAAAAGACTTAGTTGAGGAATTAGTAGTAGAGGAAAAAAAATGAGAAAAATGACCAAATAACATTGGAATTCCTGATTTTACATTCATACATATACAGTATACACACAGATTTATCACATTATTCCCTTTTGGGTTGTAATATTATGCAAAGCACAGGAAAAATAGAAGAAGTGGACAAAATCAAGGCAGAATATAAGACAAAAATTGAATTCTAATCCAATTTAGTTTACACAAACACTATGCTATCTTATACCATTGCTATTCAGTGCCAAGACTAGTTTATATCAACCTCTCCAGACTTTTCTGTCTTTGCACACCATTCTTATTTTCACCTTGAAAGTGTTTATGAAATATGAAAGATAAAAGAATAAAATACAAATAAACAAGGATTGAAATATAATAGAGAATATAGTTTTCCAGAGTTTCCAAGTAAGGAATGGTGAGGTAGAACATCTCTGAATGGAAACAATGACTGTGAACAAGACCGAAGGACCAGTGAATATGCCAGTCCCATGGAATCTCTCTGGATAAGGACATGATGGGAGATTGTCAATGTGCTTTGAATATCTGTTCCTCATAAGGAGACCATAGGACATCAATTACTAGCAGATTTGAGTGCAAGGAAGTGAAAGGAACCATCATGGTCTCAACTTTGATCCTTTAAAACAGGCATGTCAAACTGCTGGCCCATGGGTCAGATGCATCATACTAAAATTGCACCCACCCCATTGCCGGCAATGAGAAAAAAGTCGCAATACGTTGCGCGATGTCACGTGACGTCGTGGGTTTGACATGCCTGATTTAAAAGGAAACTGAGCTTGGTAAATTCATTTTCAGAAATTACCTGTTCAACTACTTAAGGGTAATAGAGATCTTCAAAACAATAAGTTTGAAAAGCCACTTAACTATAAGCTTAAGAAGTTAAATAATTAGAAATAAATGGCAAAACGCTGAATAAAAATTTGGAATAGTATGATAGACATGTCTGTGTGTAAAGAGCCAATTTGGTGTAGTAGTTAAGCACCAGGCTAGAAATCAGGAGACTACGTCTTAGGCATGTGACTTTGGGTTGCTCATTCTCTGTCAGCCCAAGGAAGAAGGCAATGGCAAACCAATTCTGAAAATCTTGTCAAGAAAACTCCAGGGACTTGTCAGGAATCAAAAATGGTGTAGAAGGCACACACAGAAAAGTATGTGTGTACATTTACAAAAGAGACCTTTCTGAACTCATTGGTTTGATATTTTTGTATTTTACTGTAGGAAACAAAAATCTAATTTCTTCTACTCTTTGGTTCACTAATTGTGTTACCTACATTTTGCAGGGTATGGAGATTGTGCAAACTATGAACAGTGATCCTGGACTTGCTGTAGGTATGTACCCATTTCTACGAAGACATTTACAGCAAATCCATACACACAAAAATGTTTGCGGATAATCAATTTAAACAATGCAATTCACTCCCATTCTTCAGCCAGCTGAATTTACCATAGGAGTGTTCATTGCATCTCTCCTTCCAATCCTTCATCATTCTGCTTAATAGAAAGTGCTCATCACAGAAAGTCTAGTGAAGAATGAATAAGCTGTAGGAGCACCAGTCTCTTGTAAAGCATATATAAAGGGCAAGCTTTAATTCCTTCATGACTGGTTAAAAATTAAGTGAACAGAAATTGGAAAAATCCTTATTTGTACCTTGAAATGCTATTGTCAATAAAAGTAGACAGTGGTGGATTTGATTGCCAACCATGAGACTCAGCATAAAACAGTTGGTATTTATTGATACGTCTTCCTGGTGCTGGTGGATTGGGGCTCTTGGATCCAAAAGATTCAACAGTCCCTTGCAATGATATTTCTGGTGGGGATGTTCTTCATATGTTTAGAATCATAATTCCCATTTTCCAGCTTTCACCCAAACCAGCAAACAATTCTGGGAATTGTCCCAAGGCATGTGGAAAACTCCAGGTTGGGGAAAATCTTATCAGTGAATCAGATTCTATAATTGCAGATGGTTTGGATTTCATGCATCTTGTTTACATCTATTGGATAGGTTATACAGCTTTCAATGGAGTTGATTTTGAAGGCACTTTCCATGTGAATACAGTAACAGATGATGACTATGCAGGCTTCATTTTTGGTTATCAAGACAGCTCCAGCTTTTATGTGGTAATGTGGAAACAGACTGAGCAGACCTATTGGCAAGCCACTCCATTTCGAGCTGTCGCAGAGCCTGGGATTCAGCTGAAGGTACTGGTTTAAGCAAAATGATAAAGGCTTTCATCTAACAATATGCTTGGAGAGAATTGCCGACATCTGTGTTGTATAACATTACTTTGTTGGGATGTTTTACAGACTGGAAAGGTCTTTACAGATTTTGGCATTCCTTAGAATGTTGAAGAAAAAATGTTGATGGATATTTCTTCTTTTTAACATGTCTGTGTGTAGGCTGTTAAGTCAAAGACTGGGCCTGGAGAACACCTCAGAAATTCACTTTGGCACACTGGAGACACTAATGATCAAGTCCGATTGCTCTGGAAAGATCCACGAAACGTTGGCTGGAAAGATAAAGTTTCCTATCGCTGGTTCCTACAACACAGACCTCAGGTTGGATATATTAGGTAAAGCTTTGAGGCAAGAAGAGCTTTATTGTTTTATATCCATTTTCATGTTATTGACTAACATGTATATATGTTTATACACATATACACATACCAACAACTGGGTTAGACTTGCTGAATTGAATATATACTGTAGTTTCCGGCGTATAAGATGACTTTTTAACCCATAAAAATCTTCTCAAAAGTCAGGGGTTGTCTTATACGCCGGGTGCTGAAACTTTAGGGACAGGGCTGGCTGGAAAACCTGGAGTGAATCTCCCATTTGGTCTGCACAGGGAAAGTGGGACCAATTGGAGAAGAAGCTGCAGTCTGTGATTTTTTACAGGCTGGGGTCTGGGCGTCTTTCCTTCTAAAGTTGAAGAGCAGCTGTAGTCTATCCCAACTTGAAAGGCAGGTGGGGAATGCCGCAGCCAGAGCAGCTGCTTAGCTCTAAGGACACATTTGACTCAGGAACTGGGTGGGCTGGCTGGAAAACCTAGAGCGGATCTCCCATTTGGTCTTTTTTTTTATTTAAAAAGTTTTACAATACATTTTAACTTTAATCCCCCCCTCCCCCACCCCCACCCAACCCTCCCTATCCCTTCCCCCCATTCCCTCCTCCCCCCCCCCGACTTCCCAGAGCTAAATACAGGGTATAAAATCAAAAAACAAACATAAGCACCCCTATGTTATCAGCAATAAACTATTAGTTCTATCTCCCTCTAGCTCATGTAAAATGAATACAAACAATATTAATATTACAAATAAAGTAAAAAAGAAAAAGAGAAAAACAAAAAAAAGCTTTACTCAGAATAGATTTTCTTAATCCCAGTCCTTATTCATATTAATTTCAAAGAAAAAAAATAAACAAATTCTCAGTTACACGCCAAAAGCGCCTATCTATTAACCTTAATAATCTCCAACCAAACTAAACCATAATCAAAAATAATTCTTGCATGTATCACACCAAATGTCTCGCAGTTCCAGGTCATCCTTGAGTTCAAATAAAAAGAGTAAAAAAAAAAGGGTTAAGCAGTCTGTAAGACAACTTATTGTTAATTAGGAGCTTGCATACCCATTCTTAGTTCAACACACACTTTTAGTCCATAACCCTAATATACTTTTCTAACAAGCAAATAACATCCATCTTAAATTGTGTTACATATTAAAAAAAACTTTCTTTCTCCTCTATGATAAATTTAATCCATTAAGATACTAATTTAAAAATTTAATCAGCAATCTTAACGCCCCAAAACTTTTGGAGCACGTCTGTCATGACCCCCAAAACTTCTTTGGACCGCGCCCCTCCCACATCTTCACTGTAAATACACTTTGGAGATTCCATAACTATCTGCTGGTCTTGCTCTTGCTCTCGTCTCGCTCTTCTTAAGGCGGCACGCGTCTTCCTCTGGCCTCCTGCAACATCCAATGAAACTGTATCTTGATCCCCTCCAACACCATTGTCCTCTATCTGTCTGTCTGCAACATCTTGAAGCTTTCCCTCGCCGTATCCCTTAACAGCTTCCAAAAATGATAGGGGGGTTGCTTTTAACACATTGCTATAAAAATCACGTGCCTGGGCCACAGTAACCAGACGATGTCTTTTACCTTCATGCGTCACCACCAGTCCAACTGGAATCTCCCATCTAAACTTAATATCACATTTCTTAAGTTCCTGTACTAAAAATGCAAAATCTTTCCTTCTCCTTAAAATCTTCGGAGGAATCTCTTTTAAAACCAAGACTTCTTGCTCAGCCACTACCAGTTTAGTATCATAGGCAGCTTGAATAACTTCATCTCTAATTACTCTCTTTGTAAAATAGACCACCACATCTCTGGGTAACTTCCTTTGTCTTGCAATCCATGAATTTACACGAAAAATTTTGTCCATATTTCCCTCAATTTCAGATGCTGGCTGGCCCAATACCCCTTCCAGAGCCTCAGAAATCAGCTGCTTTAAATCTTCTTTACAGTTCTCCTTTAAACCCCTGATTCTAATAGCATACTGCATCTGATGATACTGAGCAAGGCTCAATTCTCCGTCCATTTTATCCCTTATATTTTCATTTTCTGATACTTTTGCTTCTAATATAGAGTTCTTTTGACTGAGATCCTTCACTTTTTCATCCAGCTGTTGCACACATTCAGCTACAGATTCAATCATAGACAACATGTCCACCCTCATTGCTCTAAACCTCTCTTCCATCTTCTTCTCCAGTTTCTCCTCCAACTTTTTCAGCTTTTCATCCATCATGTCAGACATCAATTGTGAATGCTTTCCAAGAGCATCTTGTAAATCCTTAAGCGTCAATGCCGGAGGAGGTGCAGGAGGAAGCAAAGCTTGCAATGAGGTCTGTTGCACCAGGGAAGACCCCGCACTCCGAAGAGCTTTAGAAGTTTTAGCCGCCATCTTCCCCCACTTTCACTTATTGCGCACTTTCACTTTGAAGCTATAAAATCCATTGAGCTAGAGAGTAAAGATAAGAGTCCACATCACCTTGACCTCCTGTACTGCTCTGCCTGCATCTTGATAATCAAAGGTATTTCCTTTTGGCAGGGGTGGTTGCTAACGCCTGGCTCTGCTCCATAAATCCCGGAGCAGGGGCGCTGCGCAGCTCGGAGCAACCCAGGTATCAGACCCCGTCCGACGAGTCACCCAAAGATGGAAACCGGAACGGGAGCTGGTTCTTCTAGCCGTGTTTATTTTCCGCATAAACAGTTGCTCAAAGACAAATGAAGTCAGCGTTGACTTTACAGCACAGTCAACGCTGTTAAATAACCGGCAGAGCCGACTCCCATCACCACACCCTTAATCACACCACCACGCCCCCACCCTACTTAAACACCGCCTCCCAAGATTCCCTCCTTTTGGCTCCCATCCCACCACCAATGCAGCCGGTAAGTTACCCCCCAGCCTACACCTCTCTCCGTCCCCCCAGAACTCTGCCTAGGCTCTTTTGTCCCCTCACCACCCCAGACCGCTGCAATCTGCGCTCTAAACCCCTCCCCGGCCCACCGGTCGTCTCCATCACCCCCTGGCCCACCCGGGCATCCATTCTTGTCCTGCAGCATGGGCGCAGGGCAGCCATCGCCCAGCCCATCGCACAGCTCCATCCCGGCCTGTAAGCAGCGTCTGGGAGCCGGCTGGCTGGTTCGCGGCCTCCCCAGCTGACAGGCGGCCCGCCGCTGCGCCGTTCTCTCAATTGTCCCATTCCCCGGCCCGTCGGAGCGGTGTGGGCGTGGCCGGCCGTTTCCGGAGCCCGGCAGCATGGAAAGGAGACGAGGATGCCGGCGAACGTCCCTGCGGCCCGGTACGTTGCCTCGGGCGGTCACGGGGATGCTGGGAGGGGCCGTATGCCGAGCTGGTCCTCCGGGAGACGACGAGCGCCGGCAGGAGGTCTCGGGCGGTTGGGGAGGGCCGTACGCTGTCCTGGCCCTCTGGAAGGCGATGGGCGCTGGCGGGAGGCTTCGGGGCCTGACGGGGCACTCAGCAGGAGCCTGACGGTCGGGTGAGTCTCCCCGCGGCCCGTCTGAATGTCGGGCGTGCCCGGCCCGACATGCCGCCCCCCCTACCAAGGGTCCTCCTGCAGACGTAGAAAACAAGGGTTTAGCATCCTTCACCATGCGCACACCCCCATGTCCCCCACCCCCTGGCCTGCCAGGGTGGGCTCGGTGGAACGCCCGGATCAAACGTGGAGCATGGACATCTCCCCGTGACACCCACGTCGCCTCCTCCACCGGGTACCCCTTCCACCGAAGGAGATACTGTAGAGCACCCCTCCGCACCCTGGAGTCTAAGACCTCCTGCACCTCATACTGGTCAGCGTGAACCGGTCCGGGACCCCCCTCCCCTGCTGCCGCGGTAGCCGCTGGGGCAGGTTTCAGCAAGCTACTATGGAACACCGGGTGGACCTTACCCAAAAACTTAGGCAACCGCAGCCGCACCGTCACCGGGTTTATCACCTGCACCACCCGGAACGGCCCGAGGTATTTGGGCCCTAGCTTACGGCACGGAACCTGTAACCGTAAATACTTGGAACCTGTAACCGTAAATACTTGGTGGACAAGTAAACCAGGTCCCCCACCCGCGGTGTAGCAAACTGACTTACTATCAGACCCCGTCCGACGAGTCACCCAAAGATGGAAACCGGAACGGGAGCTGGTTCTTCTACACCAGGCTTCGGGGGGGCTCAATCCTTCAGCCACCCAAACTCTCAGCTCAGGCGGCCCCAGAGAGCTCAACCCCTACCTGGGGCCTCACCCCCTCCTCTTCTCCCGAGGAGGGGGCTTCAAATCCATCTAAACAGCTGATCGGCGCTGTTTACGATGGAAAAACACAGCTGCGGAGTGGGCAGCCCGAAAACGGCTGTCTTCGGCGTCGCGTCGCCACCGGAAGTGCCGGTCTTTTTTTTTTTTTAATCCCATTTATATCCCGCCCTTCTACGAAGACTCAGGGCGGCTTACAATTTAAAGCACAAATCAATGTGCTTAGCAATAGCCTTCAATCTATGTGTATGCCTGCTTATTAGAGCTTTCACACACACCCCCACAAGCAGCATTATTACAAAGTCAGCTTATTGCTCCCAACAATCTGAGTCCTCATTTTACCTACCTCGGAAGGATGGAAGGCTGAGTCAACTTTGAGCCTGGTGGGATGCAAACCTGCACTAATTGCAGGCAGCTGGTGTTACTTAAGGCTCTGCACAGGGAAAGCTTTAGAGTGAATTAGGAAAAGTGAAAAAGTGAATTAGGAAAATAGGAAACGGTTGCTGGAATTGGGTATGTGTAGTTTAACGAAGAGAAAGGTGAGGGGTGACATGATAGCAGTGATCCAATATCTCAGGGGCTGCCACAAAGAGGAGGGAGCCAAGCTATTCTCCAAAGCACCTGAAAGCAGGACAAGAAGCAATGGATGGAAACTAGTCAAGGAGAGAAGCAACCTAGAACTAAGGAGAAACTTCCTAACAGTTAGAACAGTTAACCAGTGGAACAACCTGCCTCCAGAAGTGGTGAATGCTCCAACACTGGAAGTTTTTAAGAAGAGACTGGACAACCATTTGTCTGAAATGGTATAGGGTTTCCTGCCTTAGCAGGGGGTTGGACTAGATGACCTCCAAGGTCCCTTCCAACTTCTTCTTCTTCTTCTTCTTCTTCTTCTTCTTCTTCTTCTTCTTCTTCTTCTTCTTATTATTATTATTATTATTATTATTATTATTATTATTATTATTATTATTATTATTATTATTATTAAGTTTAATCCACTTGCACTGTTTTATGTTTACATGTTTGATGACAAACAGCCTTATGTTTATAAGTGACAGTTTTCCTACTAAGTACCTGCATGTCATAAGCATTTGAATTAAAATTACCATATTAAAATCAAATCTGATGTTTTTTAATTTTTATTTGGTGTGCATTGGAAGAGGGGTAGTCTTATATGGCGAGTATAGCCCAAACCCTATAATTTAACAGGAAATGTAGGGGGTCGTCTTATACGCCCAGTCGTCTTATACGCCGGAAAATACGGTATCTTCATACTATTAAACTGGTAGGCGAGGGGATCTTTTGCACATGCCTGCATACACTTTATTTATTTTATTTATTTATTTATTTTTATTTTAATCCCATTTATATCCCGCCCTTCTTCGAAGACTCAGGGCGGCTTACAATTTAAGCACAAACCAATGTGCTTAGCAATAGCCTTCATTCTATGTATATGCCTGCTTATTAGGGCCACCCCCAAGCGGCATTTAATCAAATCTAATCACTTTAATCAAATCTAATCTTTAAAGTTTGAAAGATTTGAATCAGTTCAATATTTTAGGGTTTTCTTTTGTAATTTTATTAAAAGTTTTTAAAACAGAGGTAAAAACCAAAAATAAACTAATATAAAATATGGAAGAAAAAAAATAAAAGAGAAAGCTTTAAAGTTCAACAAAGAAGGAAAAAAGAAAAATATAAAAGAAAGAAGATACAAAGAGGTGACTTCCATTCCTCTTTGCAGCAGTTATATGTACAATTATAAGTTTACCTGTTACCATATACTATATCTTCATTTTTTCTGTTTTATGTAAAAGTCCATCTAGTCTAGAAAGAATATTGATTTATAAAGTGAATTTCTCTTATTCTAATGATCAGAAAATCTCTCTTTAGCTTAAATTGATTACACTGGAAAGTATTTAAAAAATGACAGTTGCAACCTTGTGTTCATATAGGTTGCATTGCAGCTGTGAGCTTGATTGAACTCTTATTGACTCCCAGCTGAACCCATGAGTCAACCCAAAAACCTCAGTTCCTGCTGTCTCCTCACAAGGAATAGTAGTCCAAAGTGCAAGTGAGTGATCTCATGATCTCTCCTTATCCAGAAAGACTATGCCAGCCAGAATTTGACATCTGGCCATCTGTCTCTGCCACAGTGCTATCCCTGCTCCTTCAGGGACATTTGGTCCACCATAGATTCCTCCTCAGAAGTAAATCAATTCAATATTTTGAAGCAAATTACAAAGTTGAAGGGATTCAACTAAACTTTTTGGATCAAGCTGATGTTCAGCTTCAATTGTGCTTGATTTACAACCTCTCTGATAGATATAATAACAAAAACAATAACAATAAATTAAATTTTAGATATAATGTCTGTGCATTAAGCTTCATTGAACATAATGAATGAAGTTAGTAAAATAAGGATTTAGATTATTGGGGGCAGTACACTGACATTTGTAAACCGCTCAGAGAGTGCTTTAAAGCATTATTGGAATGGTATATAAGTTAAGTGCTATTGCTATAATGACACTTGCTGCACAGAGAATGAAGTCACTGACATTTTTAACTTAATTTTGTCTCCATTTCAAAAGGGCAAGATTTTACGAAGGATCTGAACTGGTAGCAGATTCTGGAGTAACCATAGACACAACCATGCGTGGAGGAAGACTTGGTGTTTTCTGCTTCTCTCAGGAAAATATTATTTGGTCCAATCTGAAATATCGTTGTAACGGTAGCATTTTTCTTCCATCTGTTTTCTTGCATAATCAAAAACCAACTGAATAAAGGCTAACTCCTTTAGTATGGTTACAGGAATAACTACATCTTTAGTCACCCTTTTACATAAACACTGGACTACACCAACCCACTATTTTTCCATTGTAAGAATGCATATTGCCATTGTGAGTCCCAGGAAGTTTCCTTATTTTAAAAAATGATGCTTTATTTTAATTAAAATAAAAACACTTATTTTAAAAACACTTTAAAAAACACTTTCCAGTGCTGAAGCAGCGGATCAAGCTTACAGTTGCATAGTGATATTGCATATCTCCTCAGCTCCAAAGTTGTGATTTTTTTGGCAGCAAACAGGCCAAGCAACAGTGTCTTTCTTTGCTTGGAAAGAGAAAGTCAGATGGGTCATTATTGGTTCAAAGTTTTCCACATAGCTTCAGAGCACAACCTTTGCAAGCTGTGTTTCTCATTGGCCTTTCCTTGAAATGGGTATATAGTGTGGAAGCTGAAATAGCCACTAAATGGTGTGCTGTATGCTGTCATTCGCCAGATTTGTCACTGGTGGACCAGAGTGGTTCAGGTGCTGAAGATGGATCAGGAAAACCAAAGTTCAAATCTTAGTTGACCATTGTGGATGATCAAGTGACTTTGGGTCAATCGTTTTCTCAGCCCAAGCAAACTGGAAGACAAAATTAAGGGAAAGCTTAACTGCTCAGAGAAAAGAAAAAGGCAGGACATAAATGCAATAAAGTATTATTCTGTTGATTTAATTCTTTTTCAAATTAGTATTTAATTGGAGGTGCATCTCTGCCCTTAATTTTCATTGGGATTATAGAATAAGTACAGGGAGGTTTTCACTATTTCTTTTTCTAATCTGAGAAATCATCAGTGTAGCCTTGGGGACAGTTTCCAGGGCTTCCAACTGAAGCTTGCTCTCTCTTTTTAGCAGAATTATAATTTGGAGGACAAGAAGTGACATGCTTACATTCATATTTAATTAGTGAATTTTTTTAAAGTTTTATAGCTATATCTACCATTTCCTTACCTGCAATTTAAAAACAAAAAAACTCAACAGTTCCATAACTACAGTGGACAGTGATTCTATCTCCTTTCTTGATTTCAGATACAATCCCAGAAAATTTCCAAGAATTTCAAGCTCAGAAGTATGGAGCTGGAGGTATTTAAGGAGAATCAAGAATGCAAGATATTATGGTGACTAATAATGCAGCACCTTTTTAATTCTTATACAGTTGTTTGTGTATAAATGCCCAGTTCATTTGCTATGATTGATAAATAAAAAGATAAAGTAGATTAGGGTTTCTTTTTGTTTTCATTTATTTTAAGATAATGTAAAATTTAACTGGGACGCGGTGGCTCAGTGGGTTAGGACGCTGAGCTTGTTGATCGGAAGGTCGGCAGTTTGGCGGGTCGAATCCCGAGTGCTGCGTAACAGAGTGAGCGCCTGTTACTCGTCCCAGCTTCTGCCAACCTAGCAGTTCGAAAGCACGTAAAAATGCAAGTAGAAAAATAGGGACCACTCCGGTGGGAAGGTAACAGCGTTCCGTGCGCCTTTGGCGTCTAGTCATGCCGGCCACATGACCACGGAGACGTCCTCGGACAAGCGCTGGCTCTTCGGCTTTGAAACGGAGATGAGCACCGGCCCCTAGAGTCGGAAACGACTAGCACGCATGTGCGGGGGAACCTTTACCTTTACCTTAAAATTTAACTCCCAGTATGATTTTGTAGGCAATAACAGACAAAGACTAATAATGTTACACAAAAACACAATGAGAGGCTGAATATGTAAATGACTTGATATTTATAAGACAGAGATATGGAAATAATTTTGCTCGCTAATTTATATATTGATTCAAATCCAGTACTAAATGCAATAACTGATCTGAATTTCACACAAGGAAGGACTAGCAGATTAATTTCCCATAGAAATTGCCATGTAAGACCAATTTTTCAGTAAACTGACACCCCCCCAGTAATAAATCACACCAAATCTCATGTTCCTCTTCAATTTTAGTATTTACAATGGTTCAGATTAGTCCTAAAAGCATACACAAGAAGGGTGGATAGTAGGATTTATTTTTTATGACTTCTTTAAAGTCCCACCCAAATGGTAAATAATCAGAAGAGAGATGGAAGAGCAAAGCATCATCCAACTGCCCTGCAGCAGATGAAGCGGATTTTAGACCACTACATTAGCTAACACAGCTTTCTCTGATCAAACATATTTTCATGTTTATGTTACCATTCTGGCCTCCTAATATAATCAACCCTGGATGGTCCCACCTGGCTGCTCAACCCACTTACTTCAGCCCTCTGAGGAAAATCAGTGGCTGCTTCACCACCTGGGATCCTTTGCCTGGACAAGAATAGGCATGAAGGCAAAGTCAAGAAATGTTTAGAGAGAGGAGGGAAGCGATCCTAACATTTGTGTTCCAAAATGACTAAGCCTTGCTAAATACCTCATTGGTTTCTTTTCCTTCTCAAGTTGTGTTCTGTAAACTTACTGGAAGCATCCGAGTCTGCATCCTATATAGCAGAAGTCTTGAAATTGAGCTTAGATGCATAGCAGGACTCCTCAAGATCTTTGGAGGTTATTATCCTATGAGCAGAGCTGAGCTGAACAGAAGAAACAGCCAAGCTGGGCAACATCTCTGCAATTGGCCTCCTTGGAGCCACAAAGCCAGGTTCAAGATGGCTTTTTGTTCTTAGTCAGCATCACGGTGCCTTTGCATTTGTGCACTGCCCCAGAATGGGGATAGCATCTCTGAACACATCTCCAATAGGAGCCACAAGGAACAATAGCCAATATCAAAGTTGCAGAGCAAGTCAAGGAACACAAACTCTGTGTTCTGCTGGCAATGAGCCAAAACCTATCAGTAGGTGACAACAGTGAAGAGTGGAAGTGAGAATCAGCATCAGGGAGAAGCCCAGACATTTCCCCAACTTAGAATTTTGAGGTTGTAACAACCCTTGAGTGCTAAATGCCACCTCTCACTTAAACTCAACACTTATGCTTCTTTCCCACCCTTGGACCTTATAACTCACAGTGGCTATTAAGAAAAATGATCTTGATGGAGATATGCAGGTTAAGGAACTGAAGCATTTTAAAGTCCAGAATAGTGAGATAACATTTGGATGTGTTTCAGACTGACTCCTCCCTAAATCTGAACTACAAGGTAGAGGAGGTATAGCAAAATCAGATTTGCAAGATCCCATTATTATGGCCTTTCTGCGGAGTTTATGTCTCGGTCTGGTCTGCCTAATGGGGTTGGTACACCTAAAATGCCTCTGAAATAATGCTCCAAAATTGCATTTATTAAAAAAGAAACTTCTTTGAGAGGCAATATTAGATGAAGTTCTTAATGTATTTTCTTGGTATAATAACCTCTGGGCGACTCTGCCTTCACAGTGTCTTTTTCAATCTTTGCCAATGCAAAGCTGGAGAATTCTGGGGATTGAAGTCTACATATTTTAAAATGGCTAAAGTTGAGAAACATTGCTCTACGGCAAATCAGTCCCACACTGACCTTGCAAATGTATCACTAACTTCATTCCTACTATCATGTCTCATTTCTAAACCCCTTCCTGCCAGAGTAACCACTTGTATATAACATGTCAGTTTAATTCACACTTGGTAGTAAGCCGCAGATTCTTTAAATGTAGTTTGCTGAAATAAGTACAACAGGCCATGTTCACTGGAGGTGCCTTAATTGTGTTGTGCTGTCACATTTGTTGGAGAAAACAGAAATCAGAAACTAGCACTCTTGCAACAGATTATACAGACCTATTCTCATGTATTAAACTCTGTGGTATAGATTGAATTAATTAATTAGCTCCCAATATGAGAGAAAAATAATACCAAGGCAAAAACGTAACAGCTTTTAATGCACACTTTTAGAGATGCACATAGGAAACTTCCCCATGCAAGCATGTAGCAAATAATGAGGAGCATGTTACCAACTGTTCAGCAGCTGTGCATACAAAACAGACATTGTGCCCACAATTGCCCACATAGATCCAAGAGTAGGGGGGGTGTAACCCTGTTAAAGGATGCTGGAATCATAGCAACCAGCTATCTGAAAGGATAGGAAAGATTTTATCGCCTGTCCTTTAAACGAGAGGGCTGAAGGCAAGAACTATGTGCCCCTGCAGTTTTCACATACTGTTCTTCAGTTAAACATTTAGCTTGCAAGTGATCTACTGTTCACTGGACTGTCTTGGGGCTGAAACATCAGTGCTTCTGCTTCTCCCACATCCCTTTATCTTTTCTCCAGTCCCTGCTTTCCTGCTGAGCTTCTTCTACTCCCCGCTGGTTTCAAAGATGCGAACAGTAGCCAAGGCTTCCTTTCACATGAAGTCAGCCAAGTTGCTGACTGCTGAAATAGCTGCTAAGCAGAGGCATTCATTTAATGGCCTAAGAGTCCTCCCCCATCCTCGTTCAGCACAGCACACGGTGACACACACAAGGGTGTCTGTTGGAGTATTTATATACGTGTGTGTGTGTTGGAGGATGTTTATATATATTTCAACAAACACCTGTGTGTAGGTGTGTATGAATACACACATGCCACACACACGTCTCTCTGGGTTATTACAAGCTTTGCATAACAGCTGAAAAAGATATTAAATGATACATCTTGCATATTAATCTCAATGAAACAGGAAAACGTGGGTTGTTCTTTGTGTATCATTTCATCCTATTGATTTCACAGCTCCAATTGTCTGGTTTTGAATCTCACATCTACTTATGCAAGGACAGGATTACAAAGAAAAATCACTGTTGCATTCATAGTGAATAAAGTTTATTGTTTTAAATAGTACGAGCTAGTGGCTAAGATTTCCTACAATGTAGGAAAAAATAGTTTTCAACATAAAAAGCTCAAATCAGGTAAAAAGAGGCAGAAAATATTACAGGTAGTTCTTGACTTACAATGGATCATTTAGTTGTAACGGTTGCAATTGCACTGAAAAAAGTGACTTATGTCCAGTTTTCATATTTACAACCTTTGCAGCATCCCCACGATCATGTGATCAAAATTCAGATGCTTGGCAACTGGTTCATATTTATGACCTTTGTTGTGTCCCAAGGTCATGTGATTACCTTTTGCGACCTCCTGACAAGCAAAGTCAATGGGGAAGCCAGATTCACTTTACAACCAGGTTACTAATTTATCAACTGCAGTAATTCACTTAACTAATATGGCAAGAAAGGTTGTAAAATGGGGCAAAACTCACTTAACAACAGAAATTTTGAGTACAACTGTGGTCTTATGTCGAGGACTACCTGTACCTTAATGCAAAGTCATCACTAAAAGCCAACATGGGTTTGTCAAAAACAGATCATGCCATACAAATATTATTGCACTCTTTGACCAAGTGACAAAATTAGTGGACCAGAGGAATGCTGTAGATATAATTTACTTGGACTTCAGTAAAGCATTTGATAAAGTAGATCACAACCTACTACTTGATAAGATAGAAAAATGTGGGTTAGACAGCATCACTACCAGATGGATTCGTAGCTGGCTGACAGGTCGTACTCAGCGAGTGGTTCTCAATGGAACTGCATCTACATGGAAGGAAGTGTGTAGTGGGGTGCCCCAGGGCTCTGTTCTGGGCCCAGTGCTCTTCAACATCTTCATCAACGATTTGGATGAGGGGATAGATGGGGAACTCATCAAATTTGCAGATGACACCGAGCTGGCAGGAATAGCCAACACTCCAGAAGATAGGCTTAAGATACAGAAGGATCTGGACAGACTTGAACACTGGGCACTATCTAACAAAATGAAATTCAATGGTGAAAAAAGTAAGGTTCTACATTTAGGCAGGAAAAATCAAATGCACAGGTATAGTATAGGTGGTACCTTGCACAATAGTAGTAACTGTGAGAGGGATCTCGGAGTCCTAGTGGACAATCACTTCAATATGAGCCAGCAGTGTGCTGCAGCTGCCAAAAAAGCCAACACACTGCTAGGCTGCATTAACAGAGGGATAGAATCAAGATCACGTGAAGTACTAATACCACTTTACAACGCCTTGGTAAGGCCACACCTGGAATACTGCATCCAGTTTTGGTCACCACGATGTAAAAAGATGTTGAGACTTTAGAAAGAGTACAGAGAAGAGCAACAAATATGATTGGGGGACTGGAGGCTAAAACATATAAGGAACGGTTGCTGGAATTGGGTACGTCTAGTTTAACGAAGAGAAGGATGAGGGGTGACATGATAGCAGTGTTCCAATATCTCAGGAGCTGCCACAAAGAAGAGGGAGTCAAGCTATTCTCCAAAGCACCTGAAAGCAGTACAAGAAGCAATGGATGGAAACTAGTCAAGGAGAGAAGCAACCTAGAACTAAGGAGAAACTTCCTGACAGTTAGAACAGTTAACCAGTGGAACAACCTGCCTCCAGAAGTGGTGAATGCTCCAACACTGGAAGTTTTTAAGAAGAGACTGGACAGCCATTTGTCTGAAATGGTATAGGGTTTCTTCTTCTTCTTCTTCTTCTTCTTCTTCTTCTTCTTCTTCTTCTTCTTCTTCTTCTTCTTCTTCTTCTTCTTCTTCTTCTTCTTCTTATTATTATTATTATTATTATTATATTATTATTATTATTATTATTATTATTATTATTATTATTATTATTATTATTATTATCTAACCCTAGCCCTAGCCCTAACCATAATTTCATTTTCATTGTCCATGCGATTTTCCCATGTATTTTATTGCAGCCAAAAAAGGACTCAGAACAAAAAGCTGTTACGTTCTCTTTCCTTGGAGAACCTCCTATAATCTATCCCTAACATCCATTTTCAGCCCTAACTCCAAAGTAATCTAACCCTAACCCTAATCCCAGCCCTAACTCTAGTTTTCTTTTCATTGTCAATGGGATATTCCCATGTATTTCATTGTGGACCACAAAAAAGTCCACATGAAAATCTGTTATGTTTTCTTTCCAATTAGAACTTCCTATAATATATTCCTAACATCCATTTTCAACCCTGACTCGAAGGTAATCTAACCCTAACCCTACCCTAACCGCAGTTTCATTTATATTGTCCATGCAATTCTTCCATGTATGTCATTGAGGCCCAAAAAGCACTCATAACGAGAAGGTGTTATGTTCCCTTTCTTCACACCATTTTTCATCCATGACTCCAAAGTGATCTAACCCTAACCCTAATCCTAGCCCTAACCCCAACCCAGTTTCATTTTCATCATCAATGGGATGTTCTCATGTATTTCACTGTGGACAACAAAAGAGTCCAAAGAAAAAGCTGTTGTGTTCTTTCCTTTGAGAACCTCCTATAATCTAGCCCTCACACCATTTTTCAACCCTGACTCCAAAGTAATCTAACCCTAACCCTATCCCTAACCCTAGCTTCACTTTCATTGTGAATAATGTTTTCCAATGTATTTCACAGTGGCCTAAAAAGATCTCAGAACAAAAAGCTGTTATATTGTCTTTCCTGTGAGAACCTCCTTTAATATACTCCTAATACCCATTTTCTGCCTTGACTCCAAAGTCATCCAATGCTAACGCTAACCCTAGTCCTAACCCGTTTCATTTTCATTGTGAATGGGATTTTCCCAATGTATTTATTTATTTATTATTTATTTATTATTTAAACTTATATACCACCCTATTTCCATAGGACTCAGGGCGGTTTACAGGGAGAATTAAAATACATAGCATACAAAAATTAAAAGCAGTTAAAAACTATAATTAAATTACAGTCCCTGAAATTAAACTAAAACCCAATTAAATTAAATTAGTTAAAACCCCTCAGTCTGGGCCAAACAGCTCGAAGAACCAGGTTTACAAGTCCCGGCGAAATGAGCGAAGGTCGGGGGCAGTCCTGAGTTCCGTGGGAAGTTGGTTCCATAGGGCCGGCGCGCACACAGAGAACGCCCTTCCCCTGGGAATAACCCGCCGGCATTCCTTAACTGGTGGTACCCTGAGAAGGCCCTCCCTGTGGGAGCACACAGGATGATGGGAAGTTGATGCCGGCAGCAGGTGTTCCCTTAGATAATCCGGACCCAAGCCATTTAGAGCTTTATAGGTCATTACCAATTTCATTTTCATTGTGAATTGGATTTTCCCATGTATTTCACAGAGGCCCACAAAAGAGTCCAAACGAAAAGCTTTTATGTTCTCTTTCCTTTGAGAACCTGCTATAATCTAGCCCTCACACCATTTTTCATCCATGATTCCAAAGTGATCTCACCCTAAACCTAACCCTAGCCCTAACCCTACCCCTAGTTTCATTTTGATTGTCAATGTGATTTTCCCATGTATTTCACTGTGGACCACAAGAGTCCAAACAAAAAGCTGTTATGTTCCCTTTCCTTTGAGAGCCTCCTAGAATCTAGCCCACACATCATTTTTTCATACATGACTGCAAAGTGATCTAAGCCTAGCCGTAACCCTAGCCCAAAACCCTAACCGTAGTTTCATTTATATCGTCTATGCGATTTTTCTATGTATTTCACTGTGGCCCAAAAAGCACTCAGAACTAAAAGTTGTTGTCTTTCCTGTGAGAATCTCTTTTAATCTACCCATAACACCCTTTTTTCTGCCCTGACTCCAAAGTGATCTAACACTAATGATTTAACCCTAACCCTAGCCCTAGCTTCATTTTCATTGTCAATAGGATTTTCCCATATATTTCATCGAGGACCACAAAAGAGTCCAAACGAAAAGTTATGTTGCCTTTCCTTTGAGAACCTCCTAACCTGTAGACCTCACACCATTTTTCATCCATGACTCCAAAGTGATCTAACCCTAGCCCTAGCCCTAACCATACCCGTAGTTTCATTTTCATTGTCCATTTGATTTTTCCATGTGTTTCACTGCGGCCCAAAAAGGACTCAGAACCAAAAGCTGTTATGTTCTCTTTTCATTGAGAACCTCCTTAATCTACCCCTAACATCCACATTCATTCCTGACTCCAAATTGATCTAACCCTATCCTTACCTCTAGATTCATTTTCATTGTCAATTGGATTTTCCATGTATTTCACAGCGGCCCACAAGAGTCCAAATGAAAAGCTTTTATGTTCTCTTTCCTTTGAGATCCTCCTAGAATCTAGCCCTCACACCATTTTTAATCCATGACTCCAAAGTGATCTAACCCTAACCCTAGTCCTAACCATAACCCTAGTTTCATTTTAATTGTCAATGGGATTTTCCCATGTATTTCACGTCTGCCCCTAAGAGTCCAAACGAACAGCTCTTATGTTCTCCTTTCATTAAGAATCTCCTATAATCTAGCCCTCATACCAGTTTTCATCCCTGACTCCAAAGTGATCTAACTCTAAGCCTAGCCCTAACCCTAGTTTCATTACGATTGTCAATGGTATCTTCCCATCTATTTCACTGCAGTCTACAAGAGTCCAAACGAAAAGCTGTTTCATTCTCTTTCTATTGAGAACCTCCTTAATCTACCCCTAACATCCATATACATTCTTGACTCAAGTGAGCTAACCCTAACCCTAGTGTCATTTTCATTGTCAATGGGATTTTCCGATGTATTTTGGTGCGGCTCAAAAAGGACTGAGAATGAAAAGCTGTCATTTTCTTTCCTTTGAGAACCTCCTAGAATCTAGCCCTAATACCCTTTTTCACCTGACTCATAAGTGATCTAACCCTAACACATTTCCATTGTCAATGGGATTTTCCCATGTATTTCACTGCAGTCCACAAACCAGTCCGAACATTCTTTCCTTTGAGAACCTCCAAGAACCTAGCCCGAACACCTTTTTCACCCTTGACTCCAAAGTGATCTAACCCTAACCCTATTTTAATTTTCATTGTCAATGGGATTTTCCCATGTATTTCACTGCGGCCCAAAAGAATCCGAACGAAATGCTGTTGTTTTTTCCTTTCAGAATCTCCTAGAATCTAGCCCTCACACCATTTTTCAGCACTGACTCCAGTGACTAACCCTAACCCTAGTTTCATTTTCATGGCCCATGGGATTTTCCCATGTATTTCATTGCAGCTCAGAAAAGGGTCCAAACGAAAAGCTGTTATCTTCTTTCCTTTGAGACCTTCCTATAATCTAGCCCTCACACCATTTTCCAGCCCTGACTCCAAAGTGAGCTAACCCTAACTCTAACCCTATCCCTGACCCTAACCCTAGTTCAGGGGTAGGCAACCGTGGCTGTTTTATGACTCGTGGACTTCAACTCCCAGAATTCCTGAGCCTACCCCTGCCCTAGTTTTATATGCATTTCAAATGGGATCTTACCATGTAGCCACAAGAGTATGAACGAAAATTTGTTTTCTTTCCTTTTAGTTTCATTTTCATTGTCAATGGGATTTTTTCATGTATTTCACTGCAGCCCACAAGAAACTGAACAAAAACCTGTTATTTCTCTTTCCTTTCAGAACCTCCTAGAATCTAGAAAGATTGTGTTGTAAAGCACAAACTAAATAGCCTTCATATTGTTGTTTATATTTTGGGGTTTTAGCTTTTTTTCCTACTTTTCTATTGTTTGATGGTTTGCTTTACTGTGTTCTGTCATTTATAACCTGGTCATATACTGCAATAGAATCTACATGGGGCTACCCTTGAAGAGTATTCAGAGCTATCCAGGCTCCTTGGATGGTCCATATAACATGGCTGTGCCATGACCTACATTGCTGATTCCTTGATCTTTGTCATAGTTACTGGCACTGATTTGCCAGTACCTCTTCTGGAAGCCTCTCAACTGTCACCAGACCTTATGATCCTACTTCAGCTATTCTTTGCTTTACAGATCTGTGAAAGACGTAAATACAAGGACTGGTTGCAGAGTTATTTTTTTTAATTACTGTCACAACTGTGAACGGTCACTAAATGAGGCAGTTGCTAAACGAGGACTACCTGTATTCATTAGAAATCAATTAGTGCAGATCAATGAAGATACAGTATCCACTGTTATATCAATCACCATATGAATAAAAATCTTGCTGATACTTTATTTAGATATGCATATAATTAATTATTATTAAATATATTAAAGGTTGAAAAAGATTCAGAAGTCTAAATATACAGTGGAAAAGCTATGCTGCAAAATGAGGAGAAAATACACATCCCCTTTCCAGTGAAATATTTGCTCCCCTACTTGAAACGGTTTGATTAACATTTTCCAATTTTTTTCTAAAAAAGCTACCAAGAGATAATTGAACTAAAAGATACAAATAAATGGATGTGACAGTGAATATATGACATACCAGTAATTGAAATTTTTAACAAACTCAAGTTTATTGATCAAGGAATTACAGCTATAATACTTTTTGAATATGAAATTATTCTTGAAAACTCCAACAAAATACTTCAAAAACACAAACTGCTTGACTTGTACAATGGATTCATCTCAAAGTCTCAACCATTAACTTCCCCCTTTACTTTATGCAAGTAAAAACTGTAATGTTTTAGGTATAATTCTGAATAAAATCCCTGGATATTTACAAAAGGTCAACACTGTATCAAAAGTTTAAAAAATTAAAAAAGAGTTGCATATGAAGAACTATCCCAAGATGAAACTGCAGTAAATAAAAATAGTAAAGCAAATTGTTAATTTCTGAAATTAAAATATTGCAGCTTTATCGACCTGCTTAGCTTTGAAAACAGGCACTTTTTATCATCAGTTGGTTTCCATTTATCAGAAATATTAAATGGAAGCAGCTGTTGTAATATATAGTTCACAAAAACCAAAGCATGACAGCATCATCCTATTAATTTTAGTGTAATTTTTCCAGCACATGGCAATTGAGCTTCCACAGATAAATCAAAAGAAAGCAGTAATGCCCATTTCCTAGCAAGCTAATTCTTAAATTTATGATTGCAGTGTAATCCTAAACACGTTTAATCTGAATCTAGTTCTGGTGTATTTCATGGTTCTTACTTCCTAATAAAGAAGCATGTTTGGACTGGAAATTGACAGGCATGAGAAAGAGATCTTATGCCAAATAAGGAATAGGAAATGAAAGCAGTTCAAACTGTGATATTAAAATTATGTTGAATGAAATTGTTTTTTTCCTAATTTATCTACTATTGAATTTAAATATGAGTGCATCAAAATATATTTAAGGATGAAACCGAAGAGACGCAAGAAGGATAAAGACAATTTAATAAAAGATTATATTAAAAATACTTTGATAACACAGAATTCTTACTTTATTGTCCACTATTCCTAACTGAATAGTTTGATAGATGCATCTAGTCCCACAGTGGCTCATAATAGTTAATTAATTGCACCAACATTTACAGTGTTACACATCCCAGTCAAATTTTCAGGTTCCATGTTATGTCACCCAATGATTCATAAAAGGTGCTTTTCGTTAATATAAATATGTTTATACCCACAATTCTTTCTCATTCACAATCCAGATTTGTAATAATTTACTATGAGATCTATTGCAGAATAAAAACCTTCTTGGCCTGATACTCTTCCACTGAATATGACATCTCATCCAGTGAAGTGTTAAAACTCTTTTTCATACATCTAAATAAAAGGGTTCAGGTGTATTACTTATTATGGAACACCAAACACATATGAACATATATTCAAGATCCAGCTGACTTGCCACATTGAACTAGATGTGTTTCTTCAGTGTCCTTTAAATTCAGATACTGAATTTTTTTTTTAAAAAAAAATCTGTCTCAAAATGTAAAGTGTTCCATGAGAGAAGCACTATCCTAACCATCAATGTCAGGAAAATGATTATACAGATAACTTTATGATTTATCAAACCAATGGAGCTGTAGCAGAAGCAGTTTCAAACATAAAATCCTCTGGTTGGGCAGCAGAAAGGTGCTAGAAGAGTCCACAGGTAGAGGAGGACACACACCCAACAAGAAGCCATTTTAATCCAGAAAATGGACCAGGTTCCAGCGAAGAATTTTTCAATTGCAGCATTTTCATAACTACAATGAAAGGGAGTGGAGGTTACCTAATTTGCTGACACACAAATCAATTCTAGAAGGATGGTGCAATTCTATGAGGACTTATTTCAAAGAAACTGTAGTGAACTTCCCTGGATCCTGTTTCCTCACTCGTAAGAAATATTTGTATATTCAAACCCGTTCAGAGCTACTTTCTCCCAGATAAGATAACCCGTGCATAGAAGTCTGCTTTCAACTAATTTGTGCAGGCCAGACATCAGGAAATTGATTTTTATTACATTTCTTGTAAACCTATGATAAGAAATGCAGTTTTAACAAACCATTTCAGATTACAGTTCTGTAAATGCCAGCCATCATCCATTATTGTTAATTTGCAAAGCAACAGTTAAATCTAAAACATTTTCTTCTGAAACATAACTTCTATTTGATGTACCCTGTTTCCAGAAACACAAAGATGGATTTGGACTTAAGCTATGCTATAGTTATAATGTTGTGTGCTTAAAATATCTAATTGCATCATCTCAGCAAACTTTATATAACTGGCCACAATTATTTATCTCATTTTACAGGGAATGAGGCTTACACTGAAGGAATAATGAGTTGCCTAAAGCCATCAAATAGCTGGTGTGAAAGGTGAAGTTTAATTCAGAAGCTCCTGTTACCATAAGCATCACCTGGCAGAGGACTAGGTTTCTTGAGGGACCACCTGTTTCCAAGAACATCTGCCTGCTCATATGCTGCCAGAACATGCGTCTTTCACTTTTTTATCATCTTATGGTACCTAGAGAGATCTCCCTCCACCTCCCCCAAGCCCCAACTTTTCTCACCTTTAGGAAACTATCAAGGTCTGACTCTTCTCTTAGGCATTAGGGGGCTGGTGGAAGTCCCCTTGTGGTTTTGTTATGTGCACAATTGCCATTTTATATTTGGCGTTTTATATATTAATCCAGCCAGGAGTGTAATTTCATTTCTACCCCATTAAGTTCCATGCAGTCCTCCCAAATTCTTCTCCAGGAGGCTAGACAGTCTTGGAGTGGTTATGAAGGTGCTTATTGGAGAAAGAGGACCAGAGAGGTTCCCACTACATAAAATCAAACTGTACATTTGTTTTGAGAGACTTACTGGAACCAATGGGTAACAGTCATCATCACATAAAGAGACGCCAGGAAGAATACAAAGTGGAAATAAGCATAGCTGTATACAGTTCCTTTCTTTTCATCATAAATTACTCTCTGACCGCTTTCTGTCCCAATATGCTCTTCAACCTCAGCTGGGTAAAACAAATAGAAAGAGAAATATGATATACTTTAGATCTAAATCAGTAACATATACTTAGAATAAAGTTAACAATGCAAAATAACCCAGTGTTGAGTTTGAAACAGCTGTTTTAAGCATAGAATGGCCCTGCAACAGCTGTTTTAACCTCAAAACATTTCTGAAAAAAGTGATACAGCCATTTTGCATTTGAACAGGGTCATTTCAATTCTGAAACATTTTGCACGCGCGCACACACACTCTACCTGGAAAAAATCCCTAATGAATGAGATGGGATTATTTTTGAGTTAACCCAGCTAGGATTGCCTTGACTGAAACTCAACTAAAAAGATTAGGAAGGGGGAGAATCCATTCTTAAAGTGGTATGCCAAACTAACCATATTAAATTAGTCCCCTTTCACACTTATCTTCCTTTAAGACTATTTTTGCTTAAATTGATGGTTGCTGGTCTTTGGTCAAGCCATTGTGAGCTGAAGTTTAGGACTTCTGATCTTGAGCAATTATTAGTAGTGTCAAGAATGCGGACTGGAAGAGAGCCAAAGGATGTTTTCTGCAGTGGCTATTCTGTTTGATGTGAAATTTCACATTCATTTCTCCCTGGCCTTGATATCCTTCCCACTTGTGGGAGGACACACAAATGCAAACTTTATTACTGAACTACAACTCTTCGCATTGTTGAGAATTTTCTTCTCAATTTAATGGCAATCTATTATAATTAATTCCAAAAGAAAATATATTCCACTAACAGATGGGATAAAAATACTGTTTTCCATCCACAGATATGTTCTTTTTAAAGCTATGTCTGTAATCAACATGCTTGTGGTTATAACATATATTTTAAGTTTTAAGCTTCTTGTGTGGTTATATGGTTTTTCTCCACACACAGAAGCAAATCTAAAAAAGAAAAACTGCAGTGCTTTAAGATGACAAAAATAACCTTTCAACAGAATCTTTTTAATACACACGTATTCAAGTTTTAAGAGACTCTATATGCATTTGAAGTTTCTGAAAATGCTGCCATATGTCAAACAGGCTCTCTCCCACCCCAAATATGTGATAAACTAGTATCCCATGTAGCCTTTAAATCTCAATTCCTAGGGGTGAAGGCAAATAACTAGTAGCTGAAAATTACAAACTAATCCCCAAAAATGTATCATAGTACTTCTGTTAGTAATCACAATTTATTAACTGCAGCTTTAAAAAGAATCTATTTCTGTGTCTGTGGGAACAGTTTAAAAAATGATGAAATATTTTTGTGAAGTTGATAGCACTTATGAAATCTACAAACCAATCAAATTCAAAGGTAATTAGAATTAGAAATGTAGCATGACAGTTCTCAGGTTTATTTATATATATCCTGACGGGATGCGATGGCGCAGCAGCTTAATAATGCTGGAACTGCCAGCCAGAAATGGTCTGCACTCCAGCACTTCAAGCCCAGCTCCGCGAGATGGGGTGAGTTCCCACTGCTTGCTCTCCAGCTCCTGCCCACCCAGCAGTTCGAAAGCATGAAATATTACAAGTAGATAAATGGACGCCACTTTGGTGGGAAACACATACTGTAGCTGCGTTCATATGTGCGGAAAGCGGAAGCCAGTGCTGGACCTGGCCGGATGTGAGGTAATGCAACATGAGGCAAGGGGATACCAGAGGGGGAGCCCGGAAGAACCAGCAACCCAAGTGCCGCTAGTCAACCGGTGTAAGCTAATTTGCTCCCCGTGGTGCACCAAGGATAAGCACACAAGTGTTGAACAGAATGAACTAGCAAAGTAGGCTGTCAGGACTGTATTGTGTCTAGTGTTTGTAGATTGCTATATGCCGTAAGCTAAATAAATATTTATATCCCGCCTTTATTATTTTTACAAATAATTCAAGACAGCCAACATATCCAACACACCTTCCCAGTGAAGTAGGTTGAGCTGAGACAGAGTGACTGGCCCAAAGTCACCCAACTGGCTTTCATGCCTAAGGTGGGACTTGAACTCACAGTCTCCCGCTTTCTCTGTTTTAAAAAATACAAATCTGCACAGAAGAAGAAAATGGAATTCTTACCATCTCCATCAGGAGTACAGCAGAAACAACAGCGAGCTACCTACAACAAAAACACAAAACCAAAAGGTTTTTTCCACTAATTCAGAAACAAGTAAGTTAGCAGTGATACTCCTCAAAATATTTCAATGACACATTATTAGTAAAAGGACAACACATTTACATTTTCGTTCAAAGGACCATGGTACCATGATTTTTATACTGGCAATGTTTTCTTTTGTCAACAGCTTACATTAAATAAACAAAAGAAAAAGCTTTAAATATATGCCTGAAAAGAATGGATTTTGCTCTTAGATTTTTTTTCTTTTAAAGCAGAGGTTTTTTTTTAATAATAGCAATATATGGGTGGTACTCCTTGCTAAATGATGCTAATTGAGACTGGAATTTCCATTGCTAAGCAATGTGTGGTCATAAAGCGAGACACCACATGCTTGCATCAGTCTCTGTTGCCATCTTACAGAACTGAAACTTGTGACTTCCTTCTGGCTTTCAACAAGGAAAGTCAATGGTGAAGCCAGCAGGAAGTTGTAAGTCCTTGTCACAAGCTTGTCCTTTGGTGGCTAGCAAGGAGGCTGGCAGGCAGGTGAGTGCTATGGAGTGTGGCTGAGTGGTGGAGGGAATGGTGTGATGCGGGACTGCAGTGCAGTGAGTGCAGCACTCCCTCCCTGATTCAGGCTATAGAGCATGCGTGTGGCAAGGCTGAGGGGTGCACAGCTCTGTGGTGTGCGACTGCAGTGGAGTTGTGTGCATAAGGTGCAAGGGTGGTGGGGCTAGGGGTGCACAGCTTGAATGTAGCTAGGCTGGGTGTGTGTGTATGTCATGTGTGAGTGAAGCTAGTCACCTGCTCACCCTGTTGCCCAGGGACTCCTTGGGATGGAAAGTGGCAGGAGCAGGAGCAACTTACAATCTTTCCTGCCAGTGTCCCCACTGACTTTGTGGGAAGCCAGCAGGGAAGGCCACAAATAATGATATAACCACGGGATACTGCAACCGTTGTTAGGTGCAAGCCAGTTGCCAAGTGCCTGAATCATGATCACTTGCCTGCATGGACACTGCGATGGGCACAATTTCAAGGACTGTTATTCCTTGAAATTTTAAGTCCCACTCAAATTTTAAGTCAGTGCTTTTGTAACTTTGAATGGTTGTTGAAGAAGTGGTCGGTCAGCAAGGACTACCTCTAGTTAGTTAGCTATATAATTTTGTGTTCATATTTATATGCATATTAATAAATAGGATTTTAAAGATAAGTTAATTTTATTTTTTTTAAAAAAGTCTGTATATTTAAAAGCAAAGGAATATGCCTCAGTTTTGATAAATGATTATTACAGCAAGAAAGGACATTCTGTAAAGGCACGTTTCATCTTGACAATCTCTAATTATGTTCTTCCAAATAACTATGAACACCAAAATAGCAATGTAAAATGTTATGTTTAGCAGATATTCTGGTCTCGTAAATCCTTGCAAGATGCAGTTAGCAATGTTGCCATGCATATAGAGAGTCCTTCACAATGTGACTAACAGTCAAGTTCAGATGCAAGAAAGCCTCTCTATTTAAAAGCAGCAGCTGGAGAATTATGTTTACATTTCTAATCAGGAGACAAAAGAGCTTCTGTCACAGGGAAGAATGAGACCTACAATTAGTTGCCTGCTGCTAGTCTTCTCTTTATGTTTCCCCTACAATAGTTCTTGTAGTGCTCTTTAAGAGCAAATGATCTAAAAATAACGCTATTATGGTATACTCCAGTACTACATTTCTGAGCTCTCCCATGCAGCCTGGACTATTGTCCTAGACAGCATCCATCTGTGCTGGCTCTTGCTTAGCACAAGAACACTGCTTTCTGATAGCACTGTCTGAAGTGGCAAACATGTGATACCACATGTTGCAACTTTGACATTGCTGCTAGTCCAAACAAGGTGGAAAGGATAACAATGACAGCAACATTATGGAAGTCATTAAAATAGATCAATACCCAATGTCCCAGACAAGACATTGAGGCCTTTTTGAAATATCTCTTTGAATGCTAACATTTCAGTAGCACCTGCAAAAAGAACCAACTGGTAGGATATTAACATAAAAACTGGTTTTAGATCTTCTGTTAATTAAAACAAGTTGGCAGCCACAGACACTAAAAACTGAATTGTGTTTATACTTGATTGTGTTTATACAAGCCAAACCAAAGTGAAGATAGTTGGTATGTTGACTTGCCCTGGAAATATGAGGCAGCACAGGTATAATATTAGGACACTGAATATTATGGCTTGACCTCCTTGAAATTATAATGCTGCATTTTATTTTTTCCTTCTCCACATAACATAGAAGGGACTGTGGACCACTAATAGAACCAGTATCTACACATCCACCCTAGTATAAAATACATTTACCACCTCTCTAAATTCTATTGTTTTTTCTTCTAAGCAAACAGCCTGCATCCACAATATTTAGAATCCCGCTCAGCAAAAACTGTCTAGTTTTCATAATATATGAAACTATGTTAAATTGCTAGATGAGCTCCAGTAGGTAGTAATAGAGCAAATAAAATATTTAAGAACAATAATAATAAAACATGAAAATATGCAAGTCTCTGTATGATAATTTCTTACATTGTTATAATCTCTGAATCCAAATCTTTCTCCTGAAAGAATACAACACTATAATCTTATCTTATAGTTATTTGCTACTATACATCAAAGTAGGGATCACTTTTAGAATAACTAACCATGAAATCTGGCCAAACGACATGTTTGTGTTTGCAGACTTGCTCTAATGTGAAAGCTTCACTATGCAGACTTCTGTTTCACCAGGGGGAGAGAGAATTATTATTATTATTATTAATTTTATTTGTACACCGCCCTTCTCCCGAAGGACTCAGGGCGGAGAAGAGGGCATCATGCCAATAAGACAACAAGACTTAAGAAAAGGACCATCTAATCAGAAGAGACACTTTTTTTACAGTTAACCTCAGCCTACCTTGTTTGTTGAAGCGGCTATATTAAGGTGGCAATTCAATAGCCTTCAACTTTGGAATGAGAGAAGAATCTGTTCTGATTTGACTTGGGCATCTTTTAAAAGCTAATCAGAAAATGGAGAAAAGGTTAAAGGGAAAGAGAGGAATGACTACTGTAGGTGTGGATGTCTCACCATGAAGCCATCCGTTTTTAGCTAAAGCAGAGATGTCCAACCTTGGCAACTTTAAGACTTGTGGACTTCAACTTTCAGAATTCCCCAATCAATCATACTTTCTTCTGGCTGGGGAATTCTGGGAGTTGGAAGTCCACAAGTCATAAAGTTGCCAAGGCTGGACACCCCTGGGCTAAAGCAATGGGTTGTATGACAATGCTGACTCACTTCTGTTTCAGGTGTTGCATATATCCCTTTGAGTGCTTCAGAGCTTGCTCGTGTTGTTGAGGTCAAACTAGAGAAAAAACAGAAAGGAGAGGCGGTTCTGTAGTAATATTGTATATTGATGTGAGAGGGATATTTTATTTGCCTAACAACATATAAAACAGTTTCAACAAGATGCCAGTTCCTATGGCATTAAATTTAATATAGAAGCTTTGAAGTTCAAAGAGCCTTGATTCATGTAAGCTGCCTCTTCCATGGAAAGCAAGTAAAAACTTGGAAAAATTGTCTATTCTAGCATTTTCTTCTTCTGCTCAATTATATCTGATTCTTGGAGACTGCATAAGGCAGGCATTTATATTGCGATGTCCTGGGTCATGTGATGACCATTTGTGACCATCCTAGCTGATTTCCGACAGGCAAAGTAAATGGGGGAAGCTGGTTTTGCTTAAGAACCACACGATTCACTTTAACAACTAGTGATTTGCTGAACAACCATGGCAAAAAAGGCGCTGTTCACGATTCACTTAACAACTGCCATGGTTAGCAATGAAAATTTGGGGTCCAACTTTGGTTTTAAGTTGAAGACTACCTGTGCCTTGTATAGTAAAGGTAGCCCTTGATCTACCACTGTTTTAATGAAGGTTTGAACTTAGAAGAGCCTCAGAAAAAGTTACAACCTGTCTTTGGAGTTATCACAGTCGCATTACCCTGGCTCTTGGCCATCAGCTCATACTTGCTGAAGTTGGTGTGAACTTCCCAGCCAGCTTCCAACAAGAAAAATCAATTGGGGAAACTGGATTTGCTTAACAACTGTGTGATTCACTTAACAGCCTCAATAAAAATGGTCATAGGAAGACTTTTAAAGGCTGCATTGCTTAGAAACCGAACTTTTGGTCCTAACTGTGGTCACAAGTCAAGGACTACCTGTAGTTTTCAATTAAATCATTTTCCAATTCCTTAAATAAAAGTGTTACATATTTTTAAGTTTGATAGATAATAAGCTATGGCAGAAAGATGTCAAACACTTACTCCCCTCTGAGAAGTAAACAAGTATCTGTCTATCTGCATAAAATTGTATTACAGCTGAAATGAAGACTTACCAGGAATATAAAATGCAACAGAACAAAATAGTAGTTCCCAGCCCGGTCACCAAGTTTTCATCTGTTTGCAGCCCTTGGCCAAAGTTAGGCACACAGATTGTTATATTATTTTGATTCTCATCTAGGACTTGAAAAAGAGCCCACAATTAGCACAATTAATTCTATATTTAATGTGTCCAATTATCTACATATGCTTTAGCCTGGATAATGATGTGTTCCCTTTTTTCCAATTCCCTTCAATTTCCTACATCTCTTAATTAGTGGAAGATCTTCTAAGTCTGTGCAGCTGATTTCTGAACCATATGAGGCCTGCTGGGGGAAGAAGGTTTGACTCCTTTGATTTTAAAGATGGAGATTATTCATCTTTACAAATTACTTTTAAATAGGGAAAATATTATTGCAACTGATTGGGATTTAAACATCTGAAGAGATAACTTACAAAATAAAGTTGCTGCTTCTATTCCCTTCTCTTTAACTAGATGTATTAATTGATTATAGTATCTCCTACACAATACATTTTTGGGAGTTTCCAATATGGTGATTTCAAAATGCGCTGGACATTCAGAATTGCCAATTAGCACATGCAACCTTAATTGGAGAAGGATTATTTTACATAGATAATCAGTGCACATGTATACGTTAATTTCTAATTCAAGGTAACTTACTGATTTCTGGAGGTTTGCTTGAAAGAGATGAGAAGGTGAGGTACATGACATAGCAGCTGATAATGCCTGACTGCAACAAGCCAGAATGAGGCTGACCTGTAATTTTAAAACAGGGATACATCTGTGGACTTTTCTTTGGCAAAAAGGTTCAGTGTAAATAATATTGAGTTCATGGGCCATGAATCTTAAATTCAGGGGTCCCCTTCATGGACAGAAGGAATGCTTTAGCTGAACAGAAACAGGAACCATAGATCCAACCCTAGTCACAGAACAAAATGTATGAGGATTAGATCTCTCTGAAAGTTATGACAAACCCTTCACATTACCTCTCTCTGCTATACTGCTAGTCCATCAAAAGAGGGACAAATAGTTCAATTCCTGAATTATGTTTTCTGTCATCAAAGTATATTAAATGTTCAACAGGATAAAGTGAATCTTGAGAAAATACAAACAGCTGAGAAAAGTCAAATTAAACCTGAAGTCTAAATCTCACTTTAACACACAAAAATGTACTTTCATTTCCCTGGAATAACCACACTGAGGGGAAAGGGTGTTGGGGAAACCAAACACATACCAAGCACTAATGGTTTAGATACAGATTTAGTCATATTTAGAGCAACCTCCCTGAAATCAATGAACACAAAGCAGTTCTGACTAACAGAAGGCCCTTTCATTTCAAAGGAGTTGTTTAGGGATGGGTATTCCTTCCAGGACTTAGAAGATCCCTCAGAATCCCTTCAGATATTGACATAAGATTGAAGTTTTTAATGTGACCCACAGAAAATGATTAAATAATGGGGAGTAATCGTAAACAAACAGAAAGGTAAAAAAAAAGAAAAGATAAAGTTGTTTCTTCACCGTTTCTCAATCCCTGAAACAATCTTTAGTTATTGCTGGTATTCATTTTAATAAAAAAATCTACCTATGCTTTATAACTACTGCATTTTATAAACAAAACAATATTTAGTTTGCAGTCTCAGTGTTAAGAGGACCTGAATAGGCTCACTTTGGTCCAGACTGAATATGAGGCCTTTTTTTCTACTATTGGTCTCATGACCTGACCTTCTTTGAGCAGTCTTTATTTTTTCCCAGTCTATGATTTGTGATAAACTAAGGGATTGAATATGGATAGGAAATGATCTCCAATTCCAAGCAATCAAGTCCAGAGTGACAGTAAAAGAAAGATTGCTTACGGTGTTGGACACAAGGTGAAATGGCTACCATTGAAATAAGCAAGCACAAGCCGCCATTGATGCCAAGCAGGATCTTGTTAAACGTACAGCCATCAGCGCGGGTATAAAAGACAGCCATCACAACTAGAGCTCCAACAGCAACGGAATACAATATGAGAGTCACAAGAGCTAAGGAGCCATACCAAAGTTGATTGTGCTTTGTGCCAGATGTCCTGTTTGGGGGAAAAAAGCAATTACGCATTAAACTCAAAGAAAAACAAATGATATTGAGCATTTAGAAGCCTCCAAAGGAGATTAGTTCATTAGGCCTATATGAAGTGGATAAAGAATTAACTCTTTATACAGAAAGATATTAGTCTTTAGACACGGGTGTTCAATTATTATTTTAAATTTATAGAATATTCAGATTAATGCATTTTATTAGTTTGTACTGTGTCTAGTTATACCAGCAATATATTGAGTAATATTTAAATTATTTCACTCTCCAAGAGCATGGTCTCATGTATCTTAAGGTAAAGGTAAAGGTTCCCCCGCACATGTGTGCTAGTCGTTTCCAACTCTAGGGGCCGGTGCTCATCTCCGTTTCAAAGCCGAAGAGCCAGCGCTTGTCCGAAGACGTCTCCGTGGTCATGTGGCCGGCATGACTAGATGCCAAAGGCGCACGGAACGCTGTTCCCTTCCCACCGTAGTGGTCCCTATTTTTCTACTTGCATTTTTACGTGCTTTCGAACTGCTAGGTTGGCAGAAGCTGGGACGAGTAACAGGCGCTCACTCTGTTACGCGGCACTCGGGATTAAAGTTAGGTTTCTCTTGAAATTTGCTGGGGAGATGGGAAATAAAACCTGGGGACAGATCGGTGATTTCCCAGTTCAGCTTAAAGATGCATATTTCTAAAAAGATGTTATATGTCTTTAATATTTAAAGGAATGTATGTGGGATATGTACACAAATTAACTTGTAATCAATATGGTGAAACTTTCAAGGCTAAAAATGACACTGCTTTGTTTTATAAAAAATTAAAATGATTGATTTAAGACAATCAAAAGTTTACTTCAGGATATATTTGGAAAGACTAAAGCTATTTCTTCTAAATTTAGAGAATACATTAACAAGATCCAAGAACCTTGAAAAATGTCTATGTAAGGAAGTTAGGACAGTTCAGTAATTGTTAAACCCCATAAAGATTTAGATTTTATCTGTCGATTGAGATTTTAGCTCTCTTATGAATGTCACACATTTTTAAAAACCGAAACTAAGAGAACCAGCTGAGGAAATATTGTAGCAAGCTTGTTTGGCCAAGTGAAAAGTACAACAGGCAATAAATAGGAAGTAAGATATATAAAAAGTTACAAACAAAGGAAGAGAGAAACAACGAAACAATTGAAGAGAGAAACTGAACAAGAATGCCTGCTGTAAACAGGCAGATCAACTGTGATTTTGATTTTTAAAAATTTTTAAAAATAGAATTCAGCTAAAAGGACACTTCCTCTTATATGCAGGCATGAAAGAAACCTACCAGTTTTTATTCCATTTGTGTGCAAATTCTACAAGGAGGATAAGCTGAATGATGATGAAGAGGAAGCCTCCTGTAGCACCAACATAACGCCATGCTGCAGAAAACATAAAAATTGCTTCATTAATTATGACTCATAAAGAAAAATACCAATTTTATTCATTACATTTATGAAGCAATTAAATTATGGTAAGGAGGATACTCTTTAAATACATTCACCAGATAAATACATATATATTTGCTCAAAAAATATTTCACCAAATCATGCTCCTTTCTAGCAACTACTTCTATGTATTATGGACTGCAATTATTACTCAGTATTGAGAAACACAGGACAGCAATAATTATTATTAAATTTTAAAAACAGGTTCCCATTATATAATGCATGAATATTAAAAACTAAAGACTGCACACATAACATTAAAGGACTATGTCTATGGAGATTCTCAGTCATCCAGGTCATAGTTATCCCAAAGGTGCTTTTTCACGAGGTAACTGGACTGATCCAAGAAGCTGAAGAATCAAAACGTCTTCAAAGAAAAACAAGAAAGCCCAGTTGCCTCACGAAAAAGCATCTTTGGGATAACATTAAAGGAATACACAGACACAGAAACACACACAAAGAGACACCTATAGCAAATTAAATTACTTCACAAAACTGCAGATTTTTTAAAATAAAAAATACTTTAGGCATTTTATACTTAAAACAAAAGGTGAAAAAAATGCACGAGTCCTAAAAAGTCTTTATATAAATACATTCCAAATTATGGAATGTAATTATAAATTATAAATACATTACAAATTTTCCAACATATAGGGACTGTCACCCAAACAACAGAAATAAAGCATTTATTGTTTTATGAAACCCTCAAATCATCCCGAATATTTCCATCTTCATAATGAAGTTCATTGTCTACTCTCATAGGTTATTCACAGGGGAAAACAGAGAAAAGGACAATCTGTAATAGCCTTCTTTTTTGCCTCTAAGATATTTTGGGTTTGGGCCATACTGGCAGAGAATTATTGGAGGTTGCCTTCAATACATTTGGACAGACCCAAGTAATGGAAAGCTACTCTACAATTAAAGCAGCTCCTGTTCACAGATAAAATTTGCATCAGCTATTGGCAATGCACAATATGTCACACTCGAAAAGAATTCAAGGAGTGCCAGTGCAATTACAGAAGCAACTAAATGCAGGGAGTGGTTGTCCTGCTGTTTGCATTTAGGCTAGAGGACATTATGGCCTATAATTTTAGATAAGCGAGAAAAAGCTTTCTGCAGTGAATATTCATAATGAAGGCTGATATTTTATGCTATGCTAGTATCAGGCTTGCTCTCCAGATGCTGGGCAATGAATTGAATGAGTAAAGGAATGAACTAGTTAATTCAGTGTTCAAAGAGCTACAAGTCTCAGATTTGAAAAAAAGCTGCTCTTTTTGAAGAAATGCCTTAACAGGGGTGTCAAACTCAATTTCATTGAGGGCCGCATCAGCATTGCAGTTGCCCTCAGGGGGCCGGGTGGGTGTGGCCTGGGTGGGCGTGGCTAGACTGCGTATGGCCTACTGGGTGGGCATGGCCAGCTCTACATCGTTCGCATCAAGGGTGCCTATGGGGGCAGGAGTGGGACAGATCTGAGGGTCTCTGGCAGAAGGAGGGTCTCTGGGCCAGGGCCAAGGCAGTGGGGGCCGGTCCCTCACTGTTTCCAGGATGGCTTTGCGGGCCGCATGAAACGACTTCGCGGGCCCGATCTGGCCCCCGGGCCTTGTGTTTGACATGTCTGCCTTAGTACAAAGATAATACCTTGCAACTTCTGTCAGTTATTCAGCTTAAAAGTGGAAATGGTTTGAAAAAGGTTTCTGATCATAAATATCATGTTAAATGTATTTAAAAAAACACTGTTAAATGTAGTATGTCACCCAGGGTCACTAACTTGATAAATAGATAAAATTCAAAAATCAAGATTGTGCTACACGAGTCCTTGAGCACTCTATTTTCTTTTCCCCCCAGAGTTTGGACTCTGCAATCTACAAGCATTTGTGACTAGCAAATTGTCTTTATTAATTGGAACTGCTACCAGATATTACTACAGAGAAGGATTATTTTAGTAATAAAATGGGAGCTCTGCAACAAATCTCATTTTGCATAGTAAAGGCAATCAAACTGAAGACTAATTAAATGGCAGGAACATTTAAGTGCAGTGGCTGCTGGCCTACCCCAACAGAAGAGCAAATGCAGCTTGCTTCAACTGTTATACATCAGGAACTAATTGAAAGTTTAATTTCTGCAAGCTATATAGTTCAGCTGCACAATGAGCATTGTGGTGACATTTGAGGAACATCTGAACTTTAAAATACTCTTTCCCAGACAAGAGAAGCCATTGTGACTGCAGCTTCCTTGCTAAGGTAGGGCACACTTTTGGAAAGGGGGAAGAATTTAAGATGAGAAAGATCAACTTTCCCTTCAACACATTCTTTGCCTTATCTTCCTTCTGCAACATCTTCTTTTCTACTTCTCCTCCACTCCCCATGTCCTTCTCAATGCAAACTAGAAGCTGGATTTTAATTTCTTGCACAGCTGGCCTTTTATTGTACAGCCTCATTTGAATTGTGCAAGATTTGTTATCGAAAAACAACTTAGAAAGAAAAAGTGATGTGCTATTGTAGAAGAGTTATTTTAAACTAAGAACTGCTTAATTAGGTAAGACAAAATTATGAAATAAGAGAGCGCTTTACATTGGTTTTGGGTTTTTTTGAGTTTGTGGACAATGCTACGCTGTATTGTTAACTACAGCATCCAGCATTTTCTGGGGTGTTTGGCCCAAGATAAAGTATGAGGCTATACTTCTGCAGCTGGAATTATTTATGTTCATCAGATTTATATTTTCACATTTAACATGCTAAAGAAGAAGCACTATCATCTGAACCATTATCTGGAGGAGGAGGAGGATTAATTTACTGTGAGCTCTGAGACTTTAATAATGTTTCTACATAGCTATTTTTCACGGTCTAAACAACAAAGTGCAATCCAAACAGTATACACAATCAACATAGATCTGTAAAATTCTTGTATCTGAGTCTTTCACAATTATTTCTAACTAAAATGAGCTGAACATGGGGAAACAGCTGCACAACATCTGCAAAAAAACAACACACCACTAAAAAATAACAATTTCCAAGGCAGTTTTTGTACAACTTTTAACTGTACATAATAGTGTGCAAGTTTGATTTAATCTACATCCTTCTACAATCCTATCACCCCTATGCCACAGTATGTCTTTGTCTAGAGTACAGATGCCCACTTCTGTTCCTTTTCCCAGAAAAAACTCGGACTGGTATAAAAAGGCCCCATTCTATGGCTGTTTCTCTCAACAGCTACACTGGTTGTGAAAGACTGAATTTGTAACAAATGTAGCATACCTGTATCTCCTGTTAAACACGTGTCCTTTGGTAAGCTGTAGCTCACTTTTATCTGCTGCATATAGTAGCTAGACTGAAGTACAATGTTAGTTAGGGTGTAAGTAGAGAGGGAAGGGAAAAAGGGGAAAGCAGGTTGGTTATGTACAAGCAAACTATATGTAAGATAGATTATGAGTACCTTATCAATTAACAATTGTAATATGTTAATTGTATGTTGGTTGAAGTTTTCTGAGATTGCCTAAATCTTTTGATGTATGTGAATGAGGCAATCTCTTGCTTAGTGGTGCTGTTAAAAATTTGGATTTTCCAAAACTGTCACTTTTACAAGTGTCACTTTTACAAGTGCCAAAGAACACTTCGCTCTTTTCCTACAATATCTCACCTGTAAAATGATACCTGTATATATTCAACTGTAGAGAAAATTACACAACAGTTCTTTTTAAAAAATGTGTACCTTTAAGAAAGGTATCCTGATCTGGAATGAAAAAGGCTCCTGAGCACATTGCTGCCAAGATGAGAAGTTTAATAAACCAAAATCTGGAAAAGAAAAAAAAAATAGGAAAAAGAAACATAAATACGAAAAAGAAACATAGAATTACTGTACTGTACTTTAATATCTGACCAAAGAAAAAATGTGGACAATAGATTTAAGTAAAACAAATAAAGAAGAGGTAAACTATGTCATTACGTTGGTAAAGAAATGCAACTGTTTATAGTACAGACAAAACTTCAATGAAAAAATCCATCTCGCTTACCCATTGTGGATGTAGGCACGACAGCTTTTGCTATTGTTGATTTTAATTGTGAGTAAAAAAAATATGAAAAAGAAACACGCCATTCCAAAACATACTCGATAAACTGCAGAGTAGCCCACCAGCTTCTCACAGGAGTCACCTGCTTGAATATGTTGACATATTGTTTCATAAAAATAAATCTGAAATGAACAATGAAGTACTGTAGATAAGATGAAATGTTAACTGTGTATGATTACAACTATATTAAGCAGTTTGGAGATAACTGTTACTTTCAAATTAATCAAGGCATCTTTATTTATATATAAAATTTAGAAACCATGCTGCTTCTTCATTTGCATTTCCTAGCAATTCATTTCTGATTCATACAACATGCGTAGTTTGCACAGCAGCATTAGAAAATAGGAAAGCAAAACATGTCGTTTGGGGTTCAAGTTGCCAACTTTTGCTGTGCAGGTGGTCCTTGTTTAACAGCCACTCCTTCAGTGACCATTTGGATTTACAATGTGCTGAATGGGTGCAACCTATGACTGGTCCTCAAAGTTCTGGCTGTTGCACTGCAATCACATGAGGTTATCACTTAGCAACCCACACTTAATGACAGGGACCAGGGACTGGGAGAAATGGTTTTGCTAAGTGGCATAGTTACAGTATATGATGATATGCTTTGCAACTGCATTGCTTAGCAATAGAAATTCCAGTCCCAATTACCTTTGTTAAATAAGGACTAGTTGCAAAGCATTATTTCTTGATGTTCTTTGAATGCTTAGAAGTTTTTTAAAACATTGCAGAAGTAAAAGCAGAAAAATGGGAAAATTCCAGCCCTCTCCTCACTTGCTTAAATATTTGCTTTTGAGGCCACACTTTATTGCACAGAAAAAGATCAACAAGTAACCCGTTTTGGCCTCAAGCTCACCACACAATTTCACCTACACTCAGAAAACATTTTAAAAGCACATTTCTATGTCCTTGGTCACATCCTAGGGCTGTGCCTCGTATGAAAATTTGTACCCACCCTTTCACAAATGGAACAGTCTATAAATAGATGCACTGATCTATAAATATGCAGACATACATTCACCCACACCCATTTACAGTTAAATAAAATCTTCTCTATATCCTCATAGGTATGGAGTTCCGAAAGTAGCAACCAAGTTGAACATTAATGTAGCTGGGCTTTTTCCTTTGCTTTCTTTTTTGGCTATAAACAGAGACAACCATTCCAAGCTTAAAACATTTTTCCATGTTTAAACTCAGTTTGCAGAAAAACCTGAGAGGGTCTAGAGAAAAATAACATGGAACATAAATTTAACTTAAACTAAGAAAATGTAGAAGCTGTTATACAGAGTTCACGATAGAATGAAATGTAATGTTCTAAAATAGAAGTACTTTAGTACTTAGATTTTTTTTATATAGGGCAGCAGATGCAAATTTTGACTCCACCTCCTCCCTCCCCCAATAAAAAAGGAGTTCTGTGAGCAGACAGCCAGCACAATAAATTGTAATGGTTAATCATAATGTGTTAAACGAGGGTGAGAGAACACATTCAATCATGAGGCTCAGTGGGTGAGTTTAGACCAGTGTTTCTCAAACTTAACAATCTGAAGATACGTTGACTTCAACTTCCAGAATTCCTCAGTCGGCATGCTTTACTATAGAGAAACAAAACCATGGGTACTTTCATTCACAATGATCAAAATTATGTATGCCTGCTAATAGCCCAAATGATTTCATGGTAAGTCATAAGGTAATTACAACATTAAAGAGCACAATGAAGAAAATTTTAAGGGATGATCATTTTAAAAAGACTGGCTGAAAAGGCAAAGTCTAGATGCATTTCCACTTATCTTAGCTAATGTTAGCAACTTATGAATTTGAGAAAGTACACTGCTCCAAACTGTTTTAATAATGTCTGGAAACATTTCTTTCAGCATAATAAACCAGGAACATAGCTAATGTTTTATTTTTTTCAGATACAGATTCAAGGTACTGGTAATGGTGTTCAAAGCCCTTCATGGCATGGGGCCGGAGTACCTTAGGGAACATCTGCTGCCGGCATCAAGCTCCCTGCGACCTGTGCGTTCCCACAGAGAGGGCCTCCTCAGGGTGCCACCGATCAGAGAATGTCGATTGGTGGCGCCCAGGGGGAGGGCCTTCTCTGTGGGCGCTCCGGAGCTGTGGAATCAGTTGCCGGTAGAGCTCCGGATGGCGCCCGATCTTCGCTCCTTTCGTCGCGATCTCAAGACGTTTTTGTTTGTACAAGCCGGCCTAGCCTGATGGGGATTGGTGGGGTTTTTATTTTTTTGTATTCTTAATTTTATTTTTGGGGTTTTATTATTGTATTAATTGTTTTAACTTGGGCAATTATTTAATCTCTTTTTAATGTTTGTACTTTGTATTTGACTTTTGCCCTGTGAACCGCCCTGAGTCCTCAGGGAGAAGGGCGGTATATAAATATTATTAAATTAAATTAAATTAAAATTAAATTCCACGGTAATACTGCATTTAATTGATCAGGAGTAAAATTCTCTGCCCAATAAGCCACCAGGAAGGCTTGCCAGAGGTGTTTTGAAAATCCTGGCTACATACAGCCACTAATGCTGCAAAGGGTACTTCTCAGCACTAAACTGAGAAAATATACTAACTATAAAAATATATTATCAAATGTTCTCCCCCCCCCCAAAAAAAAAAACACTGGGTATGCAGCATATGAGGACAGCAGTAAACCAAACATTCGAAATCAACACAGTAAAATTATAAAAAAGGACAAGCACTAGCAAGCTATGCTACTCATCATGAGAAATCAGTAGCACACTGCTTCACCAGCAACATTTACAGACAAGGCCGTTTGCACAGTCCGGTCAGCTTGGCTCACATTGTTTTACAGAAAAATGTGGCAATTTTAGTAGATACTGACTGTAGGAAAATCTATCCATTGCTTCTAGAATAGAAGCATCATATTTAGTGATAAAAGTCCATACAAACCTTTGAACATTCAGTTCCAGTAGCTAAGGCAGAACCCTCCTACAGGGACCTGGTGGAGGATTGAGGCAGATGGTGCAGCATTTGTGGTCAGCTGTAAAGGTGAACAACTGCAGGGGGGTGGGAGGAATTACAGTGGCTATAACTTTGGAAATGGGACATAAGTAGCTTGGGGGCGGGGTGACTGCCATAATGTTGACCAGTTGCTAAGGAACTGTTTGTAAGATGAGGACTATCTGTACTGATGTTATTTTAATTGATGATTGGGAGCTGATTGGGAATTCGCTATAAGATGGGCAACTGTATAAATGTTTTAAATAAATAAAGCAATAGAGCTTGACTCAAAGGAGACGACTTCAAAAAATAATCAGTGGAGTAGACACTAAATTACAACAATCTTAGAGGAATGAGGCAAGAGTTCCAAAAAAGGATTACCGTATATACTTGAGTATAAGCCGACTCGAGTATAAGCCGAGACCCCCAATTTCACCCCCCAAAACTGGAAAAAGTTATTGACTCGAGTATAAGCCGATCCGCCGTTCTGCAAGCCTGAATACACAGGAATACCCTGTGTGGCCGCGGCTCGTCGGCAGGTCTCCGTTCCTCCTGCCGACCTTTGGGGAGGTTTGGGCGCCTCCCCAAACCTCCCCAAACGTCGGCAGGTCTCCGTTCCTCCTGCCGACCTTTGGGGAGGTTTGGGCGCCTCCCCAAACCTCCCCAAACCTCGGCAGGTCTCCGTTCCTCCTGCCGACCTTTGGGGAGGTTTGGGCGCCTCCCCAAACCTCCCCAAACCTCGGCAAGTCTCCGTTCCTCCTGCCGACCTTTGGGGAGGTTTGGGCGCCTCCCCAAACCTCGGCAGGTCTCCGTTCCTCCGCGCAGACCTGCCGACCTTTGGGGAGGTTTGGGCGCCTCCCCAAACGTCCCCAAACCTCGGCAGGTCTCCGTTCCTGTTTGGGGAGGTTTGGGCGCCTCCCCAAACCTCCCCAAACCTCGGCAGGTCTCCGTTCCTCCGCGCAGACCTGCCGACCTTTGGGGAGGTTTGGGCGCCTCCCCAAACGTCCCCAAACCTCGGCAGGTCTCCGTTCCTGTTTGGGGAGGTTTGGGCGCCTCCCCAAACCTCCCCAAACCTCGGCAGGTCTCCGTTCCTCCGCGCAGACCTGCCGACCTTTGGGGAGGTTTGGGCGCCTCCCCAAACGTCCCCAAACCTCGGCAGGTCTCCGTTCCTGTTTGGGGAGGTTTGGGCGCCTCCCCAAACCTCCCCAAACCTCGGCAGGTCTCCGTTCCTCCGCGCAGACCTGCCGACCTTTGGGGAGGTTTGGGCGCCTCCCCAAACGTCCCCAAACCTCGGCAGGTCTCCGTTCCTGTTTGGGGAGGTTTGGGCGCCTCCCCAAACCTCCCCAAACCTCGGCAGGTCTCCGTTCCTCCGCGCAGACCTGCCGACCTTTGGGGAGGTTTGGGCGCCTCCCCAAACGTCCCCAAACCTCGGCAGGTCTCCGTTCCTGTTTGGGGAGGTTTGGGCGCCTCCCCAAACCTCCCCAAACCTCGGCAGGTCTCCGTTCCTCCGCGCAGACCTGCCGACCTTTGGGGAGGTTTGGGCGCCTCCCCAAACCTCCCCAAACCTCGGCAGGTCTCCGTTCCTGTTTGGGGAGGTTTGGGCGCCTCCCCAAACCTCCCCAAACCTCGGCAGGTCTCCGTTCCTCCGCGCAGACCTGCCGACGTTTGGGGAGGTTTGGGGAGGCGCCCAAACCTCCCCAAAGGTCGGCAGGAAGAACGGAGACCTGCCGAGGTTTGGGGAGGTTTGGGGAGGCGCCCAAACCTCCCCAAAGGTCGGCAGGTCTGCGCGGAGGAACGGAGACCTGCCGAGGTTTGGGGACGTTTGGGGAGGCGCCCAAACCTCCCCAAACAGGAACGGAGACCTGCCGAGGTTTGGGGACGTTTGGGGAGGCGCCCAAACCTCCCCAAAGGTCGGCAGGTCTGCGCGGAGGAACGGAGACCTGCCGAGGTTTGGGGAGGTTTGGGGAGGCGCCCAAACCTCCCCAAACAGGAACGGAGACCTGCCGAGGTTTGGGGACGTTTGGGGAGGCGCCCAAACCTCCCCAAAGGTCGGCAGGTCTGCGCGGAGGAACGGAGACCTGCCGAGGTTTGGGGAGGTTTGGGGAGGCGCCCAAACCTCCCCAAACAGGAACGGAGACCTGCCGAGGTTTGGGGACGTTTGGGGAGGCGCCCAAACCTCCCCAAAGGTCGGCAGGTCTGCGCGGAGGAACGGAGACCTGCCGAGGTTTGGGGAGGCGCCCAAACCTCCCCAAAGGTCGGCAGGAGGAACGGAGACCTGCCGAGGTTTGGGGAGGCGCCCAAACCTCCCCAAAGGTCGGCAGGAGGAACGGAGACCTGGGGAGGTTTGGGGAGGCGCCCAAACCTCCCCAAAGGTCGGCAGGAGGAACGGAGACCTGCCGAGGTTTGGGGAGGCGCCCAAACCTCCCCAAAGGTCGGCAGGAGGAACGGAGACCTGCCGAGGTTTGGGGAGGCGCCCAAACCTCCCCAAAGGTCGGCAGGAGGAACGGAGACCTGCCGAGGTTTGGGGAGGCGCCCAAACCTCCCCAAAGGTCGGCAGGAGGAACGGAGACCTGCCGAGGTTTGGGGAGGTTTGGGGAGGCGCCCAAACCTCCCCAAAGGTCGGCAGGAGGAACGGAGACCTGCCGACGTTTGGGGAGGTTTGGGGAGGCGCCCAAACCTCCCCAAACGTCGGCAGGTCTGCGCGGAGGAACGGAGACCTGCCGAGGTTTGGGGAGGCGCCCAAACCTCCCCAAACGTCGGCAAGTCTCCGTTCCTCCGCGCCCTGCCTGCCTGCTTCTTTCCGCTGCGGAAAGAAGCAGGCAGGCAAGGCGCGGAGTTTGGGGAGGTGCGCGCGCACCTCCCCAAACCTCCCCAAACTTCGGCAGGTCTCGGACGGCGGTGGCTTGGGAGAGGTGCGGGCGATCCCGGAAGCACCAAAGCCTCGGCCGCGCACAAGTCCTCGGTAAGTTTTTTTTGTTGACTGGAGTATAAGCCGAAGTGGAATTTTTCAGCCCAAAAAGTGGGCTGAAAAATTCGGCTTATACTCAAGTATATACGGTAGTTTGCATACTCCCATTCAAAGCAGTCAAGCACTCAAATTTCAGAGAGCAATAATTTTTTGTCTTTGAGGAAACAGTTATCCAGTGTATGGCTCTTCCTACTCCTCAACTTTCAAAGTGGAACAGGATGAAACATTTGGCATTGCTGAACCACACACAGTTTGGGGTCTTTCAAAATGTCTGAGAGAGTATTATAATTGCATATGAATATATGTTCACACACACACACATACACACCTATGTTGTAATGCTAAAGTATGACATAAATTATGAGAACAGTCCAGTATTCATCATTATGCCTTCCAAAATTTTACAAAACTCAAGTCTAATATAATGTGCTTTATTCTGTAAGTTCCCTTCAAATTTCAAAAATATCTTCTTTTCATTCAAGAAATTATTCTAGCATCTCTCCCTTTTTCCTCCTCGGATCCCCAAGAATTAAATGCTTTTACTTACATGTTCTTTCATTTGTTTTGCTACGGTTTCTGACATCATGATGCAACAGATGAGAGCCACCAAGATGAAATACAAGGCATACATAAAGCGGGTGCTGGTTGATTGTTTTATCTTTGGGCAACAGCGGCAGCAAAGGGAACAAGCAGCAGTACCACAGCAACAGGCCAACTACAGGAGTTTAAAAAAAAAGGAAAAACATAATTTTATTCTTTGACATGGCAAAACAACAACAAAATCTGTTTGACCTCCCAATACATCCATTTGTAACTTCTGTTTATTCATTGTTTTATTTTTCTTCTCTTATTTTCTTTTCCCTTTTCTCAAAAACCTTTAATAAAAGTATCCTGAGAACTAAAAATTGTAATGTTTTGATATCTTTTTTTTGGTAAAAGAAAACCCTAAATGAACATTTTTTTTTAAAAAGCAACAGAATGACTTAGAAAGGCAAACAGTAGTATTTATATATGGGCTCATAACACCATCCAAATTGTTACATTTATTAAAATAGTATGGTTCTACATCAGGCTGAGATAGAATTACAAACTTGTATTCTTGTTTTGACCCATCTTGGGCTATATAAAGTTTGTTTTTGGAATTACAGACTATATTGTTGAGACAATGGAAAGAGAGCAGAGAAAAGCAACAAAGATGATTAGGTGGCTAAAACATATGAAGATCGGTTGCAGGAATTGGGTATGTCTAGTTTAGTGAAAAGAAGAACTAGGGGTGACATAATAGTGGTGTTTCAATATCTGAAGGGCTGCCACAAAGAAGTTTAATGAAGAGAAGGACTAGGGGTGACATGATAGCAGTGTTCCAATATCTCAGGGGCTGCCACAAAGAAGAGGGAGGCAACCTCTTCTCCAAAGCCCCTGAAGGCAGGACAAGAAACAATGAATGGAAACTAATCAAGTAGAGGAGCAACCTAGAACTAAGGAGAAATTTTCTAATGGTGAGAACAATTAATCAGTGGAATGGTTTGCCTTCGGAACTTATGGGTGCTCCATCACTGGAGGCTTATAAGAAGAAATTGGACAGCCATTTGTCTAGATAGGGTCTCCTGCTTGAGCAGAGGGTTTGACTAGACAACCTCCAAAGTCCCTCCCAACTCTGTTATTCTATGTTCTATTTTGGGTGGTAAGTCAGATCTGACCCATAGGCTATAAGTTGCCAATCCCTGCTTTAATAAGTTCTTACTTCCAGCACACTGCTAGACAACAGAGTTTCCCCAAGTAATGTAAACTTAGTAAGGGTCCCTTCTGAGTCTCTTGCCCTACCCACTATGCACTGTGCTATCCCTTATCTGCAGTAATCTAAGCAGCATGTCTAACGACCAGATGGATTACATTCCAGGTTCGGAAGGACCTGGCAGACATGATCTCGGAACTATTGAACAAAATCTTTCAAAGCTCCTGGCACATGGGGGAACTACCAAAGGATTGGAAGAGCTGATGTGGTTCCAAACTACAAAAAGGAGGAAAATGTGGATCTGGGAAACTACAGATCAATCAGCCTAAAATCAATATCTGGGAAAATACTGGAAAATATAATCAAGCACACATTTGTGAGTACCTAGAAATGAACAAGACAATTACTAGAAGCCAAATCATGCCAGACAAACCTTATTGCCTTTTTTTGACAGTGACTAAATAACTGGGTAAGGGAAATGCTGTGGACATAATTTACTTAGACTTCAGTAAGGCATCTGACAAAGTAGATTACAGTTTACTTCTTGGTATGACAGAAAAATGTGGGAAAGACAGTACCACCACCAGATGGATTTGCAACTGCCTGACCAATCACACTTAGCAGGTAGTTCTCAATGGAACTACATCGTTATCATGATGTAAAAAAGATGTTGAGACTCTAGAAAGCGTACAGAGAAGAGCAACAAAGATGATTAGGGGACTGGAGGCTAAAAAAAACATACAAGGAATGGTTGCTGGAATTGTCTAGTTTAATGAAGAGAAGGATGAGGGGTGACATGATAGCAGTCTTCCAATATCTCAGGGGTTGCCACAAAGAAGAGGGAGTCAAGGTATTCTCCAAAGCACCTGAAGACAGGACAAGAAGCAATGGATGGAAACTAATCAAAGAGAGAAGCAACCTAGAACTAAGGAAATATTTCCTGACAGTCAGAACAATTAATCAGTGGAACAACCTGCCTCCCAAAGTTGTGAGGAAGTTTTTAAGAAGAGACTGGACAGCCATTTGTCTGAAATGGTATAGGGTTTCCTGCCTAAGCAGAGGGTTGGACTAGATGACCTCCAAGGCCCTTCCAACTTTTTATTATTATTGTTGCTGTTGTTGTTGTTATCATCTATATAGATGGAAACATGAAGTGGGGTACCTTGAGGTTCTGTCTTAGGCCCAGTACTCTTCAACATCTTCATATATCATCTAGGTGAGGGTATAGAAGTGGAACTCATCAAATTTGCAAGTGACACCAAGTTGGGAGGAATAGCTAAAATTTTATAAGACAGACACAAGATTCAGAAGAATCTTGACAGACTTGAACACTGACTTATCCAAAAAAAATGCAACTCAGTAATGAGAAAAGTAAGGTCCAATACATAAGCAGGAAAAACCAAGCACACAGGTATAGAATGGCTCACAATAGCAACTGTGAGTGGGATCTAGAAGAGCATAACTTACATACGAGCCAGCAGTGTGCTGCAGTTGCCAAAAAAGCTAATGCAGTCCTGGGTTGGATCAACAGTGGAATAACATCCAGATCACAAGAAGTTATAACACCACTTTATACTGCACTAGTGAGGCCACATTTCGAATACTACATGTAGTTCTGGTTGCCGTAATATAAAAAAAGATGCTGAGACCCTGGAAAGCATTTAGAGAAGAGTAACAAAGATGATAAGAGGTCTGGAGCTAAATCATATGATCAATGATTGAGGAAATAGGTATGCCTAATCTAACAAAGGACTTGAGGGGCTGCCACAAAGAAGAGGGGTTGACCTATTTGTTGTGATTCAGGGTCAGCCTGTGGGTTCGGCAGTTGGGTCGGATGACTCAGAGGAGGAGGAGGAGGAGGGGGGTGTTGAAGAACTTGCTGATGATGGCTTTGAGGCTCCGCAGAGCCCCCAGCCAGGCCCCTCCCACCTGGTGGAGACCCAGCTGTGTGAGCCTGACAGCGTGGATGAAGATGACCCACAGCTGGCCCTGTTCAAGGACGCCCGACGCAGGAGGCAGTCAATCCGGAGTAAACAGAGGAAGGCAATGGGGCTCCTCGGAAGGAGGCACAGAGAAGCCACGCCCTGAACTCTATATAAGGGGAATGTGTGGGAGGGCTGGTTTGCTGAAGGCAACCGCTTGGATAGTTCATGTTTCTTAAAGCTTCTGTTTCTTGGTTTGTCTTGTTCCGTTTGTTTTTGTGGTAATAAATTTGGCAGGCGTAATTCCAGCCTCTTGCCTTCTTGTAAAAGGGGTTGTCCCTGCTTTTGATGCAGGGCTGGTAGCAGGCTGGTACAGAACACTATTCTCCAAAGCACTTGAAGGCAGGACAAGAAGTAACAGAAGTAACATTTAGCTTATGAGTAGAATTTAGTGGGATATTGTTATTGTTAGTAGTTATGCTAAGAGAGAGTTAAAGCGCAGTACGAATTTGGTTGATTGTATATTGTGTAAATTTTTATTTAGAATATGATTGTTGTAACTATAATCCTGTATTTAGCTCTGGGAAGTGGGGGGGGGAGTGGGGGGGGAAGTAACAGATGGCAGATCATTAAAGAGAGATCCAACTCAGAACTGATGAGATATTTCCCAACAGTGAGAACAATTAATCAGTGGAATGGTTTGCCTCCAAAAGTTGTGAGTGCTCTATCACTGGAGGTTTTCAAGAACAGACTTGACAGCCATTTGCCCAGAATGGTATAGAGTCTCCTGCTTGACAGGGAGTTGGACTAAAAGACCTCCAAGGTCCCTTCTAGCCCTATTCTATGTTCTATCTTTTTCATCCTGTCTCCCAAGGACTTTCCCACATACCATTACACAAATAGCAAATTAGTTACCTCCTGGGCTAAGTTATGCTTTCTCGTCCTCTTACCAGAGCTTTTGCAACTTCTCCTCCTTTCTGTACAAGAAAAGAGGACAGAAATCCACCTAGTCTGCTATTTGTAGGGAGAACTGGCAATAGTCAAGAAAGAAAAAGAAAATACATTCCTGAGCTGGGATGGTAGTAATTTTCACCTGCCTATGAACAAATTGAAAGTGAAGAATAATTGTTTTAATAACTTCGAGAAAAATCAAAATCTGTTATGGGGCAAAAGTTCTTCTAATGTGTTTATAAATAAAATTATTTTCTCGGTGCTCCTTGCATGAAGTCCTTTGTAGACTTCTGCTACCTGCTACCACATCATACAAAAGGAAAACACTTAAATAATTCAAGCCTATTAATTCCATCCTCCATCTGATAATGCTATAGGCCAGGGTAAGGCTTTGTTTGTGCAAATGCTGCTTTGTATTTATGACTCAGAACATTCCATCAAGGTTTTGACTATTGTATCAGACAAAACTCAGTTTGCCCTTTCTGCTAAGCATCTAAAACCAAGCAGCAATTACCTTTTTGAATGTTTTTGTATTCACTGAAGTATACAGTATTATGTTTTTTAACAGGTAAACATGAAAAATATTACTCTTAAATTGTTCATGTAAATCAGACATGTCAAACACAAGGCCTGGGGGCCAAATCCGGCCCGCAAAGTGGTTTCATGTGGCCCACGAAGCCATCCTGGAAACAGTGAGGGAACGACCCCCACTGCCTTGGCCCTGGCTCAGAGACCCTCCTTCTGCCAGAGACCCTCAGATCTGTCCCACTCCTGCCCGTGCCCCCATAGGCACCCTTGATGCAAACAATGTAGAGCTGGCCACGCCCACCCAGTAGGCTATACGCACTCTAGCCACGCCCACCCAGTAGGCCACGTCCACCCTGGCCATACCCACCCGGCCCCTTGAGGGCAATCGCAATGCTGATGCGGCCCTCATCTCACTTGGCACCCAGTAGACTAGTGATAAAATCCTAGGCAAGATGAACCACAGCGATAGTGTTGTGTGTTTTTGGCTCAACATTACAAATGAATCCATACTGAGTGAAACACAATCTACATAACCAATGGCACAGGAGAGGCAAACTGGATATTAAAATACAGATTAAGAAGAAAGTCACACCCTACAATCTTTTTTTTTTCTTAAATGCCTACAGAAACTGGGATTCTGCTCTAGGGTTTCTCAACTGTTCTTTCAAGAGCAGGTTATTGCAAGTTTTGCTGAAACTGAATAAATTCCTGTCTGCTGAAAAATCTGAACCTTGATTTGCTAATCCACAGTTTGCTACTTGTAATCTGTAGTGATTCAACCTCTTTTTTTTCTTATTAAAGCTGAATCTTTCAGGCTGCTGCAATATCTAAATAGAAACACTGATCACCTGGAAAGTGGCACTGATCCCGGCGTGTCTGCTGAGCCCAGAAGAAGCGTCGATCACCTGGAAAGCAGCACTGATCCTGGCGCTTCTGCTGAGCCCTGACAGCCTCTCCTCTGTGCAGGCACAGGCAGGTTCGGCATGTCGCCGGTTCGCCTCACCCGGCCACTTCGCACGGTGAGGAAAGTGTACCAAAACCAGGCTGGGGTCTGGGCGGTGTAGCGCAGGTAATGTGGACTCTCATGCCGCTCGCAGCGTCCCCTCCCCCGGAATCCACAGGTGTGTGAAGAGGATGGGGGCCATTTGCTGGTCTCCTTCAGGGGATGCCTGTTTTTCTCCTTCCCTCATCACAAATATCTTCCCGCCACTCTACTCTTAACGCTGTGTGGCTCTTGTCCAGCAATTTACAGTGGCCTTTCAAGCCATGGCCACCAGCAGCACAGCCACCAGCCACGCTGGCAGCCTGTCCTCCTCCCCTTGTCCCTTCCTGGGCACGGAGGGGGTGGAGGGAAGGAAGGGACAAAGAGGGAGGGAAGGAAGGAAGGAGGGGACAATGGAAGGGAGGAAGGGAAGGAGGGGACAAAAGGAGAAGGAAGGAAGGGAGGGAGGGAAGGACAATGAGAGGGAGGGAGGGACAATGGAAGGGAGGGACGGAAGAAAGGAAGGGACAAAGAGGGAGGGAAGGAAGAAAGGAAGGGACAATGGGAGGGAGAGAGGGAGGGAAGGAAGGCGCCCACACCTGTCCCACGCCCCTCCACCAAAGTTGCACAGATTCCTCCCCACATCCCTGCCCCCCCCCCCGGGCACCCTGCAACCTGATGAGCTGGCCACGCCCCCCCGGCCATTGACTTCACTTGTCAAAAAAGTTGCAAAAGGTGATCACATGACCCTGGGATACTGTGACCGTCATAAGTATGAATCAGTTGCCAAGCATCCGAATGTAAATCACATGACCCTGGGGATGCTGCAACAGTCATAAGTGTGAAAAATGGTCACGTCACTTTTTTCAGTGCCGTTGTAACTTCAAACAGTCACTAAGCAAATTGTTGTAAGTCGAGGACTACCTGTACTTTATCATTTTTCCCCTTTTTTTGGTCAAGTTTTTGACACCTTGCTGGGCAACTGGCGGTACTCAGATATTGCCTTATCCTAAAAGTGGTACAATGTGGGTGAAAAGGTTGGAAAGCCCTGCTATATAGTATTGTACTATATGTCTGCTCATGAAGAAAGGATACACTACTCAAGGTTGGCCAGAGGCTTTCAAAAAGAAAAGGCTGCAAAATAAAGCAATATTTCTCACCTCTAGAATATGGTTTACTGCTTTCAAATATTGGTATTTATTCATCAGTTGAGCCAAGACATTTATCCACATTTTAATTAAGGTAAATTTAAGCAAGACCCTTATGCAGCAAACTACACACTTCTTCCTCGGCTCTGTTTCTAACTGCATACATTATTTTCTAATGAATACTAACTTGTCCAGTTGATTTTCAAAGGAGCACTAAGGCCAGGGCCAAGTATGAGATGCTCTAGAAGCATCTGCTTATCCTGTGGTTTTAACAGAACTCATCCTTTTGGAATGTGACTTTCAATATATGAAAATTACAAAAATAAATGAGACATCAAAAATGGAAATAATATAGTAGATAGGCAAAAATTAACAGAGTAATAAAATAACCATCTGAAGATGTCTGGCGTTCCTTAAGGAAGCATTATGGTTGTATTCTTGTATAAAAATAGAGTTAGAAAACACAACTTTTATTAACATCAGAAGTAAAAAAAAAAACTGAACTCCACAGAGAGGAAAGTATATATAACAGTCTAAAAGTATCAGGTTTCAGATTAAAATAAAACAAAATCAAAAGCTAGTTTAGGTTTACATATGAAGCATAACTATTTAAAACATGTTTGAATGATGAATTCAGAAACATTTAAAATTCTTTCCTTGCTGGGTTTCTCTTTTTAAACATTAGCATGTATGTCAATTCAAAATTAAATTCCACTAATTCAGTGTGTCTTTATTCAATATAAGATTGGCATATTACTATGAAAATACACTAAATAATTGAGCCCACACACAGTGCTAAGCTATGATATGCCCAACAGCCTAAAAATTAAGCAAATCAATAAAACATGCTTCAGCTACTAAACAAATTAAGTACCGGTATATGCTGAATGCTTATTGTGTAGATCACAACTGAATGGCTGTGACAACAGAGTAATCAGCAAACCATGTTTTATAAAGTCTTGTAATCTGTATTCACATAATATGCTAAACAAAAAATAATGCATCATGTTAACATTTGGTGCAATATATTGTACATAGCTAGATTGAATAGTCAGTGTTGGAACACTACCTTCTGAAAAGTACACTTAACTGAACTGAAATGTGTTATATTTGTTACTTCACATTTAATGTAATTTTGTCAGAATTTCATGTTGTAAATGAGACATTGATGTATTTTTCCATGGGGTATGTGCTGGAGTGAAACATGGCTTGCTGGGATGAGTCATATCCAATATAGTCCAAATCACTGTGGAACGTGAACATAGTGGTTTTCTATATTTCTGAACAATTTTGTATTAAGAATAAAACTTCAATATATTTGGGGTATTGATATTAGGAGCAACTGATGGGATGTGTAGTTATTATTATCAATGCCAAATTTCTGCCCCTATCCAATATGGTTGTTCTATGTTATTTTTGTTGGCAGTCTATTTGAGTACCTTGCATCTCATCTCCACAAACACTTTGCTTAGAATGTTATATATTTCAGAGATGTAAACTAGTTTCTGAATGGGCCAATATACAATACAAGCAGCAGAAATTAATTAGTTGTCCAGCAGCATTAAATTATACCACACAACCTCCACAAACAAATTTTTGAACTAGACTAATAAATTGCTTTTATTGGATTTCCTGTCACAGCCACTATCAGAAAGATATAGATATCTTGCTAAAATCAATTACTTTTTCCTATCTTAGAAAGGAAACCAACAATTTGCTTTGCCTATTTCCAGACTGCATGTGAAACAAAGCCTTTTTTTTGGTAGATGAAATTCTCTAAAAATATTTGCAGGATTGTTGTAGGGGGAAACAACCAACACCTTCGACTCCCAGGGGAAAGGTGGAATTACAGTCAATACTTTTATCAGTCAAATAAATGAGTTGTGATCCAGAAAGTTCAAGGATTCTTTTTGCCATCCATTAAAATACAATTGTCTCCTGGCCAAATTCCTGAGAATGTCTATGTTAACTGCTTGTGGCAGAGGTAGGAAACTCAGTTTTAGGCTGCATGTTGACTCCAAATTCCTTTTCTAGGAACTTCCTGATTGCAATTCCTAATAAACAGCGTCACCATTTTGAGACTATACAACAAATGTAGAGTAAATCCTAATGCAAATGCATGAAAAGAAAATCTGCACGTTGTAATGGTTAAGGCACCAGGGTAGAAACTGGGAGACCATGATCACATTCTAGTCCCACCATAGGCACAAAGCCAGCTGGGTGACCTTGAACATGGTTGCTCTCTCTCAACCCTAGAAAGGAGGCAATGATAAACCACTTCCAAAAACCTTACCAAGTAAACTGCAGGGATTAGGTTGGGCTCTTGCCAAGAGTCAACCTTGAATTGAAGGTGTGAGTTAGTAGTAAAAACACACACACAGATTCGTACACAAACACGGATGTACACATACACCAAATCAGTAGGGTGTGAAAATTAAAAATGTGACTTATGTATCTTTGCATGTTTGCATATCAATCTATGTGTATGTTTCTATCTACTAACTCACATCCATAAAAAAGTGGAGAATTCTGCCCTTAGTCTTTAGCTTGAAACCTGTTTAGTATAGTCCTAAAAATGCAATAAGTACAGATGCCTTAGTGTTCTTAGATTCAAGATATTGACAGGCATTAATTTTTTGGATACTGTTGAGTACTTTTAAGTGTAATAGAACTAGAACAAGCAAACACCAATCTATCAGTTTCTCATAGTGACTTCTTGGAGTCCTAGGCAGGCCTGGGGAGCTCTAGAGTTTATAAAACCACAATTTCCTTGGCTAAGTAATTGAGGCTGCTAAAAGGCCAGATTCCCTACTCCTATGCTAGTACAGTTTAAGGAACCCACATAGTTGCACATTATAGATTAATTTGTCAAAATCTGCCAAACCAAAATTAATTTATGATTGTTACCTTAAATTTACAAGGAGGAGGAGATTCTTTTTACAACAGGTGATCTGGCAATAGGTATATTTCTGCCTAAGTACAAGACCCTGCTTTTCTCATCACTGAACTGTATCTTGTTGGATTGGTCCCAATGTCTGTCAAGATCCTTCTGAATCTTGAATCTATCTTCCAAAGCGTTGGCAATTCCCCCAAGTTTGATGTTGTCTGCAAATTTGATGAGTTCCCATTCTATCTAGGTATACAATAGGCACTACCTGGTTCAACAGAAGAAACTGAGAGGGATCTAGATGTCCTAGTGTAAAACCACTTAAGTATGAATCAGAAGTGTGTTGCAGCTACCTAAAAAGTCAATGCAGTCCTGCATTAACAGAGGGATAGCCTCAGGATCGTAAGAAGTGATAATGCATGGTAGCTGTCTACCAATACTTGTGGGGCTGTCACTGGGAGGAGGGGTCAACTTATTCTCCAAAGCATCTGGTGGCAGGGAAAGAAGTAATGGATGGAAGCTTGTTAGAGAGAGATTCAATCTAGAATTAAAGAGGAAATTCCTGACTGTAAGAACAATTAATCAATGGAACAGCTTGCTTCCTGGAGTTCTGGGTGTCCATTGCTGGAGGTCTTCAAGAAAAGATTGGACAGCCATTTGTCTGGGTTGCAATAAGGTCTCCTGCTTTGGGTAGGGGGGTTGGACTAGAAGACCTCCAAGGCTCCTTCCAGGCTTATAATTCTATAATTCTAATATAGGGATTGTATTACAATTATAATTACGAGGACCAGTCGTAAGTCACTTTTTTCCTTCTAGATCACCCAAAATTGGCTAGGTGTTGCTATCAAGCTAGTCAATTTATTTATTTGTAGGATCAATTTTTTTAAAAAGCAAGCAAAACAATATATACAAACTTTTAAACAACAGCCAGTCTATACTATCCAGAACCCATTTTCTTGTCAAATAGCAGCAAGCCCTAAAATATTTAACTACAATTTATTAAGATAGGAGCACTACATTTCTGAGTACTAACATCTGTCTAAACTTTTAGTTGGCTTACTTCTTAATACTACAGATTGGCACTCTGCCTTTAAGCCATTCTTCTTCAGCCTAGTAGTTCTCCAATTTAGCCAATTCTCATTATGCCATGGAATTCTAAAACTTGTGGTGCAGGAATTTTCCTCTGCAAGTTTCTGCTAAAAAAATGGCCCTTAATTTTATCAGAAAGTGTTAATTCTAATTTCTTACTAATTAAATAGGACCTCAAAGCTAGCAAGCTTATAGTTTAAAAATATGTAAATCAAGATGTAATGTAAATAAAAGTATAGTCACATAGCCAATCTTGTGTCTACATTACATTTATATACAATGAATCCCAAAAAAAATTAACTAAAGTTTTCCACTGCAGCTGCTTTATTTAAGACAGAGGTCAACTTCTAGTCTCAAGAGACGCTCTACAGAAAAGCCACATGTAAAATCCCGTTTCCTGTGAAATATAAGCAAAAACAAATCACCGCTGTGCAAGTAATAGGGCAGTCATTTCTCTTTCAAAGGAGGAAAATATATTTCTTTAATCTAGGAATTCAGTTCACTCCAACTGGAGAGCAGACATGTGATCTCTGTCACTGAAAATAACACCTGAAGCTACATTATGGTTTGTCTGATTTAGCACAATGCTGAATCCAATACTGGCTTATTCATGAATGTTTGGTAAACAAACCATGCTTAGCTCAGTGTGTGTAGCCAAAAAGATGAGCTAGCTTTAAATTGTTCTCTGTCATCATATGGTAAAAAAAATGCATTTGTTATTTTTGTCAGAAACTGGCAGTATGATAGTCACAAAACAGTTGTCAGCTTCATCACTAAATACAGCTCACAATCCAACTAGCATAAAGTAGCTGACTCAAAATGAAAAGAGTTGAACTTGGGTAGTGTTTGAATGGGAGACCACGAGGAAATCGTGGTTCTATAGCAGGGGTTCCCAACCGGGGGTGCTTGCACCCCCTGGGGGTGTGAGACGATATTCCAGGAGGTACAAAAATTAGGCTCAGAAGTTTCAAAATTATAGTGTATATGCATAATTCGTTGCTGTTATTTTGAACTTTTTAAGGGGTGTGAGAATATATCAGAAGCGTTCTAGGGGCGCGGGGTATAGAAAAGGTTGGGAAACGCTGCTCTATAGGCTAGACTGTGAAGTTTTTAAAAAATTGGGAAGAAGCCAATGGCAACCATTTTGATACTACTGCCATGAAAGCTATATGTGTGTATCCTTGAAGTCACTAAGAGGGATGCTTGCCATAGCAGTCTATCTATCCTGAGTACTAACAAAAAATGTCATGACAGAGATGTTTGATCAAAAGTTTTATCTTACAAAACATGCAGTCACCCTAATTTTACATGGTTCCTGCTTTTTGTTAACTTTTCATTCTGATGCAAATGGTTTTAAAGATGTGCAAAAATATTTCTGTGGAATGTAAGAAAATTTGATTGGGGGACTTCCACAGTAAGAAATGACAGACTAAAGTTGGCTCTGAAATGCAGAACTGACAACCATAGCAGAATGAAAAGCCTACATGTGGACCAACTCTTTGCAATTTCTGTTCAGACGAAGACAGACTTGAGATCACCCACAAGTGCACCAGACAGTTGCTCCTCATGAAATTGCAAAACAGGTGACTTAGAACTTTGGGAGACATGGAAACAGCCATCTATACCTTTGAAAGACCACTAAATTTACACAAGTAACTAGTAATTTTCTAATTACTTTTACAAGATCACTATCACTTTTACTAGCCATTTATTGCTTGTTAGCTGCTTTTCAGCTGTTAGGACAAGTTTGACAGCACCAGGTAAGTTCCTTCAATCTTCAGTGAAATGAATTTTAACCGCAAGAACTTTTAAAAAAGAATTTCTATAGAGATTCTCAGTCATCCAGTTCATGGTTGGTCCAAAGGTGCTTTTCTAAAAGGCAATTGTACTTTCTTGTTTGTTTTTTCATTTGAAAACATTTTGCTTCTCATCCAAATAAATAAATAAATAAATAAATAAATAAATAAATAAATAATAAAATAAAATAAAATAAAATAAAATAAAATAAAATAAAAACCACTAAACAAGAAAGTCCAGTTGCCTTTTGGAAAAGCATCTTTAGGAGACATCAAAATGATTAAAACTTTAATTTTTGACAGTTACAAACAGACTAAGAGTATAGATAGATTTGAAAGAAGATTTTGGAATTAATTATGAAGAATCCTTCCCATGGGAAAATTCTTTTGTTTTGAGTTTTTTAAATAAACGTAAGATTTTGAAAACTGGACACGAGAGAGAACTAAAGATTACAATTAAAAGAGAACAGAAACTACAAAAAATTGTAATGACTTACAGAAACAGGATATTTTTGAGTAATGGACTCAAATATTAATTTTAATAGTGTCAACAGAGACATCTGCCTCTAGTCTATGGGGAAACTGTGCCAAAACATGTTCTGGAAGAGGAACAAGTTTATTTGACAAAATTGAGATTGAACTGAAACTGGATTTACAAATTACAGCCTACAAGAATGCCATGGAAAAAGATGTGAACTGATAAAGAAACTGGCGGATTACTTAATAATTAAAAGGGTTATATAAACAGTAAACCAAGAGTGAGATGGATAATTTTGGATTTATAAGAGGCTTGTTAAAGTTTGGAAGAATTTCATTGGAAGGGACAGAAAAAAAAATGAAAAGATTTTAGGTTTTATGACATTATTTAAATGGCTAAAGATTAAGATTAGAAGAATTAAAAGGAAATATAGTTTATTTGACCAAGGTTAAAATGTTATTTTTGATGACTCTTAAAAGACTTTTGCTGACACCAGGACTGTCATGTTTTTTAAATTGGCATATAGATAAAAGATGGGATAGAGGAAGAAGAGATTATTGGTTGCATTTAAGAGGAGGTGATGTGTTAGTAAAATTGTTTATAGTTGTGATGGTGAGAAATAACTTATGTATATATCACTTTTACTTCACTATATTCTTATTTCCTATTTTTTCTTTATATTTCTGCACCTTTTATACTATTTTTAAAGTTCATATTAGTTTTTACTGTTGTAACTATGGTATAATCTTTAATAAAATTACTGTAGTACCAAAAAATAAAAAAGAAAATCTATTCATAGGGTTTAAACTTCAGTAGACACTCGGTGGATATGAAACATACAAGGTAAAAAGTGCACATGGCTAGATTGTCAACTGGATTCCAAATTCTATAGAAGCTGTACACATGGTCACCAGTTGTGAGTTAAGATGCTATCAAATTTCAACCACTCTTTCATATATTAACATATTTCACATGCACAGTTAGAGAACACTTATACACTCCTTTATGTTATGACTTATGAAAATAGGTAGAATTGGATCTAGAATATAGAATCCCAATTCTTCTTTCTTATTCTGCAGGCAGAATGCAAAATTATATTGGGGGAAGGGGTCAATTTCCTCCATTTCCAGAACAACTCCATGTTAATTATTGCATAGAAAGTATGTGCATCTTTTTTTCTAGAGATTTGCTGTTCCTAATTGAAAACTGTCAGTTTTCTTGTTCAATGCTTGTTTGGAAGAGGGTATACATTTTTAACAGTACAAGGGAAAGTTTGGAGGCAGCACATTTATACATGATTTCCTTCATCAAATTATTATAGTAACCTAGTTCATATGCTGCACTAATAATTTTATTCATGCTTTATTTAAAGCAACTATGCTTTATTCATTAAATCATAGCTCAGCAGAAGGTTATAAACTCCACCACACAGTAGAAAAGTTAATTTTCTTAGGATAAGCAAATACAGATATAAACGTTACAAAAAATGCATAGTACTGAATTTAGACAAATTCCAAGCAACTGAAATTGGAATTGGGTTGCATGATGACAACCGTGGACATGATTGTAACTAAATAATATAATAACTATTATTTTATCAAAACACACATATTAGCAGCGTCTTCTTCAGTGAGTCTTTTTTATTGTTTTGCTAAATTCCTTTGACAGCCCCCCCCCCGGTAATAAAGCAGGCCTTTATAACAAACTGACCCAGAGAAAAACAAAGATATATCTTAATCCAAGTCTGCAATCATCAGCTTGGCCCTGATTTCCGGTTTAACAACTAAAGCAAGGCTGTGAAAACGGCAAGCGATCCCCGACGCCCACTCAACCGACAGGGAAAGCAATTTGCAGCTGAGAAATCAGATGAATTGCTCAGCTAGATCCTAGTTCGAGCCCAGAATCGCCTAAATGGGTGGACGATCCGGTCAGGAGCTAGGCTTCTGCCGGAGAAGCGCAACCGCCAGCGCATCTTCCTGCCCCAACGCGAAGGCGCGGGTTGAACGGCATTGTCCAGCGAAAAGAGGCGCTGAGGCAGCCCCCACGGACACTTGCCTGCCACGAAGCCAGGGTGGAGCCGTTTAGCAAGGCTTCCCTACCCGGGACAGAAATCGCGGGGGTTGCGTTCGCGCGCGCCTTACCTGGCCGGCGCAGCAGCGCGCAGACATGGTCGACGCCGCGTAACGCTCTCTCCCCGCACCTGCCCGCACTCCTCAGGCGTCTGGCGGCCTCTCCCGGCAAATCGTCGTCGGCGGACAGATGCGGGGTCCCCTCCGGCGCAGAAAACGCCGAGCGCAGCCTGCTGCGGTGTGGCCCCGGCGCCCAGCTGTCCAGAGACTGACCCACCTCTTGGGTGCAACCCTCAGGGCGGAGAGACAGCTAGCTCCAGCCCAGCCCAAACTCTGGGATTAGGCTTCCGCTGTCGTCAGCTCGCCTCTAAGGAGCTAGATGGCTTTCCGGTGCGGGGGCCGTCTTAGCAGAGCGGGAGAGGGAAGAGGATCGGGTAAACCCAGCAGCAGGCCACCTGTCCGCGTTCACACGCCCAAGAGCTCTGCTGGGCTCGGAGATGAAGCGCAGGCGCGAAGCCAGGCGGCTTGGGCTTCCCGGGAGAGAAGGGGGGAGAGGGAGGAGTTGGAGACGGACGACCGCGCTTGTTTACGAGGAAGGGAAGCGTCCTTCGCGGTTAGCGCTCTGCGGGAGGGCAACTCGCGGGGAGGTCAGGGCATCAGTCGGTTTCAGGAGAAAATGATTAGTGGACTCGCTTCACCCCTTGCATTTTATTTTGCATCTGAAAGCCCCTTTCTGCTGGATGAGGCTGGAGCTTGGTTCTCTCGGTCCATTTTTTTTAAAAACAATGTTGGCAAGGAAAGATGCAGAGCTTCTCAATTGTTCAAGCAGCGTGGGTGCTTCCCCATCTTTTTTACAGAGCCTGTCTCTGCAGTTGCTTTTACATACGTTTTACAATTTTTTTTCATGTATTGTGTGTTCTACTCACACTTGTATTTACGATGTAATAAGCGTGTTATTTTTTTTTCAACCCGTTGACAAAGAGGTAGCTACAACGCAGATTCAGCTACAATGCAGTCTTTTTATACAGTACCAATTTTCCTTCTTTTCCCTGTCCAGCATTTGGTGGTGCAATTCTATTGGTTCTCATCTTAATGACTAAATTAAAAAAAAGACGAAGTGAATGTGAAAATGTCAGTCTAGTTTTAGAAAAATGAAAATTCTGTGAATTATAAAAGAAACAAGGGGAATTCTGAACATTATGAAGTACTGACATTCTTAAATTCTTGGATCTCAACAGCTTTCAGAATCTGCCTAGGGCAGTGTTTCTCAATCTGCAATTTTGGGAGTTGAAGTCCACAAAGTTCTGGGAATTCTGGGAATTGAAATCTACAGATGTTAAAATTGTTAAGGTAGAAAATCACTGTACTAGAACATTGCCTTGGTGAATTAGGCTTTAGGAGCAATAAATATTTGGCGGTGTTTTTGGTTCTTCTTATTGGGACTCACTCAGAATATGAACTCATCCTGTTTGACACCTCAGTTGTTGGCTATGGAAGCCCACATGCTGTTCAAAAAGTACATGAAACTGTGGAACATAATCATTTAGAACTTTTGAGAGGGGGCAGGAGCACACTGAAGACATGGTAACTATAGTTTGTTACTCTAAAGCAGGGGTCCCCAACCCCCGGTCCGTGGACCAGTACCGGGCTGCGGCATGCCAGCAACTGGTCCGCACAAATAAGCTAAGCCCCATCTGCGAGATGCAGGCATCATACAAAACCATGAACCCTCTGGTCCACGGAAAAACCTCTCTCCAAGGAACTGGTCCCTGGTGCCCAAAAGGTTGGGTGCTTCTGCTCTAACACAGTGTTTTTCAAACTTGGCAACTTTTAAGAATTCTCCCAGAATTTCCCAACCAGCCCCGTTGCCAAGTTTGAAAAACAATGCTCTAAAGAGTAACTATAAAAGCATAAGGTAAAAGGTAAAGGTTCCCCCGCACATGCATGCTAGTCGTTTCCGACTCTAGGGGCCGGTGCTCATCTCTATTTCAAAGCTGAAGAGCCAGCGCTTGTCCAAGGACGTCTCCGTGGTCATGTGGCCGGCATGACTAGACGCCAAAGGCGCACGGAATGCTGTTACCTTCCCACTGGAGTGGTCCCTATTTTTCTACTTGCATTTTTACGTGCTTTCGAACTGCTAGGTTGGCAGAAGCTGGGACGAGTAACGGGCGCTCACTCTGTTACGCGGCACTCGGGATTCGACCCGCCAAACTGCCGACCTGATCGACAAGCTCAGCATTCTAACCCACTGAGCCACCGTGTCACCGTATAAAAGCATATTATAGACTTAAGAAATGTACCAGAAGTTCCTATTAGAGGGGAAACTAGCGTTCAGCTCAGACTAGACAACAAGTAACAAATAGATGAATGCAGAAATATTAGAATTTTACATTATTAGAATGGTTTAAAAATAAATGCAGGGATTTACAGGAGTAATACAGATATTCCTCAACTTACAACCACAATTGAGTACCAAATTTCTGTTGCTAAACGAGACAATTGAGTTTTATTATTTTATTCATTTATTAAACTTATATACCGCCCTTCTCCTGTAGGACCCAGGGCGGTTCACAAGGCAATTAAAACAACATTACAATACAAAAATTAATAACAATTAAAATAGATTAAATTATCCTTAATTAAAATCTAAAACCCCTATAACTCTGATTAAAAACCCAATTACAATAAGTTAAAAAATTAAAAAATCCTCAGTTTTGATCCATTTTATGACCTTTCTTGCCACAGTTGTTAAGAAAATCATTGCAGTTAAGTTAGTATTACCGTTGTTAAGTGAATCTTGCTTTCCCATTGACATTGCTTATCAGAAGGTTGCAAAAGGTGATCAGAAGTTATGTCCCAACTATTCACATTCCTGAATTTGGGATTGCTATTCAATCACTCATGTCTTACTTCTCACGTATACTACTGCATTGTACTCTACCTGGGACAGCCCTTGCAAACTACTCAGAAGCTGCAGTTAGTATCCTCACCTAACATCATTAATAACTTCAGGATGTTTGTGGAACCATCTACCTCCAATTACCATGCTCTTCTTTCCTCAGAACCCATGGAATAACCTCTCCCCTCACCCCACATTGTAAATTCCTGAATCTGCTGGCCTTTAGGAATGCTTGAAGATGATATATGCACCTATTGCAACTATAAGAGTTTTTGTTCTTTCTCTTGAATGGGAAGCATAAAATTATTATGGTATAAATAAGTCCACAGTTTTTTCCAGGGACATTACAGTAATCTCTGATTTAGTTCATCTATGTTATCCATTGTTATATGTCTTTATTTCAATCCATTTTTTTTAGTCTAACATACTTTTTAATTCAACATCTGCTGAACATCATGTCTTCAAAGTATCTGAGTTTCTGCTTGGTAATCTGGTTTCTCAAGAAGCAAGCAGCTTTATCCTATATACTGAAGCATATTTTCAGAACAAAAATATTTTGGCCTTCTCTCTGCCTAACAAGGATATTTGGAAAAAAAGTTTCATTTCTATTCTTTGCATTTGCAATTTATAATTTTCCAGTTCATTCAGCTGACTGTTCATGTATTCACACTTAAAACATTTTACTCACCAAATCATTTTTTTGTATTTGTATTTTTATTTTTTAAAAAGGCAATAAAATACATGGTTATTATGTACTGAAATACTACATACATATTACAAACATTTACAAACATAGCTTTCACCCATTTTTAATTGACATCTCCCAGTTGTCACATTTGGTCTTTTCAGATATCATAGCAGCAGAAATGTTCAAGATCCTCATTTCCATAGCTGTCAAAAAACCAGTTTTTTGGGTAACCCTGGGTGGAAAATATACACATAACATATTTTTGCATATCAGTTCAGCAAATTAATATGTCCTGATCCTTCTGAAAATTTTATTATATTTATGTGTTGTTAGGAATATATAAAAAACAGGTTTTACTATCCATTTCCAATCTAAATGTAGGAACTGTGGGGATGAAGAATTTCTCTTCTGATTTTAAATAAAAAAGACTATATTCAACAAATGCAAATACTCTCTTGCTTTATATCTGAACCCTCATGAAGTCTAAGACAGGCTGCTTCAAAGTGATAAAATTCATAGCTGTTTGAATAATTCCAGTGAATAGTTTCTAGTTTTAGGACTGTTATCTGGATTTTTTCCATTTGTGAAACATACAGTTGCAAGAAAAAGTACCGTATGTGAACCCTTTGGGATTACGTGGAGTTTTGCATGAATTGGCCATAAAATGCGCTCTAAATGTCATGTAAGTCACAACAATAGAAAAACACAGTCTGCTTAAAATAATACTACACAAACATTAGCTGTTGTCATGTTTTAATTGAACATAAGATGGAAACATTCACAGTGCAGGGTGGAAAAAGTATGTGAACCTTTGGACTTAATAACTGGTTGACCCTCCTTTGGCAGCAATAACCTCAACCAAACGTTTCCTGTAGTTGCAGATCAGACCTGCACAATGATCTGGAATAATTTTGGACCACTCCTCTGCACAAAACTGTTTCAGTGTAGCAATATTCTTGGGATGTCTGGTGTGAATCGCTCTCTTAAGGTCATGCCACAGCATTTCAATCGGGTTGAGGTCAGGACTCTGGGCCACTCCAGAAGGCGTATTCTGTTCTGTTGAAGCCATTGTTTTGTTGAATTACTTGTATGCTTTGGGTCATTGTCCTGTTGCATCACTCATCCTCTGCGGAGCTTCACTTGGCGGACAGATGGTCGTACGTTTTCCTGCAAAATGTCCTGATAAACTCGAATTCATTTTCCCATCAATGACAACAATCCGTCCAGGCCCTGAGGCAGCAAAGCAGCCCCAAACCATGATGCTCCCTCCGCCATGTTTTATAGTGGGGATGAGGTTTTGATGTTGCTGTGCTGTGCCTTTTTTTCTCCACACATAGTGTTGTGTGTTTTTCCCAAACAACTCAATTTTGGTTTCATCTGTCCACAGTATATTTTGCCAGTAGTGCTGTGGAACATCCAGGTGCTCTTTTGCAAACTTCAAACGTGCTGCAATATTTTTTTTGGACAGCAATGGCTTCCTCTGTGGTGTCCTCCCATGTACTCCATTCTTGTTTAATGTTTTCCTTATTGTAGATGTGTCAACAAAAATGTTAGCATGTGCCAGAGATTTCTGTAGGTCTTTAGCTGACACTCTAGGATTCTTCTTTACCTCAGTAAGCATTATGCGCTGTGCTCTTGCAGTCATTTTTACAGGACGACCACGCCTAGGGAGAGTAGCAACAGTGCTAAACTTTCTCCATTTGTAGACAGTCTGTCTTACCGTGGACACATGAACATCAAGGCTTTTGGAGATACTTTTGTAACCCTTTCCAGCTTCATGCAAGTCAACAATTCTTGATCGTAGGTCTTCTGAGAGCTCTTTTCTGTGAGGCATGGTTCACATCAGACAGTGCTTCTTGAGACCAGTAAACCCAAAACAGGTGTGTGTTTTTAAAGGGCAGGACAGCTGTCAGCAACACATCCAATATCATCACACTGATTGGAGTCAAGGTTGGCTCACTCCTGGCTCCAATTAGCTCTTGGAGAAGTCATTAGGCTAGCGGTTCACATACTTTTTCCACCCTGCACTGTGAATGTTTCCATCTTATGTTCAATTAAAACATGACAACAGCCAATGTTTGTGTAGTATTATTTTAAGCAGACTGTGTTTTTCTATTGTTGTGACTTACATGATGTTTAAAGTGCATTTTATGGCCAATTCATGCAAAACTCCACGTAATCCCAAAGGGTTCACATACTTTTTCTTGCAACTGTAACTCATCAAAACTGAATCACATTCCAAGCACAAAATGGCTAAATTTCTCTTAATATAATCTTATACAAATCAAAAAGCAGTCTAGAAATATTTAAATAAAAACATTTTAAATAATGGCAACACTAATTGAACTATTAAACCTGGAATGACAAACCCACTTTCTCTTCCCTTACTTTGAACAAAATGCAATATATGTTTATTTTAAACATTAGAATGATGTAGTCAAATATGCCTTTGTGCATATTTATACGTGTGTATGAAAAGATCAAAGTTCTGTCCCTATTTATGGAATATGGAGCATACATAGAAAATAAACTGCAATTATGATCTTCATAAACTCTTTGTGGGTGCCCATGGATATAGCAGTTAAGGCATCTGACTAGTACTGAGAAGTTTCAGGTTTAAGTTCAGCATGGAGACCCAGTGCCTGATTTTAGGCCAGTCATTTCTCTTAGCACAACTCATAGGGCTCTTATAGAAATAAAATTTAATAAGATCTCCATATAAAAACCATTAATTTCTGGGAGAAAAAGCACAATATAAATTATATTAATTAACACAAAATCTAAGAAACAACTGATCATAATTTTACCTTGATCTTTTCCATCCATCCTTTTCCTTTTTAAATTAGAAACAGGATTTTGTTGCTCTTTCAAAGCTTCTGCAGGACAGTTGGGTCTTGGCAATTGAGTTCCAGGTGTTGGTGCTGGTCGATTACTAAAATACTCATGTTTCAGTGCCTGAAAGGCAAAAGAACAGAATAAGCTGCATCTTTGAAGTGATAGTTTTCTCTATAAAAGCTTTATTTAGTTTTCACTATACAAGCTTCATTTAACAGGTTTGGCTGTATGAACTTTTGTTTGGTTAATTAAAAGGAGTTTTTGCATGAGTTGGAAAGAAATATAATGGTAATAAGAGAGATTATTGCCACAGTTCTATATATTCCATTTAGAACTGAGAAGTGGTACAGGATTTGAAAATGGTGTCACTGTAAAGGTAAGAAAAAGGCAGTAAGAAGTCCAATTTTAGTAGCAAGTTAATACTGGTAGCTTTGGTACACTTAAAAACATGTTGTCAACATGTGCTGCAGTCAGACCTGAAAAGTCTGGACTTGTTTGGGACCAGCTAGGAACATAGATTTATCATACTAACTTAGCCTCCAGCAACTTTGTGCCTTCCAGATACACTGGATATCAGCTCTAATCTCTAGGTAACTTGTTAATATTGTGTTGATACTTTCATCTTGATAAAATATAGGGCTGAACAGGCAGAGAAGATCAAAGCCTGATCATTCTCAGGAAAGTAGAAATAGGTAGGTAAGCTAATTAATTATAAATAAGTTAGGTTACTGATATGTGCCAACACATAGATATAGGCTCATAGGGGGTTAAGATACCCCCTGCTCAAGCAGGAGACCCTATAAGCTATGAAATAAAACAGAAGCTCCTTTGAGTGCTATTCTTTATACAATCAACAGCTCTTAAACAAGAAACAATGAGGATGTGAACAGATTTCTATAAGTTTACGAAATATTGTATTCCTCACCCCCAAACAAAAACATCCAAAGAGGACTGAAAAAGCTAAGGGGGCACAGGATGCTGAATGACTGCAAGGATGTGGTATGGAGTACCTTTGAATAAAGTATAGGTACTCCTCGACTTACAACCACAATTGAGACCAGCATTTGTGTTGCTAAGCAAGGCAGCTGTTAAATGAATTTTGCCTTATTTTAAAATCCTTCTTGCCACAGTTGTTAAGTAAATCACAGCAGTTGTTAAGTTAGTAACATAGTTAAGGTAATCTGGCTTCCCCATTGAGTTTGCTGGACAGAAGGTTGCAAAAGGTGATCACATGACCCTAGGACACAGCAACGGTCAGAAATATGAGTCAGTCGCCAAGCATCTGAGTTTTGATCATGTGACCATGGGGATAATGCAACAGTTGTGTGAAAAACAGTCATAAGTCACTTTTTTCAGTGCCATTGTAACTTTGAACAGTCACTAAATGAATGGTTGTAAGTCGAGAATGGCCTGTAGAGAAGGCTTGCACACTCAGTGGGACTAGGATTTTAGGCACCAGTCCTTGGCCGTGCCCCCTCTCACCTCAGCTGATTTACAGCCAGTTTTCCTCCTCCCCCGGCCATTCTCCACAGCCAATGGCCCCCTGGCCCTCCGTCCCTGCCCATTCACCCAGACGCCATTTGAAGCAGGCATTTTGCTGTAGGGAACAAATAGCCCCAGCCAACTGGCTGGCAGGCAGAAGCAATGGTGCTGCGGGGCAGCGTGCAATTAGCAATGGGCGATCGCAGGGGCTGTAGGGTGGGCAGTGTGCAATGCACTTTTTTTAAAAAAAAAAGCGCCAGAGCTGCTCTGCAAGTTTTTAAAGGGGCTGTGCTTTCTGTCCAACTGGGTGACTCCAGAGTGTCAGGGGACCATTGGCTGTGGAGAATGGCTGTGGGGGGACCAGGGGAGAAGGAAAGCTGGTATAAATCAGCTGAAGCGAGCAGCTGGGGGCGAAGGAGATGCAGCCAAGGGCTGGTGCCTAAACATCCCATTCCAGTTGCAACTATATACCTCATTTGTTTTTAATCCCATTTATATCCTGCCCTTCTCCGAAGACACAGGGCGGCTTACAATCTAAAGCACAAATCAATGTGCTTAGCAATAGCCTTCATTCTATGTATATGCCTGCTTATTAGGGCTTTCGGGGGGGCCCAAGCGGCACTATTACAAAATCAGCTTATTGCCCCCAACAATCTGGGTCATTTTACCTACCTCGGAAGGCTGAGTCAACCTTGAGCCTGGTGGGACGCGAACCTGCACTAATTGCAGGCAGCTGGTGTTACTTAAGGAGGCATTAGCCCACTGCTCCACCAAGGCTTTTCTGTTTGGACTTATAGGACTGAAATACATTTCTAAGTATCTATGCCAGGAAAAACTTTTGGTGTGATCTGAGAAGAAATGAAGACCACAAGAACAGCTGCAGCACATAACTAGATGTTCCCAATCTTAAATAAAATAAAATAAAACAAAGGTATATCTATCCGGAAACATTTGTTCATATGGAGTTCTCAAGAAGGGGTTTAAGAAAAAGGTCTGAAACATTTTGCTAGGGTTGATTAAAAAGCACACCAAACCAAGATTTTAAAACACATGCTTTCAATTACAAATACAATATGGGAATAAGTCTCTAAATTCAGTGATACTTGCATCTTCTTATGATAAATTCTGTTGCAAGCACTCTAGCTACTTGTGGGGCCTCAGAGAAAGGGAAGTTATTGGTTTGGTGCCCATTCTTCTTCTTTGCAGTTTGAGCCAAGAGAGAAATTGCTTTGCCACTAAGTGCTGAGAGATCAGGCATGCTTCTCCTTCCCACTAGCAAGACACAAACCTTGCTCCCTTCTCTCTCTTCTCCACAGCTTAGCTGCTTTACCTGACTGATTGCTTGAGTTGGTGGCCCTAGACTTTGGCTGAAGAGGTCCTGCTGTGACTGAATTATAGTTTAGCCACCAGCCTGATTCAAATTGGCCTTTCTCCTACCATTTTACCTGTACCTTGAGAGCTGGTTGTCAGAAGACAAACTGAAATATTATTAACTCACTGATAACATCAGAAACAAGCTCATTGCCAAGAAAATGGCCCCAAAAGTGCAATAGGCATGGAAGATGTAGGTTTTTTTTTTTACAACAAAATAGGGCAGTTTTGCCAACAAAAAAATATCTGAGTACACTAGCAGTAACTTATAGGGTAAATTAAATACCTGAGTAGCTGTGAACCTAGTACAAGGATCAAACCGAAATAAGCCTTGCAGTAATTCCAGCAAATCATCACCAGCAGCACTGAAGATGTGCTGAAAATGCATTCCAGGGAAACTTTTAAAAGTAACATAATCTGGAAGATTTGTCATACCCTATTGGAAGAAAAGAAAACCAATATAAGAAGAAAAGCTTAGTCACTATGGAATGATAGTCCCCCATCTATAAATACAATTTAATTCTTCAGCCAACCAACTTACAGGCCACTGCTCCTCTGTTGGCGTACCAAGAGTTTCAAAAATCTTGGTGAGCTGATCCAGATCAGAATCTCCTGGCAAAAACGGAACCTATAGTAAGACGAATACGCTGACATTCAAAATGTTTAATCATTTGGCTTTACAAGTCTCAGGGTTTCTGAGCAATAAATTCAAGCCATGGCAATAAATTCTCTACATTGCGAGATTCTGGTTTTTTTGCAATGATGGGAGAATGATTTAATTTCATACAGATGAGAGGGAGGACTAGGATGGGGAGAAACCCTGGAATGACTGAAGTGATGGAAGAACAGAGAAAAGGCTTCTCCAAGCAATCTGTTCACTGCCTCATCCAGAGGGACATGAGAAAGAGATTGGCAAAACGAAAAACAGAGTGTCCCACTCCAATGTGGCTCAGACGCCACCTATTATTAGCATCAATGTCGATTGGTGGCCCCCAGGGGGAGATCCTTCTCTGTGGGCGCTCCGGAGCTGTGGAATCAGCTACCGGTAGAGCTCCGGATGGCGCCCGATCTTCGCTCCTTTCGTCGCGATCTCAAGACGTTTTTGTTTGTACAAGCTGGCCTAGCCTGATGGGGATCGGTGGGGTTGTTTTATCTTTGGTTTCTTAATTTTATCTTGGGGTTTTTAGAATTGTACTTCTATTGTTTTAACTAGGGCAACTGTTTAATCTCTTTTTAATGTTTGTATTTGGTATTTTATTCTGCCCTGTGAACCGCCCTGAGTCCTCAGGGAGAAGGGCGGTATATAAATGATATTAAATTAAAATTAAATTAAATCAATTGAAGAAAAGCAAGCCTAAACAGAAGGAAATTTTTAGGTTTTACGGAGATACCAAAAATGATTGTAGAGTAGTCTTCCTCCCCTACTCACCCCCTGAAGTGTGACTGACCCTTCCCTTCAAAGCAGCTCTATTTTAATGGGCTGCTGGAGCCTGGAATTATTTGCAGGGTTCATCTGGCTTTGGTTTCCTCTTCTCTCTCTCTCTCTCTCTCTCCCCCCCCCCACCTTGATGAGTATGACAACTGATTTTCTCTTTTAGTAATGAGGACGCTCTGCCCTGCTTTGTACTCTACACAGTCAGTTAGGTTGGGCTCATCTATAAATATAGCTAAATAAGTAAGATACTTGTATTTGTTATGGCAGAAGGAATAACCTTCAGGAACAGCCTCAACCAAGACAATGGTTAGATAAAAGAAACCCGAGTTAGGGACAGAACTATAACCTAAGAAAATCTCTCAGTCAAGGCTCTCCCTAGTTCTCTCTTCTTTGTTAATACCGTCAGACTGAACGATGGTGCAAAAAGTGAAATTTAATCTGTCAAGCATTTTCAGTCAAGCCCTGTCCCCCATGCTTACCCTTAGAAGCAATTCAGCCAAGATGCAGCCTACTGCCCACATATCCACACCCACTCCATACATTCTAGCTCCAAACAATAGTTCGGGTGCTCGATACCACCTGTAAAACAGGTTAACAATCAGAGTACATTGTATTTCTTCACTGAAAAGGCATATGGAAGGCAAAGTACAAACTTGTCAATTTTTTTCAAAGTACAAGTTTAAAACAATATAAAGAAGAAATGCAGATAAGAAATCAAATATAAACAATAAAATATAGGTGCATAGTCAACAAATCTTTAAAAAAATCATGTACGAGTAATATATTCTAGTACATCTTTAAAAGCTTACCATGGTATGAGGCATTTTATACCCTTTTCACAATCAAGCTATATGGAGAATGAAACTACAAACTTCCTCACTTTGTGTTTAAGGATGAAAATATTTATTTAAGTATAGACCTTCCCTACAGATAAGTACCTTAAAATTAACTTGAAAAAAATACGAAAAAGTTGGAGAGAAAGTAATGAACAAGATAATTAATACCATTAATATCAAATCTTCAGAAACAGAGTTTCTAAAGAACCTCATGGTTTTAATTCAGCTTAAATTCACCATTAGGCTGAATGAGTCCTAACTGTAATTACTAATATAAAAAATGGCCAATTCTGAAGTAACACATGGACTGAAAGTAAAGTTAGAAGAAAGTAAAGCTATTGTTAGGTAATAATTGTATGGAAAAGATGTACAATTAGCTCTCATTTTCACATAGTAAAATAGATATGCAGCAGTTGGTACATTTCATTTTATCAGCTTTCTATTTACCCCTATTTCCTACATTTCCTTTGTCAGGATAATAATTTAATAGCTAAACAGCTTATGTAATGATGAAATGCAATATAAGGTGGATGATGCAATAATAGGAATGACTCAGCAGGTGTGTGTATCCCTTTAAGAGACTGAGTATAAAAGGGAAGGCTTTTGCTGCTGTGTTCTCTTGTCCGTTTCCTGCTGTAACTGCTGTGTATTGGAGTTTGCTGAATTATCACCCTGTGTATGTATTTTGTTTCTAATATATTTGTAGATATTGTAATATAAACCACCATTTAATACAAACTACTGTTTACTGTACTTACTCCTGCGTTACCTCAGCGCAATAAGACTGTGCATACTATAACATCCTTCCATGTCCATTTTCCCCCAAGATCCTAAAATGATCTTTCCCACATTCAAAACCACTCACCACCCTTGTATTCTTCACTAATTCTCTCAATACTTCAACACAATCACATTAATCATATTTTTAGATTTGTACTTTCTTTGTCAAGTGTATGAATACATTTATGCTTAACCACATATTCAAAACAGACAGACTGTTTTCTAACTAATTCTCACCATCTGCCCTTCTAATTCATTTTTAAGTCACCTCATAGACCAATAGTTTTTTCCATACTTTCCTGTTGTGGTCCTCCCATTTGTTTTTTTTATAGTTTAACAAAATAATTTCTTTCTCATTTGTATTCATTTAAAATGTTGCATGATTTTATACAAAATTCATTTTATCACTGTTCAGTGGAATATGTCACTATAATAATATAACAACAAGAATCTATGGATTCCTACTTTCATACATATAACAGATTAGATTATTCCAATTCATACTTTTAGATATATATTTTAGTCTTTCATTCATAATTAAATCCTACATGTAATTATTAACTGCATTCTCCAAGAATAGCCAACCTTTGTTAAATCCATCCTCTTTTTCTTACTTGCACTGAAACACAATACACCTATTCTTTCTTTCAGTTATTAATGCATGCTTTGTATTATTTATTCTCCTTACATTTCAAGACACAATCTTCCATATGCCATGGGCATAATCAAATGTGCTTATAAATATTGACTACCACCATCACTACTCAACATGGCTTTGGTCCTTGAAGACTTTTACACAGCATTATTTGTAAGACAGAGAAGGTGTAATCTAGTTATCAGCCATAGTTGTACCCATGCTACATATAACACCTTTCTACGTTTAGGGAGAAGTCATTTTTGGTGCATTTTACCCAGTATGTCACAAGCACAATCAAATCAGGTACAAGGTTTATTCCTAGCATGCTCACATTATTTTCTGCAAGCCAGGATATTTATTGCAGAGATATCTTGCAAGCCAGGATACTGTTGTCCATTTCCTACCAAGTATAGTCATGTGAAAAAGTAATTACATCCCATGTAAAGGTGAAATAACTGAACAACAATAACAGCAAACCTATGAAAAATTTTAAATTTATAAAAAGTTCTTAATCTCTGTTTAAAATTAATCTGGAAGGAATCTAAACCTTCCAATTCAGTATCATTATATATGATGAGATGGAAAGGAAATAATGATTAAAATGTTCATCTATCCCAGGATCGGAAAATATACTTAATATTATACTATACATTAAGCTCTGTTTTTAATGTACCATGTAATTTACTGTATTTATATTCAGCTAATGTGAAAATTAGTGTTTTTACTTTAGTATTTAAGTAAGTACGAGAAACATCTTCAGTGTCTGTTCTTCTGAAGTTTTACATATATATCATCTTTTTCCTTTCCCCCAAAGTAAGAGATTCCTCCCCCCTATTAACTATAATACAGTTCAGTCCTGACACTCCAGCAATATTTAACATTTTCTGAGTTGGAAGGGAGAATTGCTGCATTCCCCACCTCCCTCTCTGTAATCACACTCCAACCAGCATGTCTTTGTAAGCACACAAAATTGCATGAGATGAAGATTTCTAATTTCCTTGCTTAGTCTCATTTATACAGAATAAACTTGGGTATTATGTGATGTTGAATCTTCTGCTTGTGTATATTATTTATCATTGTCAAAAATGATGCAAAATCACTCCTTTTCATTAGCACTGGACTAGCAAATTCCTCATTTGTCCAGTTGGTGCTATGTATCCTATTATCCTTGGCTATTTCATTGAATGAAAGAAAAGCCATTATTGCACTCAAAATTTTATAACAACCATTGTTATAAAATTACTTTTCTGATTTTGTGTGTGTGTGTGCATGTGCATGCCTTTGAGTCAGTGCTGACACCTGGTAATTGCCGGAGTCACTTTTTTTGGCAAGATATTTGGAAGTGATATACCATTCCCTTCTTCCTAGGATTGAGAGTGAATGATTGATCCAAAGTCATTTAATTGGTTTCTTGCATAAAGTGGGGCTAGAACTCACATTCTCCAGGTTCTAGTGTGGTGCCTTTAACCACTACACCAAAATGGCTCTTGACTTTGCTGGCATTATAATATTTTGTGGACCAAAGTGGATTAACGGCATCTTTAAAAATCAAAATTATTTGAAACATCTTCACATTAACCAAGTCTATGGAGTGGTGATTAGAAGCCTGTATAGAAGATAACATGAACTGTCTAATATTTTTTATTTAGGTACGGTTCAGGATACATTTTGATTACCAAGAGCATAAGACATTGAAGTGATAGTCACAGCCATACTGCTTTGCAGTATCACAAGCAAACTGCCAATGGAATGAGAAGCTATCTTTACGGATGTATTTTTTTTCCTGGCAGTAATCTTAGCTTTGACTGACTAAAAGATATAGCATTAGGTCTGTGTTCAAGGTCTTTATTCAAGGAAGACGCTGTAAAAGAATTCAGAAAATCCTAAAACAACAACAAAATAGCATTAAAGGTATTTTCTATAAATTTCAAATGCTTTTTTATTTGTGCTTCTATACATCCAGAAAAAAACCACTAGTTACTAACACAGTTTTTTGGATTGTAAAATATCAGTAAAACATTACTAAAAAAAACCTCCAGAGCAGATCTTTTTTTATCCTAATCCAGGTCTGATATTCCATCCATTCTGCCCCAGTGTCCATCTTATTTAATTTTCCCTCCTTCCCTAAGTTGTGACTAGACAAGCAAACGAAGTGATTAGCTTATTTATGTGCATTGAAATTTTCTTTCTTACCTTGTTACTACTTGATGTGTATAAACTCTGTTTGGACTTCCAAAAGATTTTGCCAAACCAAAATCAGCTAGTTTTAAAACTCCATTTTCATCCAGCAACAAATTATTTGGCTTAAGGTCCTTGAAAAGAGAGATTGAGAAAAATGATAGTATATTTTCAAATGAAAATATGTTTAGAAAAGGAGTAACTTTTATCACTCATAAAAGGAATGTTAAGCTATCAAAACATGTACAATGAGAAATAGGTTTACAGGAAGATGTTTACAATTACACACATATACGATTAAACAACCAAACAGAAACAATAACACCTAAACATTATGCTTATTTTTGTCTCCAAGGATATGTGAAGGTCCATAACTTATTAGAAACAAATAAAAAGTGAAGACAAATAATTTTACCCAAATGATCAGTCTGTTATGTCTCTTTATGTTGGCAACACAAATATGTTTTTCCACCATTGAAGGCATTCTGAGCAAGTTACTAAAACATACCATAAATCCAAATGATATATTTGAAAGTATTGGCTTTGTGAGAGGTGTCTTTCAGAAAGATCACCATTTCTATATTTCACTATTAGGACAAAAATAGCAACATGACTGCAAATTATTTAGACAAATAAATGAAATTTTATTTAGATATTAATGCTTCAGATTTCATTAAGGACAAGACAAGGAATTTACAAAGAGCTCCATCATTCTAGTCCCCCAACTCCTATTTAAAGAAGACCACTGTTGGCTGGAGGTCCATTCATTTTATCTCTAGGCTTACTTACCCTATGAAGTATCCAGTGTTCGTGTAAATATTCTAATCCCTGAAGTGTCATCAGCATATATGCTTTGATGTGGGAAGGTGTCAAAACAAGACTAGTGTCCTTTATTATAACCTGTAAAGCAATATATTTTATAAACTCCAACCACTTAATAACTAAGTTTACACAAAAAGCTGTATTCAAATATAGAACAGGCCAATGCAGATGGTACAAAGTTTCATGTCAATAATAGTGAGGAACAGCAAACATGGAGGTTTCCAGAATAATGAATACTTTTCACTGCAGACTTACAGAAGATGAATTCTTCAATAATATTATTAATGGACTTTACTGAATGACAAGGCTACTTACTACTAAAGATTATATATTTTTTTGAAATCTTGATGGTGCTCCCACAGGATAACTAAGCTATACCCTGTAGTTTACAAACTCCAATGGTTGGTATCTCACTTTACATTAAACCATAATGTGACTTGGTTTTGGCATAGTAAATGGTATGAACTGAGCCACAAAGTTCAGAATTATTAAATCATAGGGCATCAGTTTGTCTTAACTTAGTCTCACTGATTTCTACGGCTCTTTGCCAAACATGAGTAAGCTGACCCACAGTTTCTATTTGACAAAAGGTTATCTGAGAAACACTTCATTAGAATGTTTTAGGTCTAATTTAAATGAATAACTCCTTAAGCAATTTACTCTCTTTGATAAAAGCACTAATATCTTCAGCCCTCTGTTTCATGAACTTGTTACTTTCTTGGACTATATCAAATAGGTTGTTTTGCAGTATGACTCAATTATTTTACTTGCCTTCAGAATAATGCCACGTACAGTATTAGGTTTCCTATATGACTTAGAGGATAAAAACTGCTATTCCTCTAATACAGTGGTGTCAAACTGCCGGCTCCCGGGCCGGATGCGTCACGTGGAAGCTGCGCCCACCCCATTGCCAGCAATGGCAAAACTGTCCCGATACGTTATGCGACGTCACGTGACGTCACGAGTTTGACATGCCTGCTCTAATAGAAGAAAATGGAATTAGGGACAGGATGTAAATTACTTCAGTCACACTTTCTTAAACTTAAAAGCAATAAGATACCTCAAAAGGGTTCAAGGACAAGTTAAAGTTGAAGGAAGTAATAAATGATACCTGAAAAATCTTATGAGAGATACTTTCAGATATAAAACAATTCATTAGACTTATTTAATAAATCAAATGACACATTTTACTTTTCTATTCTTTTATCTAGTTCTTCCTGCAACTTTGTGACTTCTTCCTATGAGCTTTGATTATGCACAAAGAGTGATTAGGATTATTGAGTATGTATAAAGAGTGGGTTAGGACGCTGAGCTTGTCGATCAGAAGGTCGGCAGTTTGGCGGGTCAAATCCCGAGTGCTGCATAGCAGAGTGAGCGCCTGTTACTCATCCCAGCTTCTGCCAACCTAGCAGTTCGAAAGCATGTAAAAATGCAAGTAGAAAAATAGGGACCACTACGGTGGGAAGGTAACAGCGTTCCGTGCGCCTTTGGCATCTAGTCATGCCGGCCACACGACCACGGAGACGTCCTCGGACAAGCGCTGGCTCTTCGGCTTTGAAACGGAGATGAGCACCGGCCCCTAGAGTCGGAAACGACTAGCACGCATGTGCGGGGGAACCTTTACCTTTACCTTAAAGAGTGAAACTTGCCACTATACGCAAAGTTAAACCAGTAGAAAATGCTTTAAGCAGTCTTACCTCTAGATCAGTTTCCATAAAATCAAACACTAGACTGATGTTTGATTTATGTCCAAATGCATCAAGAAGCTGGAAGAAAAAGACATCTAGATGTTTGTAGTTCTTGTTTCATAAATGGAAATGGGTCCAGGTTTAAAGAAATCCTGAGGAAAATAACCTGTGGTGTCTTCTTCCTGCTTGGTCAATTCACAACCAGTGTTAGTTAGCTGGGAGGCATTCCAAGCCATCAGGTGATTGTTCTAGCTACTTTTACCTTTCTACAGTGCCCCAAAGCTACCTTCTGTGTCCAGGAGTGCTAACTGGAATTTTTTTAAAATGAGGAAACTTAACATCTTTTCCTCACTAACAACTTCTTAAAGATATCAAATAGTGTGATCGTTCTGCCGTATGTAGGGAATATTAATAGTAGAATACTAATCTGAAAGGGTGTTTGATTCTTAAAGAGAATTATCTCACTGTTTTAGAAATATATACTATGATTTTATTAATGCTTGTTAATATTGCCTATAACCCACCTTGTTACTATATATATACTGAAAGGCAGGATAAATTTAAATAAATAATACACAAACTAGAAACAGCATTTTTGAGTTCTTGGTATGCTGGCTCAACTTAAATATAAGACTATAGAAAGGAATGTTAAAATGTTGTGCTAGCATTATACTTCAATAAATAAAACATACGGTAGTTAATGTTTCTGCTCCACCTTTGCAGCTGTTTGCTCTTATCTTTGGCATCTTGAACATGTTATAATTTTCTAAATCTCACATAGCAAAAACAATAATATGATGAAAAGCTCCATTCATTCTATATCAAGCCAAAAAGTTAGTAGAAATAAACCAATGTAAGAGGTCTAGTTTATGTATTACAACAGTGAAGTTGAGCTGTTTTTCTTTAACCTGCTTAACTTGCAAACATTAATAAGTTGTATAACAGGACCACAGTGGTGAGATAATGTTAGACAATAAAGCCCTGGGTCATAGGAGTGATTTCTGTTGATCTAAACATGAAATAACTAAGCACATTTACAACTGCAAAAGGTCCTACTTATCTGAGTAAAATAACCAAGGCAAAAGATTAAAACCACATTCCTGCAGTCAGGTTTCATTGCGAAGCTATAAACTAAGCTCTGGATTGTACTCAGGACTGTCCTTAATTTTTAGATTCTGGAGCAGGGAGAGAGGCAAGAGAGAAACATTACAGTACTCATTATGCAACAAGCAGTATCCTAAAGATTTTAGTGTTCCCTAAATAATAAGCTTTATTCTTTGAATCATACTCCAAACTGTTTTCCTTTTAATTTTGATCATTACTGTTGCATATTGTTACTAGTTCCTGGCCATATTCATACTGTAACATGGGGTATATGTAGAGATTTACAGATTGGAGCTTGCAAAACTCTATTTGACTGAAGAATATGTTTTCAGTGTCTTGAGTTCCTTTGGAAAACTATTCAAATATAGCATAATAGTTAGCAAAGGCTTTCTCAGCAAATAACCAAACTCTAGCCCACTGGTTCATAATTAATAGCACTTAGCAATAGCAATAGCACTCAGAGTTACTTATATATCGCCCCGTAATGTTTTATAGCACTCTCCGGGTGGTTTACAATGTCAACATATTGTCCCCAACAACCAGGGTCCTTAATATATGAAACCAAGGTGTTCATTGCTATTAGAAATTACATTCTTTTATTGCAATATATATGGTTTCTTCCCACTTTAACATAATCAAGATTTACCTGAAACTGAACCATGCCATTTGCCTCTTTCATATCATCCTAATATACATGGAGTACTTGGGTGAACAGAAAGGTGCCATAGGTAAATAGCTTATACAAGAATGTAATGAGTTAGGCCTAATATAAAAATGGCTTTTCCAAGTCAATTTTTCCCCCTGTCAACTTTAGAAGATAGATTTTTCTGGGAATTCTCAACTAGAAATAGCAAGTACTAGCCAATTATGTTGACAGCAAGATAACAACATAACAAAAAAAATACTTCATACTTACTCCAATAATATTTGGATGGCTAAGCTCCTGCAGCAGTTTTATTTCTCGAAGCGCTGTTCTATTTATACCTTATTTGAAAGAACAAAAAAATTAAAACTTTGAGGTAGCTTAGGTGTTTCAAAGACTGCATTGATAAGGAATGCTCAGTGCTGATACTTCTATCTTAATGACTTATGTACACATTTGTAATAAGTGTTATGCCCATATGATTCAACTCTAGAAATCCCGAATCTATTTCAGGTGATCAGCCCGCTTAGAAGGACCAGACTCCTGTTCTGAACCTTTCTTCTAGACCAGGGGTAGGCAACCTCGGCTCTTTTATGACTCATGGACTTCAACTCCCAGAATTCCTGAGCCAGCTAACAGAGGTTGCCTAGCCCTGTTCTAGATCTCAGAAAAAATTTCCCCAAGTAAGAGTTGTACAGGAATTGCTTTGTGTTTCTGGTTTAATACTAGAATTTCCAATTAAAAAGAAAGCAAGTTTCAGAGAGATTCCTACCTATCTTCGTATACAATGGTGAATTACAGGAACTAGTTTAATAGCATTTTAAAGCAGTTTCATGATGAACACATTAAGCACAGCATGAACTTTCCTCATAAAATTTACACAAACAAGGCACTCTTGAATATTTCCATTTATATCCAAGATTCACTCAAATATTGCAGAAAAAAGAATAGGATATTTTACATTCTATATATTCTATGTCACATTTCCTCCAAAATTCATTGTTTCTATAGTAGATTGTGATGGGGACAAAGGGAGATAAGAGCTTATTTTCTATGGGGTAGTAAATTAGATGCCCATATTTACACTGATACATTTTAGAATCTTAAATTTCCTAATTATCATTAATCAGAGTACAGTAATTACATGAGCCTGTATTATCTGTATCCACAATATCACTGCACTAACTCTCTAATAATTGCAAACTGAACAGCACACAAACAGCCTGAAGTAGTCTGCTTCAGATATCAGCTGGGCTTAATATGCAGTAAATCTTTAAGATTAATTTCAAAAGCCATGTTGTTCATTCCACCTGCTTGGGTATCAGGTGAACAACTTAAATAATGTTGTTGATGTCATCTGAGGTCCATGTTTAGTAAGTTCTTAATTCTTTACAAATTCTTTGTAGATGAGTATGTTAATGCAGAATATATTACTGACACCTGGATGGGCAAAGGCAACAAAGTCAAGCAGTCAGAGTTTTCTCACTCCTAGGTTTTGGGTATCTCATCTGTTTGACGTGATCTGCTCAGTTTTTGGTGTTGGGTAACTACAATTTCCATTGAGGTCTTAGAGGTGTTAGGAAAGAGTTTGAGAGCTCATAGCCTCTGTGGCAACTATGGGCTTGTCCCATGTAATTTCTCATAACATACAAGCAGTTGGGCTTTTTTTGTCTGAGTAGATATTATGATCTGGATACAGAAGGAAATTAAATCTGCCCTTCGTTGTGATCAGATCCCTCTCTGGTCCAGATGATATGGCAGCTACTAAAAATCCTGCAGAGCAAACAAAATTTTTGGATAGTCTATTCTAGTTATGTATCCAAAAGGTTTCTGGTACCTAGGTTTTTTTTCTCAATACAGATATCCCAGGAGAAACTGATGGTGATTCCCCACTTCCATGTAGTGAAGGGATTAGAGTAGGGATCCCCCAACCCCCAGTCCGTGGACCAGCACTGGTCCGCAGCATGCCAGCAAGCAGGCTGCACAAACAAACAAAGCTCCATCCTCAGGATGCAGGCACTATCAAAACCACACCCTCTGGTCCGCGAAAAAACCTTTCTCCATGGCACTGGTCCCTGGTGCCCAATAGGTTGTTGGGGACCTCTAGATTAGAGGATTGCAAATGCTTTTTTTTTGTCAGTGTTGCTGCATTCTGGAATTGTCTCCCCTTAGAAATTAGATCAACTCTATATTGTTGGCTTTCCAAAAGCAATTAAAACAGAGATACTCTCAGAATTTTGTGATAGGATTTGACACCAAGAATTTTAAATTTATGTCAGGATTGGTTTATTTTCTCTGCTTTATTGGGGATGTTTTATGATATAGTTCTGATATATATTTTGAACTGCTGAGATCTTTTCAATTATGACAGGGATAATTTTATTATATAAATAAATCTGAAATGGAATTCCCTCCCAACCACTGTCCCTTATTTCATCTTTCAGAAACTACCTAACAAAGCAGCATTTTTAAAATTAGGTATTTCAGATACTTACCATCTTTAGCTTCTGATCTATGTCCAAGTTTTATCTAGAATACAGAATATTTCTTTTTAACATATATAGGTCAGAAACTGCAATAGTTCAGTAACAGCTTTAACAGACAAATAGCTATATCCTATGCATATAAATATACATGTTTACTTATATATATACATAAAAACTATACATAGCTACTTTTATATATTTTATTACTTCAAATACTTCAAGCGGTTTGGTGCTTATGTTTTGTAGAATTACAAAGTTTGCCAAACCTAATTAGATGTTACAATAAACCAGTTATCTGTTTAGAAAGGCATGATGTAAAAAAACCTATGGATTTATATATGGAGATTAACTGTGTTCTACTTCACAAATACCATTAACAACCAAGAAAGTCTATACATGGTTTACACTTATGCATAGTGAAAGTCATGATTCATATGCCAAATTTAAATTTAAATTCAGGGATCCAAAGAGTCTTAGTTAATAATGTTTATCTACCATCCCTATGGTCCAATTCTTCATTTAAAAGTAATTATGACAAACTGAAAAACTACTTTGAAGGCTTAAACTTCCCTACTGCTTATGTAATAATTGGAGGAGACTTAAATGCCAGAATGGGATCCAGTGATAAGACACTGTCTACTAGTTATCATCAATGGACCAGTAAAGAGACTTCATTGCTGCAGTGTCAATTCAAAGACAATATATCTATATCTATCTATGTTGGCTACTGGCTACCTCAATAAACTTACTGTCCTAATTTTAATATCATAAAAGAGTTAACGTTGAATGACTGTCTAGCAGAGTATAGATACTGGGAGACAGGAATGAGTCCTACAGATTATATCAGTCTCAAATAACATGATTGCTTTGTTAATTTCATTCCAGGTGAGAATTGGCAGGCTAAAAATAATTAACAGAAGATCAATGTCTTAAATTTAATGATTAAAAACTGTTGATGGTTTCAAGACTGCATATTTCAGTTTGGAGGAGATGGATAGATTATATTCAAAATAAATATGGGACTAAAAAGTTCCATTTAGCTTATGAGTAGATTTTAGATTGTTATTAATTTTAGTATTAGTATTGATTATATTTTTGTTTAAGTTATTATTATTATGTTTTTAATAATTTGAATGTATCTATGTTAAAGGGGAGTTAAAGCACATTATGAATTTGGTTAATTTTATAATGGATAATCTTAGTTAGAATATGATTATTATATCTATAACCCTGTATTCAGCTCTGGAAAGTGGGGGGAAAGGGGGGTGGTTTGGGGTGGGTGGGTTTTGGGGATATGTATTGTAATTTTTTTTTTGTAAAACTCTAATAAAAAAAGACTGCATTTTAGGAAAAAAAAAACCTTTCCCCATTACTTCATTATTTATAGGACATTTAACATAAAATATAAATAAAATAAATTATTGGAGAAAACCTTAGTTTTCAGGTAAATAAGATGAATTCTTATGTTTCGATATACAAGAAACAGGCTATTTTTGTAGTGATTTTCTTTTTACTTTAATTAAATGATTTTTCAAATTTATGTTGTTTGCAGAGGAATCTATTATCTTCTGCAGAGAATATTAGTTTTTTCCAAATATATTCCTTTTATGTACATAATAAGGTATTAGTCAGACTTGCTGTATCTAAATACTGCTTCCTTTGAACTAACGGTGTAGCCTAGAACACACTAAATACTTTTTTATCTGAAAATTACAGCAGAAAATCAGTGGTAGTGGGAAAATAATTTCAGGAAACACTGCCTGCTATTGTCAATGATTTCTCTCAATTTTTTTGGTAAGCTCTCAAGGAGTACTGCAATTCTTCAGAAACAATTAGAAAATCACAGATCTAAAGTTTCATTCTACTTTATACATATTTACTGTAATATTACAATCACTAAGAAGTGAACAAAATTGGCTCAGTTAAGATACCATATCAAGCTATGGTTAAGAAAACTTCATATACAAGTAAGCCAACATTTTTAGTTATGCTTTCTCAAACCCATATTTTCATGCAGTTCTAAGCCATAATGTGTAGATTTATCCATCCTCCATCCATCCATTGAGCCATCATGGTCATCAGTTGGCCTGATTTACACATAGTGATAAGCCTCCTTATTAACTGATGTCCATGATGCTAAATTCATATTGTTTATGATGCCAACATTACCAACATATCCATAAGAAGTACATTTGAAAATCAGGAGGAGTATTGAAAAACAGCTTCAGAATATAGCTAAGTGATAGTTTAGATCTAAAAACATTGATGCATTTTAAATTATGGTTAGAACAAAGGATGATCTGAGGAGATATAAAATACAGCCAAAATAAGACTTACTTTTTTAATAGCAACAATTTGATTTGTGTTCTTGTCTCTTGCTTTATAAACAGTAGCAAACTAAAAAGAGAGAAGATACCCTGAATGTTAAATTTTCAATTTTCCAAAGTTAAACCAATATCATTACCTAGTTTTATTTACTTGGAACACAGAGAGGAAACCTGTTCCTCAGATCCAGAAAATACAATTTTAAAGTATAAATAAGTATAAGTTATTTATACTTTGGAAATATACACTGTAATTCAGTAATTTATGAAAAACAATAGCAGTAGCACTTAGACTTATATACTGCTCTACAATATTCTTTGAGTGGTTTACATCATCAAATATTGCCTCCAACAATCTGGGTCTTCATTTGCCAACCTAGGAAGGATGGAAAGCTGAATCAACCTTGAGCTGGTCAAGATTGAACTCCTGGCAATGGGCAGAGTTAACTTGCAATACTGCATTCTAACCACTGCGCCACCATGGCTCTTGAAGAACTGTTCTTCACTCCATGTCTAGGAAATATGTAGTAAGATTATGCAAAACATTCAATAAAATGCAGCATACAAGCAAAACATTCATCCTAGAACATGAAAGCAAGGTGTTCTTCAGAAAGCTTGACATGTCAGTTTATGTGGTTTATGCACCAGCAACACTTTTACTGGCAGTGGCAAAGAAACAATGGTGCATAAATATGCATGCAGACGATATGGCTAAGGTTTTGAGAGATGGGGCTTCTTTAGCATCATTGTACTTTGTGAAATATTGTTTTCAAATGCTTTGCATAGTTTTAATGTTTACCCTTCCTATTGTTCTATGATATAATTGATGAAAATATAATACAGGCAATAAAAAATAATTTTTTAAAATAAATATTTTAATAAAATCTAATACATTTCTATTCTTTAAACTAGTCAATATCAGTATCTAAGGGAAATTACAGGCAATTGTTGACTTATAACTATAATTGGGGCCAGAATTTCTATTACTAAGCATGGAAGTTAAGTGAGTCATACTCAATATTACAACTTTTTTTGCTCTAGTTGCTAAACAATTCACTGCAGTTGAGTGAATAACATGGTCATTAAGTGAATCTGGCTTCCCCCATCGATTTTGCTTATTGGAAGCCTCCTGGAAAGTTTGCAAATTGGTGATCATGTGATTCCAGGATGCTGCAACTGTTGTAAAGGCATGCAGGTTGTCAAGTGCTCAAATTTTGATCACATGGCTGCAGGGACGCTGCAACAATCATAAATGCAAGGACCAGGCGCAAGTCACTTTTTTATTGATGCTGTGATTTTGAACAGTTATTAAACAAATGGTTGTAAGTCCTGGACTACCTATAATTACAGCATAAGCTTCAAGGCAAAGTTATTTTAAATATTATCAATCATGTGAAGTACATACATCTGAGAGTTAACATAACAAAAGGCTGCAAAGCTCTGTTAAGAAGGGTTTCCTACAAAGAAGTAATGCATTGTTATTTGTCCAATTTCTAAATATTTGAAAGATTGTGTTACAGAATTTAATTGCTTTTTGGGTGAAAGATTAGGGATGTCAACAATATTTTGACAAATTTAACATCAATATGTAGCATCAGCTTCCCAAAAGAGAATTACTGTCTTTTTATCACTCTTTGCAGAGCTATTTTTTGGCATTACTTTGTAATTGTTGTTTCTATAATCATTAAACATCAAACCCAGTTTTGTATAACTTTCTTAATCAGATAATTAGCAATCAGTCTAAACCAAGATAAACACACTGCGTAATCATAATGTTCTATGACCATTTGTTTGGAAGAAGAAAAATATTTGACTATAGGCTGAAATGTTAATCGAAGAATCACTCTAGCTTTTGGACTAAGCCTGGTTCTCTGCCACCATTTTAATAGATTGTTGCTGCTTACTTTCTAACCTATATCTTCACAATGCTGCCTAAAATGACAGGTGAAAAATTACTATAACAGCAATCTGAAGAAAGTAAACTTAGAAGCTGCATTTGTGTTACATGCTTAGTGACTGAGATAACTCAAGTTTTCTCTGGTAGTGTCCAAAACAGTTACAACTTAGTATGTTACACCAATATCCATCCAAAGCATGTTTTCTCACAATTAAAAATCAGATTAATGTAATTTGATTCCAAATTAGGGATGAGTAGGATTACATAAACATTGAAGCCAGAAACCCCATGTATTTCTTTCCTTGAAAAAAATGTGGCCTAGAATAAGAGAAAATGCTGAGGGAAAAAAAGTGTCTAATTAGGAGAGATAAGATGCCTCTTTTGCAGGCCCTGTGGCATAAAAAAAAATTTGCACAAACATCCTGAGGAGGACTAGTTGACAAAGGCAAAACCATTTTAACACAAAAGCGAAGTGAGGCAGGAACTATGGTATGTTGGCATGATGCACACCGTTTACTGAGTAAACGGTTTCCACCAAATATAACGTACTCCTAATTCAGACAGCCCCTTTGTCACGGCAAAGGGGCTTGTGTAACTCAATGAAGCTATGAGCTATGCCGTGCAGAGACACCCAAGACGGACAGGTCGTAGCAGAGAGTTCTGACAAAATGTGATCCACTGGAGAAGGAAATGGTAAACCACTCCAGTATCTTTGCCATGAAAACCCCATGGACAGTACCTAAAGTCAAAAAGATATGATGCTGGAAGATGAGCCCTCAAATCGGAAGGTGTACAATATGCTATTTGGGAAAACCAGAGGGCTAGCACTAATAGCGCCAGAAAGAAAGAAGCAACTGGGCCAAAGCCAAAAGGACGCTCAGCTGTGGAGGCATCTGGTAGTGAAAGGAAAGTCTGATGCTGTAAAAAAATTTTCTCCATAGGAACCTGGAATGTAAGATCCATAAATCAAGGCAAGCTGGATGTGGTCATACAAGAGATGACAAGACTGAACATCGACATCTTAGGAATCAGCGAACTAAAATGGACAGGAATGGGTGAATTTAATTCAGATAACCATCAGGTATACTATTGCGGGCAAGAATCCCTCAGAAGAAATGGAGTAGCCTTCATAGTCAATAAAAGAGTAGGAAAAGCAATACTGGGATACAATCCCCAAAATGACAGAATGATCTCGGTTCGAATCCAAGGCAAACCATTCATTATCACAGTAGTCCAGGTCTATGCCTCAACCACTGGTGCTAAAGATGAAATTGACCCGTTCTATGAAGCCCTACAGCACCTTATAGAATTAACACCAAAAATGATGTCCTTATCATCATGGGGGATTGGAATGCTAAAGTAGGAAGCCAAAAGATAACCGGAATAACAGGCAGGTTTGGCCTTGGAGTACAAAATGAAGCAGGGCACAGGCTGACAGAATTTTGTCCAGAGAATATGATGGTCATAGCAAACACTCTTTTCCAACAACCCAAGAGACTGCTCTACACATGGACATCACCAGATGGTCAACACAGAAATCAGATTGACTATGTGTTCTACAGCCAAAGATGGAGAAGCTCTATACAGTCAGTAAAAACAAGACCAGGAGCTGACTGTGGCTCAGACCATGAGCTTCTTGTTGCAAAATTTAGGCTTAAGTTTAAGAAAGTAGGGAAAAGCACTAGGCCACTCAGATATGAACAAAATCATATGATGAATACACAGTAGAGGTGACAAACAGATTTAAGAAATTAGATCTGATAGACAGAGTGTCTGAAGAATTAAGGACGGAGGTTTGCAACATTGTACAAGAAGTAGCAACTAAAACCATTTGCAAACTTTTGCAAATGCAAAAAAGCAAAATGGCTGTCTGAGGAAGCTTTGCAAATAGCTGAGGAAAGAAGGGAAGTGAAAGGCAAGTGAGAAAGAGAAACCCAATTGAATGCAGAATTCCAGAGAATAGCTAGAAGAGATAAGAATGCCTTCTTAAATGAACAGTGCAAAGAAATAGAAGAAAACAATAGAATAGGGAGGACCAGAGATCTCTTCAAGAAAATTGGAGATATGAAGGGAAGATTTCATGCAAAGATGGGCATGATAAAGGACCAAAATGGCAGGGACCTAACAGAGGCAGAAGAGATTAAGAAGAGGTGGCAAAACTACACAGAAGAACTATACAAGTGCAACCTTAACGTCCCAGATAACCACGATTGGGTGGTCACTGACCCCGACCCAGACATCCTAGAATGTGAAGTGAAATGGGCCTTAGGAAATCTGAGGAACAACAATGCTAGTGGAGGTGACAGTATTCCAGCTGAGCTATTCAAAATCTTAAAAGACGATGCAGTAAAAGTGCTACACTCAATTTGCCAGCAAATTTGGAAAACTCAACAGTGGCCACAGGATTGGAAAAGGTCAGTTTACATTCCAATTCCAAAGAAAGGCAATGCCAAAGAATGTTCAAACTATTGCACCATTGCACTCATTTCACATGCTAGTAAAGTTATGCTTAAAATCCTACAAGTTAGACTCCAGCAGTATGTGGATCAAGAACTACCAGAAGTACAGGCAGGATTTCGAAGAGGCAGAGGAACTAGAGATCAAATTTATTTATTTATTTTATTTTTTATTTTAATCCCATTTATATCCCACCCTTCTCTGAAGAATCAGGGCGGCTTACAATCTAAGCACAAATCATATGTGCTTAGCAATAGCCTTCATTCTATGTATATGCCTGCTAATTAGGGCTTTTGCCCCACCCCAAGCGGCATTATTACAAAGTCAGCTTATTGCCCCAAACAATCTGGGTCCTCATTTTACCTACCTCAGAAGGATGGAAGGCTGAGTCAACCTTGAGCCTGGTGGGATGCGAACCTGCACTAATTGCAGGCAGCTGGTGTTACTTAAGTAGGCATTAGCCCACTGCTCCACCAAGGCTCATATTGCCAACATACGCTGGATCATGGAGAAAGCTAGGGAGTTCCAGAAAAACATCTACTTCTGCTTCATTGACTATACTAAAGCCTTTGATTGTGTGGATCACAACAAACTGTGGCAAGTTCTTAAAGAGATGGGAGTACCAGACCATCTTATTTGTCTTTTGAGAAACCTATATGCGGGTCAAGAAGCAACAGAGAGAACTGGACACGGAACCACTGATTGGTTCAAAATTGGGAAAGGAGTCTGGCAAGGCTGTATACTGTCACCTTGTCTATTTAACTTATATGCAGAGCACATCATGAGAAAGACAATGCTAGACGAATCAAAAGTTGGAATTCAGATTGCTGGGAGAAATATCAACAACCTAAGATATGCAGATGATACCACTCTAATGGCAGAAAGTGAAGAGGAACTAAAGAGCCTCTTGATGCTGGTGAAGAAGGAGAGTTTGCAAAAGTTGGCTTGAAACTTAACATTAAGAAAACCAAGATCATGGCATCTGGCCCTCCCAATTTCTGGCAAATAGATGGGGAAGAAATGGAGGTAGTGACAGATTTTATTTTCCTGGGCTCCAAGATCACCGCAGATGGGGACTGCAGCCAAGAAATTAAAAGACGCTTGCTCCTGGGGAGGAAAGCCATGGCAAATCTAGACAGCACACTAAAAAGCAGAGACATCACCCTGCCAACAAAAGTGCGTGTAGTAAAGGCTATGGTCTTCCCAGTTGCAATGTATGGCTATGAAAGTTGGACCATAAAAAAGGCTGAGCGCCAAAGAATTGAGGCCTTTGAACTCTGGTGCTGGAGAAGACTCCTGCGAGTCCCTTGGACTGCAAGGCGATCAAACCGGTCAGTCCTAGAGGAGATCAACCCTGACTGCTCTTTAGAAGGCCAGATCCTGAAGCTAAAACTCAAATACTTTGGCCACCTAATGAGAAGGAAGGACACAGAAAGAAGAAAGATCTTCCTAGATTCCCTTCTAGAAATAGGCAAGATGTAGATCAGAATAACTTCAAGAAAAAAGAATATTTTCGGGCTATTCCCCTCCAAATAAAAATAATTTTTATTACAGTCACAGACCATAATTACAGATAAAAGCACATTAAAAGGCAGATGAGGCCGCTATTCCTTACCTGCCCCTCACCCAGAAAGTCCAATTTTTCGTAGCGTTTGGCTCGCGCTCGCGCATCCATGGCGACGCGGGGCCAGGGAAGACTGGAAAAGCGATTTAAAATCCCCCGTAGCTGAAAACTGCAACTCCTCTCCGCCGCTTCCGGCTTCCGGTGCAGCACTCTAAGCTTGCGCATGCGCCGCACGTTGACTAAAGACGCTTTTGCCGGCCGGGTAACGGCGTCCAACGCGAAGAGGAAGAACACGCGACACCCATTGCTGGGACTCCGCTGTCAAGGGAACGAGCGCGAAAATTGGATAATGCGCTTAGCTTGACTGAACAGCAGCAGAGTTCCCTTCCAAAACTTGGCATTGGAAGGTGGTGCGTGCTTCCTATGAGTGAAAACGTGATACAGCAATTTTCAGTTTTTAAATAACGTTATCTGCCACGTTTTATCCTTAAATGCTTTGCGTTTTAACCATTGCGTTACCATTGTAAGTGGTCATGGTATACTGGACATTTTGAGGTGGGGTGGAAAGAGAAGCAGCACTTTATAAATCTCTTAAATAAAACTGTTCTGCTTATGCTTGTAAGGTGATCTGAAACACGAAACAATTAGACTTCGGTTAAGTGGCCAACTATGTGGAATTGAGGAAAATACCCTACTGACGATTAGATCTATTTGCTAATTGGTATGTATCTACATAGCTCTAGAAATCATAATTAAAACACAAATCACATTATGTCGGAGAAGATAACTATGACCAATTTATCTTATCCCTGTCGTGTGCTATTCAGATAGTATCTGTTGGGGAGATTGTAAATTCCCTGCCAACACTTTTGATGGTTATATCGGTGTTAAGGGTTGTAACTGATCTGGTTTCCAGCTAAAGTTTATACATAGAGCTGCGGTGTATTAAAATCTTGCCAGATTCAAATCATTCAATTACAGTCAGAAAACTTCATCTATGAGTAGTTTGTAGGCAGTAAATTGTTTTGATGAAACATATTTGAAAGTTGATTTGCTTTCTCTTCCTTAAATTTCACCTCCAATTTGCTGCAGTTTGACTAGCCAAACCTTGAATAAAACAGTACTGTAAATGGATCTAATGGTGATCTTTCGAGATTTAATAGCATAATGGTCAGACATCCTCTTAGCTCTTTTCCAGTTGTGGGGCTGATTATTGAACACTAGCAATCTAGGTAGCCCTTGTCTTGTCATAATTCATTTAAGAATGATTCAGTTATGACGGCACTGAAAAAGTTACAACCTATCCTTGAAGTTACAAATGTTATTTGAATCCCAATGATCAGGTGTTCATGATTTGAGTCATTGACAACTGACAACACTTGCAGCATCCTGTGGTCATGTGATTTGTTTGCAATCTTTCCAGCCAATATCTTGAGAAGCACTCAATGGGGAAAGTTGTATTTACTTAATGGCAGTGGTGATTCACTTAATGACTATGGTCATAAAATCAGGTGCAGTCACATAATGCCTGACTTAATTACTGTGCAGCTTAATGACAAATTTTCTGGTTCCAATTTGCTTGTAAGTTGAGTACCTATAGCAGATGCAACTAGGTCAGACATGTCAAACTCATGACATATCAAAACTTTCCCATTGACAGCAATGGGGTGGGCGTGATTTCCTTGTAACGCATCCGGCCCATGGGCTGGCAGTTTGACACCCCTGAACTAGGTGTTTTTCACTAGGCATGTCTTGTAATTCCAATAAGGAGTATCCATATTCCCTGGCAATATCCATTGTTCATATAGCTTTTGCTATTTCAAAAACAGAAGTTGCTTTGCATTCTTTTTTTTGTAAGTTTGCTTGTATATTTGGGATTACTATCTGGCTACATGACTTGCTTACACTTCAGCTGATGGCCAAATGGCTCAGTAGTCTCCTGCAAAATTCTGATACACATATACATATCAGATGACAGCAAGTCTAGGTCACTCCCAAACCGTGACATTACTACCTGTGTGCTTCAGAGATAGAATGTTTTTGTTGTGAAATGTACTGTTTAATTTCTTCCAGATACAATAATGTCCATATGGCCTGAAAAATTCGACTTTTGACTCGTCATTCATTGAACATTCCTCCACAAGTCTGGAGGATCATCTGCAAAGTATGGCTATATCTGTGCTTAAAAGATTTAGAAAGGGTTTGTACTTTTTTTATATTGACAGGCATTTCTGTAAGAATTTTTACAGAGATTGCATACTTTTAAAACCTAAGTGGTGAGAACCTCATTGTCTAATGAAAGTAGCAGCATATTATATGTTGGGAGACTTTATGAAATGAAATGAAAGATAAATATTAGTGTTATTTACATAAGTTCCTTTTATATTTTTCTAAGACCCACAGAAATGTTTAGTGTTTGCAAAAAATCAGAAAATCTAAAAAAGAGCAAGTACTTTTTCCATAGAAGTGTAAGTAATGGGAAAAGCTAATCAAAGCGCACATATGTTTCAGAAAAGGCTGGCAGCACTGAAATGTACATTCTGTTAAGGAGGTGCATTCAAGACAGCAGATCCATATTGTGTTTTTTATTAGCCAACTCTCCAGAGGGGTTTCCTATATTTGTATTATTTGCTGTACACCCGTCTTTAAAATTTGTTTGGGTTTTGTGCAAATGCTAAGATAGAACAAATCTTAAAATACATATGAAGAATATATCAAACAATAATAGAAATGCAAACAGTACATTCAGTATCATACACAAAAGTATTTTTTACAATAATAAAAGGTGAATAGCTTAATAGACCTTTACCTACTGATTTAGTGAAATCTTGCATACACATTTACATTATAAACTTGAATCCTTTTCCTACTTAAACAGAACAGATGAAAATTCTTCTCAAGTTTGTGTAATCAAAAACAGTTGTTTCAAATAACATTTCTCTACTGATTGTGTAGCTCCTCTTTCCTGTCATAAAAATATACATGTTATAGCAGTTACATGTTAAAAATGAAATCAAGTATTGATAAGTCTATGAATATATCCATTTGCAGTTTGTGTTGCTCCATAGAAATAAATTTTGTACGTGCTTCAATATATTTCAATATGATGTGTATTATAATCATGTACTAAGTATTAAATACTATAAATTATACTTTATATCATTCTTGATTTATAAATTACTAGTGTACAAATCAGTGCTACCCACATCAATCAGCACAAGTTCTTCCAGCTCCTTGATTCAGTGACTCAAACAACCCAATCATGGAGATGTTTTGATGTGCAAGTGATGAGCTCCCTACAAGAAACAGGCATTTTGATGGAGCAAAGTAAATGTACACAAGAGAATCTTACACTCTGCAATTCATGGAAATTTCTAGAACTCATCTAAGTCCATCTGAGAATATTGGTATTAGCTCTGATTGACAAGAAAATATTACTAATATTTAACTTCTTATTACAATGTAGTCACTAGGATTATTTAAAGACAGACACATGAAAATAAATTCCTGCCTATTCTGAACCAAATTTAACAACTGTGTAAGTTGAGGTAGTGTAGCACTCAGAAAGGGAAGAGCTGGATTATTTCTTTTTCTGAAGGAATATTGTGCATATTTGTAGATTACATTGTACAATGAGCTCACTAACAAAATTTGTCAAATTTTGATATGGCTAACAAGTTTATTTCTCAGAGTTCTTTGGAAGGACATATTATTTGCTAGAAGGATCCTGCATTGTTCAAACTTTGAAAACAACATGGTGGTCTTCAGGCTATTATTGTCATTTTATTAGTTGCTATTTTTAATTCTTAGTGTATTAGCAGCAACTATAAGAGATAAGGAAACTATACTGAATAGAATGAAAAACTAAATTTCATCAGGCAATTAAAGTGGATGCTTCTGGTTACCTGAAACAGAATTATTTTTGAATGAGACATAACCACTTTCTAAAGCGATTACCTTTTAGTCTCTCACAAAAGCATTTTGGGAAAAAACCTTTCCTTTGACCTCCTTTAATATCCAGAGAGAGAGAGAGCGAGAGAGAGAGAAAGAAAGTGAAGAAGGACTTTATTGTAAGTACAACGGTTTGTTATTCAGCAGTTACAAACTGCACAATGCTCCACCTTATTCTGGGCCTCCACGCTGTAAAATAAAATATTATCTTTTAGCAGAAACAAAAATTAATTTTTGCAGCATTGCTGATTAGAATATTATGTACTCATTTACTGCTTTTCCTTTAGGAACTGAAGTTGATATACGTAATGCCTCCTCCTCTTATTTGACACCATAACAGCAATCTTGTGAGGTGGGCTGAACTAAAAGAACTGGCACAAAGTCATCCAGTGAGCTGTAGCTGAGGGAACTAGAACCTGTTTTCTTCATTCCTATTCTAATTCAACTATTTCTACTGTTGTCATACATAGTGACAGACATTCTCTCTTCCACGCCCACGTGACTATTTCAGCTCCTTCAACCAATAGCATGTTCCATTAGATTCTTTTGGGCACAAGCCAAATGACCTCCGAGTGCCAACTGGAAAACTGTAACAAACCCTTTCCCAAATGCTGCCATCTTAGTTAAATTTTAGGACAGAAATTATGCAAGTGAGTGATTTTGGAAGAACAAAAATGTGAAATTAAAGAATGATAAAATACAGTAGGACACAGTACATGAGAATTAAAAATCAGAAGCTTTCTAATTCCATTTAGAAATCTCCTGAAATGTCTTAATTTCAGAAGATTTCTAATTTAAAAAATAACATTTGGAATAATTTCAAGCCATTGCAATGCTGTACAAATAACTACCCACATGTTTTTGCAATGCTGATCTTGCAATATTTTTTCTACACTTGATTTCTTGCAGTTTTCCTACTAACCACCTCCTGAGTGTCTGAAATAGTATAAATAAAGATTAGTTGTTCAGTAAGGAGGGGAGAGCAATTGAGCAGATTTTAGCAAATCTGATTCAGCATTTTAACTGTTTCATTTATCACAATCCTTACGGAGACAAGGTCTGGTGTTCTGAATGTTTTAAAACAAGGATAACCAATCATACAAGCTGATAGAGGTATCCAGCTCCAATATTTCAGACTCAGACTGCTTCAGTCAGATATTCCAGCCTCCCAGCAGCTCGACAATATGCCCAGCTTTATTGGAGGGTACCAGGTTATCTAAATCAGTTGTATGAAATTCAAGATTATATGTTTTAAAACTATCGAATATTGTTTGTCTTATTTTTGTAGGGGATCTTTTGGAGAAAGTGACTAAATTCCCACCTAGATGCATTCTTCAAAAGACAGGACTGAGAAAATTTTCCTCTGTACTATACACTTATACTATGAGGTTCCTGAATCATATCAACAACAGACTATTGGTAAAACTATTCAGAATTTGGAAAGAACGATCACCAATAGGTGAATGATATAAAGTAATGAAAAGGAGGGAGTGTTGTTGTTCTTGATAAGTAGAACTAACTTAAGAGAGGAGTATTCATCTTGTACTTTATGCTTGTAGAATAGATTTATAAATTGGGCTCCCCTGGATTTGTATTGTTGTTGGGTTTCTTAGCAGCATTTTAGGCAATCAATGCAAGCTACTGGTTTATTTAGGAAGAATAAACTCTCTCCATAGTTAGCCATGGGAGCTGATAGGATTGTTTCATGCAATTCTACTTGCAGCCATCTGAACTTGTTTGATAACTGAGATAGCACAGAATTTCCCATAAGCTAGTTAGACAATTAAGATGCAAGTGAAATAGGTGGCTATATAACTTCAATCAATTTATTTAGTAGTTTTCATACTAAAGTTTCATACCAAAATTTAATTATGAAGTATTTTTCCACTGAATTTATTTGGTTCTTCATCTGTGGTTTCAGTTTGGTTGATATGCTATTGAGAGAGTTAGAATTTTTAGTTGTTTTAACCATATTATGGCTGAAAAGATGGATTCATATCAACAAGAACTTTGTTTTGCAATAGGCAGTCCATTCCTGGTTTAAATCAAACCTCTTAATATTTTTTTGGTAGGATCTAGAGATTATTCCAACTGAAATTCATCAGCTAATCATTAGAAATCCATAGTGTGAAATAAAACCAATACAATGCTAAATATTAGTATGACTAAAGCCTAGTTTCAACCTTCTATGATTTTATTGTCCTGCTTCCGTAGCACACATACACACCTAAAGAACTGGTTTCTCATCACAAAAAGCAAACCACAGAGTCTAAATTTTTATTTAATCATTTGATTTTTTTAAAAAAAGTAAAGCTTTGGAAAGAACACTAACATTTTAATTTTAAAAGAATGAGAACTTACTTGAATGTATTCCATCTCTTCAACTGACATGGGTTTCCTCCTGTATTTCTGAGGTAAAGTTCTTATTAATTCTGCTGTGTCAGGTATACCTTGTGTTCTACCAGTAAATAAAGTATTTTGAAAAGATGGTGCTTCGTTTTCTGCAGAAAATTGTGAGGCTGTCCCATGAAGCGGAGGCACTCTTGAATGTAGAGACTCCTGCACTGGGACATTAAGAAACTAAATTATATTAGCAAAAATATTCTGAGTGCCTTACATCATGACTAACCATGTTGGTTTACTGCAGCAAAACATTGCAGCTACCTCAAAGGCTCAATAGTTTCTTGATCTGGCCTATCTCAATGGGCTAACAAAGTCAATCTGGTCCTGATCATTGGCCATGCAGATATGATGAGAGGATTGTAATCTGGCACATATGGAGAGTCAAGGATTAAGGAAGGTTGGTGTATACACATCATGCAAACCACTGAAGTTAAATGGTTAATTCAAAAAAATTAACTGACTCTAATTAAAGCTTAGAAGTACCCAGAAGAAATAGTTACATTTGTGCATAACAGTGAATACTGTCAGCATCTTAGTGATGTGAAAAAAATATTTTATATATCAAATTTTTTATTTATTTCCCACTTTTACAATTTTTACAAATAATTCAGGCAGCGAACATATCCAACACACCTTCTTCCTCCTCTTTTCACCACAACAACAACCCTGTGAGGTGAGTCGGGCTAAGAGAGTAACTGGCCCAAGGTCACCCAGCTGGCTTTCACAGCTAAGGTGGGACTTGAACTAATGGCCTCTTGCTTTCTAGCCCTGTGCCTTAACCATTAGACTAGACCAAACTGCCCATCTCCCTCACAGAGCAATACTGTTATAAATTAGGGGTTATAGTTAGAAAACATTATATTGGGTTCACATATCATGCTAACCTATAATGTGAATTATAAACAATGAATTGCAATTTAAATTTCTTGAGCATAAATTATGGTAAGAAATGGCATGGCACCATGTGCACTTAGTAAAGACATACTTACTTTTAGGTTTTGGAGAACTTTTTCTGTCTGGAAACTTAATCAGTGGTGTATGTGGTTTGACTACCTAAAGGAATGGAAAAAGCAAATCAGTATATACATTTATATATGTGTGCAGTTCTGCCAAGAAAGGATAAAATTTATATCCCCTTTTCGACTGAGAGCCAAGCTGATATAGTAAAGATGCTGGATTAGAAACCAGAAGCTTGTGAATTCTAGTCCTTCCTTAGGCATAAAAGGTGACTCTTTCAGCACAACCCACAACAACATTGCTGTGAGGAAAAAAGGTGAGAACATTATGCACATTGCCTTGATTTGTAAAAAACAAAGATGAGATTGATTTATGAAAAACAAAGATGAGATATGATGATGTAACGTTTCAGTGGAAATTAAGTGGAAGCTCGTATAGAATCAACTGAACCTATCAGAACCCTCCATTATTAATTACTGGTTATTAATCATTCATATTCTCTGGGCTTCCACTGTTCAGGTTCTATTCTCCTGGGGGAGGAGGGGGAGATCAGGGGCTTGTAGTGCAGTAGTACATTCCCTCTATTTGCTTTGATGTCTTCACTATGGGATGTGAAAGGAATGCCTCGGGGCCATCTGCCTGATCTCAGCACAGGAGGAGGAACCGGAGAAGACCTAACAACCTTGAGAGGCGTCTTATCAGCCTATTTTCCCACTGCTCGATGGCACCTGTGGATTGGCCTGTTTGAACTGACCGATGGACAGTTGGGGTGGGGTTATTACTTCCCGGGTTTAACCTGTTGATTTGGGCGGGAAGCCCTCAGTCCCTGCCTAACTTTCCTGCATTCTGTATCTGCTAATAAAAGTTCCTTTTGAAATGATGCCAGTTTCAAGAGTTCTGCTTTCTTGGTAGAGGAACGGAGGCAGGGAAAACAGAACTTAATAATGGGCTAATGGGAGGAAGATGGGGGAAGGATGGGACAGTAGTGGAGGACAGAGGAGGGAAGATTCTGGGATATTTGGCATCGTGGCTGGCTGAAGGGTATCACTGACATTAACAACGGTGACAGTGGGTAGAGAAGAAAAATGCTAAGGAAGAAGGCAGACTGATAACTATTCTGCAAGATCAACGTAAAGGAATGCAAGGACACTATGTGCCAGCTTTGTTCTTTTTCCTTATTCAGATTTTTTCATATAAAATATGAAACATTCTGAGTTTTGGGTTTTGCAGAATCCTGACTGATCTGAAATAGTTCAGTAGAACCCGTGAAATGTGAAAGTTTGTTCCAGATTCAAAAACCATTTTTCCCATTTTATGCACACCAACACCAACCAAAATATCTATTTTTATTTTTGATCCAAGTTATCTTGTATTTATTTATTTATTTGTTTGTTTGTTTGTTTGTTTGTTTTATATACCGCCCTTCTCCCGAGGGACTCGGGGCGGTGTACAGAGCAACGTATGTATACAGTTAAACAATAGTAAAAACAAATGAACCCCAAGAGCTGTCAGGCCAGGCCGGCCTGTTGGAACAGGTAAGTTTTTAAGTCGCGCCGGAAGGTGCGAAGGTCGGGGGCCATCCGGATATCGGTAGGCAAGCTGTTCCAGAGGGTTGGCGCACCCACTGAGAATGAAGTACACATTATTCAGTGGATCTAACTGCTGTAAAGCTCAGGTAAATCTAACAATTGAGCAGGTGGAAAGAAGAAAATGAATGGAAAAAAGTCAGCATATGAGGGAGGGGGGAGGAAAGATACATGCAATAGAAAAAAAACTATCACCAGGTCTTAATGTTAGTTCATGACTCACATTTTTAAATTTTAGAAACCACTCCCCCACAATAGAAGTGAGGATCACCCATAGAAATTGAAGGAGAATCATAGGCCATTTAAACTGCTGGTACTAATCTGTTTAGTGCAGAAGCATCCCAGATAGATATCTATCAAGACTCTTCTTGAATACATCCAATGGTTGATGCCATCATATTCAAAATAGCCAATAAAGGCAGCATGTTTAGTAGGCACAGAATGGGAGAACTAGACGTGAGAAAAAGGAGATATGTCCCAGCCAATGGATTTTATATGTTAAATAACCCCAACAGAACTTGCTGCACCTCAGTTTTCAACAAGTCCAGCGAATAAGACCAGTAGGAAGAGATTAGATAGATTAGATAAACCTTTGTCATTTTTTACTGTGGGCACACATTGGCAAACATTAAAAATGAAATTTAGTTCTTTCCTGAACTTTCCATTCACAGGAAAGATATATTTCAGTTTGGAGGAGATGGATAAATTATATTCAGAACAAATATGGGACTAAAAAGTTCCATTTAGCTTATGAGTAGATTTTAGTGGGATATTGTTATTGGTACTTTGTTTGTAGTTATGTTAAAGGGGAGTTAAAGCACATTATGAATTTGGTTAATTGTATATTATGCATAATTTTTATTTAGATATGATTATTGTAACTAATCCTGTATTTAGCTCTGGGAAGTGGGGGGGGGAAGTGGGTGGGTTTGGGGTGGGAGGGATTTGGGTATATATTGTAAAATTTTGTTTTTGTAAAATAAAAAAATTGAAATTTAGTTGCTTGCTCTCAAAAGTGTACACATACATAACACACATTTAAACATGCTATATACAATATATGTATAAACTTTCATCCTTACATATAAATAGCATAAATATTAATTACTGTCCATCTTGAATACATAACCAAGTATTGTAAGAGATGCTTAAAACTAGTTTACCAACAACTATAGGATCATGCACTGTCCACCCAATACCTCTAAAATGCTTTACTTTGTAACAACATGGATGGTTCTACATTTTTGCAAAGCTGTTCAAATAACAAACCATATAATTCAATTAAAAAGGAGCCCAACTTTTTTTAATGTCAAATAAATATTTGAATGGAGGGCAATATTCTATCAAAACTGATATTTGATGCAACAGCATAAAATCCTGTTTCACATTTAGCCTTGCTTCCAATATGGGAAATATTTTTTTAAAATGTCTTGGCAAGCATTTATGGAATAAATCTCCAAGCGCCCTTCTTTAAAGCAACGTCTACAAGGCCTCTTCGTGTTTGGGCTTCGGAAATCTTGAATAGAACCGAAACTGCAGACAGTTCCCAGGCGCACTCAAAACTTTTGTCAAGATACTCGTGTCAGCCCTTCCCACAACAAAACGGATAACGCGTGATTTACTGCGGAGAGGAAAGTCAAGGTTTTAACCTGTAGAAGACCGCTAAGAAAAGTCTCCGGAAGGTTTGCCGTTTTCACATGAAATCTGCCAGGGACGTCTGTGAGGCTGGCTGGCCAAGACCCCGACCGCAGCCGAGTTAAAGATACCCGGGTAGATCAAATCCACTTTGCAGGACAAGCGTTCCTTCTCCTTCTCACTCAAGGACACCGGCACCAGTTGGTGCAGCTTCGCGCCAAGGATTCGGGTCCCAACCTGCAGGCCCCGGAAACCTTGCACAGATCTGCAGCTGCAGACAGTTCCCAGGTGCACCCAAAACTTCCGTCAAGATATTTGATTTGAAGGACTCACCTGAACGACCCTACTGGCCGCCGCCATTTTGCTGCCCATGATGATACCCCGCCCGGGCAAAAGAAAGAGCGCGCCAGCACAAAGCGTTGTGGGAGCGGTAAGGCGGGGTCTAGCTAAGCTCCGCCCTCCATTAAGGGCACGGCTTCGAACCCAACGGAACAGCTGTGACATATGCAACTATTGAATGGGGGATTGGCGGATAGCTAATGTTTGTTTTAATTAACAGTTATTTATCCAACTTCTATAACCGCCCATCTTAATGATTCTGGGCTGCTTACAGTTCAAAAATACGTATTTAATTTCACTAAAACAACTAGTTGACCTACCCAAACTTAATAAATGATTAGTTATCCCTTGTTTAAAACTGATTTACATATTTACCATGTAGCAAACAATAACTATTTTCACTATGTAAATTTGTTTGCTTAGCACCTTCTTATATTTGCACAAAAATTGCATGGCAAATACAGGCTGATTTTTTTAGAATAACTGCACACACGGATATCTGCATGATGGGCTTTAGCCTACAACAGAATATCCAGGCAGACACGAGTTAAGTCATGTCAAAGCATTGAACTTTTCTCTTCATCCGTGGGTGATAATTAGCTATCTTCTCTGTGGCCTTCAAAAGGGAGAAAAGATTAGTGTAATCTCTAGTTACACAAACTAGAAAATACTGCTTTCATCTCGGATCACTAGACTACACAAGGTATTTTTTTAATTGCAAGCACAGCTTCAGTACCAAGCACATTTATCGAACCATTAATATTTCATTTTAATACAATTGTGAAATTCTGACTTTCAAAACAATATCGTTCAACTAAAGTATCTATATTTACTAAATTGTATATTGTATAAAATTCACCCCCCCACCACTGGACAATTAATTTGACAACCATCCTACCCTTTTTTAAACATCTCTGGCAAAATCAGTCTATTATCTCTGAAGGCAAGCTGCACAGTATTTAACAAATTCTTATATTTCACAAACCTTTTTGTATTTTGAACTTCTTAATTGGGCCTTTCTAGTAACAAAAAACCCCCCAAACCTGCTTTGTTTTTTGTGTGGCAGCTTTTATTATCTTAATTTTTTTTCCCCTAGCATACTCAGCTTCAACCATTTAAGGAATTTCCAGGACTAATACAATTTTTGCCACTGCCTCTGGATGTAACCAGTTTGGTATCCTTCTCAAACTGTTGTCCCTAGAAGTGTAAATGATAACATAAACTTCAGTTATAACAACATTACTTGTGAATTATCAGCCTTTTTCTCCTGTGATGTTTTCTTAAGAGGCTATTTTAAAAGAGAAGCTCCTTCAGATTTTTACCTAAGTACAGTTCACATATTGGCACTGAAATAACAGTAGCAGTGGGAATTTTATATATCTAGTGTTAAGAGAGCAAGATCCTACTGCCATTTTGTATGGATCCTTGTGTGTTTTGGCTCAAAATATTTATTTTTGTCTGGGAATACAAACAAGACACAACCAACAATATAGAACAATTATATAGTATAACATTTCTGAAAAAAATCTATCAACATTTAGGAGATGGCCTCCTATTTAGATACTGTAGAACCTACTTTTGGTTTTTTTATATTATCTATTCATCGGCTATGAAAAACTACAGCAGATATACAGAAATAGAATATTACAATATCTTACAAGAATGACCCAGGAAGAAAATACTATTGAATAATATTTGGCAGTGTCAACTATGAATATTTGAACTACTGATGATTCATTAAAAGCCCATTGAAATGAGACATAAGGTATTGTAATAAGAGAGTTTAGCAAAAAAAAAGGTGCATCATACATATCATACATAACATGGAGACAAAGCACAGTCTAAATTGTGATGAGACAATGAAGTGGCTACCTATGTAAATAAATACCTGCTTTTTCAGAATGCCTAGTGCTCTGTTATTGGAATCAGCAATTGTTAATTTATGTGAAATTAAGAGAAGTGAATTATTTTACAGCTAAATGACTCTCCTATAATAGCTCCTTGGATATATTTACAATGACTGTAACAGAATTTCACTTTTGTTGCTATATCAGTTGTACTTCACTGCAATATATTCTTGTACAAATACATAACTCTTAGAATATGATTAGTATATTACAAAAACCTGACAGATTATCCTTTTGTCTCTGAATTTGGAAATCACAGAAAGAAAATACAGTCATTAACTTAATGTTGTTTCAGATGCCAGTCACATTTTTCTCCAGTTGTAGAACAATTTCCTTCAAAGCTGGATCCATTGCCCAATTGACTCCACTTCCAGTAATAAGGTTCTGCAATAAATATTATTTAAATATAAAATTAACTAATTTAAATATAAATGAAGAAATAGGATTTTTTGTTCTCAATTATATTGTTTTAATATACAAATTCCACAACAAAATAAGCAATCAATTATTGCTAGGTTGTATAATTTGTAAATTATATTATGCTTCTACAAGGAAGTTTTTTCAAATGTCTTTCTACACAAGATTTATTCTTAGAATATGAATATTCAATATATTTCATTTATACAGGCAGTTCTTGATTTATGACTGCAATTGGGACTGAATTTTACCATTTTTAGTATTACGTGAATCACATAGTCATAAGTCTAAATCACATGATTGGTAAGTGAATCATGCAGTCATAAATCTGAATACATCCTCCAGAAAGGGCATTTTTCCTGGAAACCAGCAAAAACAATGCAAATAGTGGTTGTATGACCACAGGACACTGCAACCAGTCATAAATGTGAGTCATAAGTTGAGGACTACCTGTAACCTGAATAATAAAAAGGGATAAAAATATGTTGCATACAGAGCTTTGTTCTACATTATACTAACCTGTGCAAGTTATACCTGTAGCTATAATAGTAATTATGGTAGTAATAATTTCAAAGTACAATATTTATCTACCAATAAACATTAAAACATTCAATGTCTAGAGGTGGTCCTTGTTTAAGGACCACTCAAACCTACAAGAGAAGTAGTAGTTACAACCGGTCCTTGTATTTATGTTGTTCACAGCATCCCTGCAATTGGGATTAAGATCTCAGTGCCTGGCACACATTTTCTACATCACAGCATCTCACAGTCACAATCCCCATTTGTGACTTTTGCCGGTTTCCCACAGTCAGTAAGGAAGCTGACAGAAAGTCACAAATGCTGACAGCATGACATTTGGTTCACTTAAGGATGGCAACTGGAAGTGCTGGAACTTTCATTGCTAGGTAGTGTGGCCACATGACATCATGCTTTAAAATCAAGTCACTTACCAATGAAAATTCATATCCTAGTTTCCATAGTTAATCAAGAACTATCTGTATTTGATACCAACATTTTAATTTTCATGTTTCACATCTAGTAGAAACTAATTCATCCTAGCAAGTAAGACATTTTTCTATCTATATAAATACAATTTACCTGAAAAATGTTTTGAATCAATGTAGTCATCTGAATTTCCTTTTGTAAATTTTTACGAACTTTCTTCAACATTTCGCCAACCTCCATATTTTCTAAATCTTCTTTTTGTTTTCTCTTCATATCATATATTTGTGCCAGTTTACATTCTCCAGCTCGTTTTAATTCTATTGAAGTATTGGAGGGGGAGGAGGGAGATAGAAGATAGTGAAGCTAGCTAATTTTAAAAAATCAGTTCAGGAACATGCCTTGCATTCACTATACTTGTGGATTAAACTAATGAAATTAACACTTGAATTTAAATTAAATTTGTGTTGTTTCAAATTAATTTATCATACTGAATTTATCACAGCCAATTATAACTTACCTAGTCTGCTCTTCTTAACCTCATTCAATTTTTCTTCCAGTTCACGGGATTGCTGCAAAAGCAAGTAATTTATATAAATGTGTATATATTAAAAGTATCCATACATCCAGATTAATACAACTACAAAGATTAACTTTTCAAATATGTTACTCCATTAGTTTTAAATATTGCTTTTATAGACAAATAGTCATTATCATTTTCTTATAAAGGATACTCACCTGCTTTGATTTAAGTATTGCTGTACTAAGCATCATGATATGTTGAATGGTATCCCAGATAAACCTAATGAGAAAATGCAGAAAAATCAACAGGATCTATTCATACATGAAACCAAATCACATGTTAGATAGATTTAAAACACTGGAGTATCTTGCCTAATTTTTTTTCAAGCTACAGTATGCCTTTCTGTCCACTGCTTCTTACAAAAATGCTTTGACTGGCAACATTAAATGCAAGAGAAGAAACAGACAAAAGAGCTATAAATACATTTCAAGATTGCCTTATAAAATGGGAAAACATTGCCCATAACAGGTTTAGCTAACACATACTTTTCATGCATTATAGTATTTGTATCCAAATAGTGTACACTGCTAGTCTTCCTATGTGTTTCATTATTTTTCCCTATCCAACATGCCGGGAAGCTCTAAAGCTCAATAGTTGTAAACACTTTCCCAGAACTCAGTCACATACTTTTCAACATAATTGGATGGGAAAAGTCTAGTCCTCAAGTGCCCAAGCTAGTAATTTTTTAACATTGCCATTTGAAAGCCATTTAGATAAAAATGTATTATAAACGAAGTGAACTCAAATTATAATGAGCAAAAATCATTTGTAGTCTGAAGTAGTACTGTCAGAATCCATTTATATCATATTCATAAATGGAATGTTTCAAACATTATCCCATGGATTCTGTCATCTCCCGAAGAGAAGAGGATAGATGTGTATTGAACCGGCAATAGGCATTTCAAAGGAAAGGAGAAGCCTTTTGAACTGGGGAAACAAAAGGGGGGGCTAGCATCTGGTTTTTGTCACGGTAGACAGCAATAAACAAAAGGTTCCTAACTTCCTCTTTCCCACGAGATGGATGATACGAGAGGAAGGATGGGGGGGACTGACCAAATGGGGATTAAGGGGGGTTAAACCGGGAACTCTTTATAAGGGTTTACATCGTGGAAATATTAAGCCCTGTCTCATTTCCTACAACCGAGCACGTCATAGTAAAGATTTCTTTTGGACTAAAATCCTGACTCCAAGAGTTTTTGTCTTCCTAAGACGTGGTTTGGGGTGGGTCCTGACATTAGACAGGGCTTGCAACGAAAGTCAACCCGGGAAGAAGAACCTTACCGGGGGACTTTGCAAATAAATATGATGTCTGACGATGAAGCAAGAAGGGAAGAAAGCCCCACGGAGAAGGAGCCTTCCCCCCAGCCGAACTCCCAGAAACATTGGGAAACTGAGGCATCATATTCCTCCTGGGAGGAAACGGCGGAGCAGCACGAACAAAAGCCCCGGTGGTCGATGGGCGTTGGAAGGAAAAGTGAGTGGGAAAAGGCTTCGAGAGAAGTGACCCTGAAATGGAGCGACCACCAACCGGAATGGAAACAAGAGATGGAGAACTCCCTGCACGCCAGTGAGGAAGAGCGGATTCTGGAAAAAGCTATTGACTTGATGAAAACAACCCTGAGCTCACTAAGGGAGGAGAGAGCTGGAAACCACAACACCTGGGGTCGCAACTGGAGGGGTAACGGAAGGAACCCAACACCTGAAACCCCAGGGCTGTCCAATGGAACAGGAGCCGCTGACTCAGCGGTACCCACCCACCCCAGACCCACAGATGGGGATCGAGATGAGGAGCGATACACTCTGCGGCGCAGACAACGATCCAGCCAAAGATTCCCACCCCTGGAAGCAAAATTCAAGGGGGAGCCATCACGACTGGGATTTTTCCTAACCCAAGTCCTCAGCTACATGGAAGAGTACGGACGGGACATCCCCAGTGACAAAACACGCATCCGAATTGTGCAATCTGCCCTGGACGGGACGGCCGCAGACTGGGTGGTGAACCTGCATGACTCCAACGCCCCAGAACTCAATGACTTCAACCGATTCATGTCATCCTTGAGGCGACGATTTGAGGACCCTTTGGCTGACCGGAAGGCCCGGGAGAGAATCAAGACGGTGAGGCAGGGCAGGAGAACAGTGGCCGAATATACCCAAGAATTCCGAGCCATCGCCAGCAAGCTGAACTGGCCAGAAGACATCCTCCTCAGCCATTTCAAAGACGGTCTAAACTACGACCTGTATGACGCTTGCCTGCCTCGGGGAGACCCCTACCATCTCGATGACTGGTATGTCCTGGCAGAGGAAGTGGAAATAGACCTATTGAAAAGACAACGCAGAGGAAAACCATGGGGCCGCCCGCCACTCGAGCAAACACGTGAGGGGGAAAACCCACCGGCCATGGCTAAAAAATCAAAGGGATGTTTCAATTGTGGGAGAGAGGGCCACCGTGCTGCAGAATGTCGTTCGAAAGCCCCTCCACGCAAAACAGAGGCACCATCTTCCAAAAAGCTGGGGAAGTCTCAAGGCAACCCAAAAGAATCTTCCATGAAGGGGACAGAGGCTGTAGAGTCCACAATTTCTGCCAAAACCTGGGATTGGACTCCGGCCTACACTGCAGGGGCGGTGGACACCTCGGAAGACAGCTCAGAGGGAGAACCTTTGGTAAGTGGACCTCTTCCACCCATACTTAAGACAGTAACTATATTAGCTTCCTCTGCACCAAAAGCCAATGAAATAAAAGCTTTGATAGACTCTGGCTGCATCCGCTGCCTCATCAGCCCAACGCTGGTGGAGGAACTGAGCATCCCAGTGAGGAGGCTAAAACAACCAATCTCCTTCAGTCAATTAGACGGGTCTATAGCAGGGGGGGGACCAGCTACCCTAGCCACTCTACCACTCCACATGTCCCTGGGGTCCCATGAGGAAGACATAACATTTATAGTGGCCCCAGGCATGGCATGCCCAATGATTTTAGGACTGGAATGGCTGAAGAAATGGAACCCCGGGATAAACTGGAGGACTGCAGAACTCAACTTCCCAAAAGGGGAACAGGAAAACGTAAAACCCCCAAACACCCCCCCAACCCAGAGGGAGGAAAAAGCAGCAGTGGGGGAAGAGAAGGGGCTAACAGAGATACCGGAGGAATACAGGGACCTGGCTGAGGTTTTCAGTGAGGAAAGAGCAGATGAGCTCCCCCCCCCACCGCCCCACAGACTGCACCATAGAATTCAAACCTGGGGCAAAACTCCCAAAACCCAGGATGTATGCCATGAGCCCAAGGGAAATGGCAGAAATGGAAAGATTCATAAAGAAAAACTTAGAAAGAGGTTTTATTGAGCCCGCCAAACCCAAAGTAGCCGCCCCGGTTCTGTTCAGGGAGAAGAAGGATGGTTCCTTTCGTTTGGTTGTAGATTACCGGAACCTAAATACAATTAGTGAATGTAATCTATACCCCCTTCCCCTAATGAAGGATATGCTATCCCACCTATCGAAAGGAAAGATTTTTACCAAACTAGACCTGAGGGAAGCATACTACCGTATTAGGATTAAGGAAGGAGACGAATGGAAAACTGCATTCAACTGCCCAATGGGGTGCTATCAATTCAAAGTATTGCCATTTGGACTGCAAGGAGCCCCCGCAGTCTTTATGCAATTAATTAATGACGTACTGTGAGAGCACCTATATAAGGGGGTCCTGGTTTACCTCGATGACATCCTTATCTTCACAGAAACCAAAGAGGAACATATCAAACTAGTCAGAGCAGTCCTGAAGAAATTGCGAGCTGCCCATTTATATGCTAAATTATCGAAGTGTGAATTTCATCAGGAAAAAATCGACTACCTGGGATATCGCATATCCCCAGAGGGCATCGAAATGGACCCAGAGAAGGTCAGGGCAGTACTAGAGTGGGCACCCCCCCGCACACGGAAGCAATTGCAAAGTTTCCTGGGGTTTGCAAATTTCTACCGCCAATTCATCCCTGCATTTGGCCAAATAGCCATGCCCCTCACAAACTTGTTGAAAACGAAGGGGGGGTCACCCGTGAAACCCAGCCAGCCTCTGAAATGGTCAATGGAATGTCAAGCAGCATTTGAGAGGCTAAAGAGACTCTTTTCTGCGGAACCTGTACTTAAACACCCAGATCCCAACAAACCTTTTGTAATACAGGCAGATGCGAGCGACGTAGCAGTCGGAGCCGTATTACTACAAGAAAATGATGAGGGGGCGTTGCAACCTTGCGCATATACATCCAGGAAACTTACAGAAACTGAACAACGATGGCCAATATGGGAGAAGGAAGCATTCTCATTAAGGTGGTCATTATTAACTTGGCGTCAATTTTTGGAAGGAAATAAAATACCTTTCCAAGTCTGGACTGACCACAAAAATTTAGAAGCACTAAAAACGCCCAGGAAGCTCACTCCTAAGCAAGCCCGCTGGTCCCAACACTTTCACCGATTCAATTTCACACTCAAACACTTACCGGGGGGAAAGAACTTCCTGGCAGATGCATTATCCCGCATGCCCCAATATAACAGCACAAGAGTTACTGACTTTAAACCACTTGTACCGGAACAACAACTGGCAGCACCAGTCACCACCAGGGCACAAGAAAAAATGAAGCCGAAGGTAGATAGCCAAACTGGAATAGAATTCAGGAAATCTTTGGAAAGTGATGAATGGTTCCAGAAAAATAAACATGTGTGCACAATTAAAGATGGACTGCCGTGGGTGGGGGAGAAGCTATATATACCTGCCACACAGAGAATCAATTTCATGCAACTGTGCCATGATACAAAATCAGCAGGACACTTTGGCTTTGTAAAAACCTTACACTTAACTAAAAGGCAATTTTGGTGGCCATCTATGAAAAAGGACATAGAAAGCTATGTGGGTAGCTGTCAAATTTGCGCAATGGCCAAGAGGTTACAAGGAAAATCGCCAGGACTGTTACAACCAGTGGCGAATCCCTCAGCCCCATGGAAAGAAATAGCCATGGATTTTATTGTGGAACTACCAGAAAGCAACGGAAACACCGTTATCTGGACTGTTACTGATCTGTTCTCTAAGCAAGTCCATTTCATACCTTGCCCAAAAATTCCTACTGCAAAAACATTAGCAAAACTTTTTGTACAACATATTTACAGATTGCATGGAGCACCACAACGCATCATATCTGACAGGGGGGTGCAATTTACCTCAGCATTCTGGAAGGAATTTTTATCTCTGTTAGGAACCACCCAAGGACTGACATCTAGTCATCACCCTCAGGGTAATGGTCAATCTGAAAGGGCTAACTCTGTACTTGAACAATATTTAAGATGTTATGTACATTTTCAGCAGAACAATTGGACAGACCTGCTGCCTTTCGCAGAAGTGGCATATAACAACGCAATTCACTCCAGCACAGGTTACACTCCTTTCCAAGTAGCCACAGGCCAGAGCTTCAACCCCATACCTGATCTAACTCCAAAAGAACCAGTAATTCCAGAACTAAAGGAATGGATTGCTCAGTTACAATACACCTGGCCTATTGTCAGAAAAGCATTAACAGAGGCTAGATTAGCACACAAGACACAGGCAGACAAGAAAAGATCTGATCCCACACCGTTCAAGGTGGGAGAGATGGTATATCTGTCTACAAAATACCTTAAGTCTCTCCAACCCTGTAAAAAACTAGGACCAAAATACATTGGACCTTTTCCAATTAAAAGAATCATAAACCCAGTAACAGTTGAATTAGAACTACCTAAAAATCTTAGACGAATACACCCAATCTTTCACTGCAGTCTAATAAAGAGAGAACAACAATCTCCCCTACGAACAAAAATTCCACCACCACCACCTCCCATCATGGTGGAAGGAGAACAACATTTCGAGGTGAAGGAAATTCTGGATTCCAGGAGACATCATGGAACAACTCAATATCTAGTGGCTTGGAAACACCTCCCCTCCTCAGAAAATGAATGGGTCAGCAAACACCACGTTAAAGCACCAAAGCTGCTTAAGAGATTTCATACAGAATATCCAAACAAACCGAGTTAACATTTACACATGTTATTTTTTCTTCTCTTTTCTTTTCTCCCCCTACAGATGGACACATCTTTCTTCTAAGGAGAGCGGACTGTCAGAATCCATTTATATCATATTCATAAATGGAATGTTTCAAACATTATCCCATGGATTCTGTCATCTCCCGAAGAGAAGAGGATAGATGTGTATTGAACCGGCAATAGGCATTTCAAAGGAAAGGAGAAGCCTTTTGAACTGGGGAAACAAAAGGGGGGGCTAGCATCTGGTTTTTGTCACGGTAGACAGCAATAAACAAAAGGTTCCTAACTTCCTCTTTCCCACGAGATGGATGATACGAGAGGAAGGATGGGGGGGACTGACCAAATGGGGATTAAGGGGGGTTAAACCGGGAACTCTTTATAAGGGTTTACATCGTGGAAATATTAAGCCCTGTCTCATTTCCTACAACCGAGCACGTCATAGTAAAGATTTCTTTTGGACTAAAATCCTGACTCCAAGAGTTTTTGTCTTCCTAAGACGTGGTTTGGGGTGGGTCCTGACAAGTACTATGTAATTGATTTGCATTCAGCTTGCTATTTTCATTCTATGTATAGAATGTATTACAGTTTTTCATTTAACATGTGTGATGGGTCCCCCATATGGTTTGATAAGATGCCAACAAAGAATGTAGCCACACCTTTTTCTTTAAGTAAGGTCAGCTAACACAAAAATGCTTTCTTTCCAAAGTGGGGTTACTTTGGAAATCCAAAAATGTTTCCTAAAATGTTAGAAAGGATGGCAGAATCTCAGGTATATGATCTAACTGGAAGCTGATTTGGAATTGACCAATTCATTATTCCAGAGATCCTACAAGACTGTTATCTAGGTCCGCACAACCTGTAAAATCAATGATCAAAACTACTCTTTTTCAAAGTGAAGAAGATGCATGCTGTATTCTTATCTATTGTGTCTGAAAATATTTATGATTAAGAATTGCAGTGCAAAATTTTTGATTAATCTCATAGTGCTCACTGCTCATGAGGTCTATTGATTATTTTGTCAGTGGTTTAGCTGTCACATCAGAATAACTTCCATTTGTTCCAAGACTGTGTTCTAGATTATGATGACTGTAGTTGAGATACAGCTACAACCTAAACGAAACAGACTATTTGGACTTTTTTCAGTTAAAGTTCAGTCCTGAGAATAGATGGCCGTAAACTTTAGTGAACTATTAACCACATAAACAGTATTTATATGGCTGGCCAAGCAAAGATTCTTCTCAAATATACCGTAGATATTTTAAAAATGCATTTCCTTCATGATTTCAAAGCTTACTTTGAATCATCATCTTCATTTTTCAGTTTGGTTCTAAGGGCATCAGTTATTTGGATCCTATAAAACAAAGAGAAAGTAGATATAAGATTGTTCTGATACATGTAACAGTGTATTTAGAACTTTTATAATACAAGGATAGATTTGGATACCAATATATTTTCTTCTCCTCATAATTTATATATATCTTAAGTGTTTTTTTCTAATGCACCCGGTCGGCCCAAATATGGTAATCCAAATTTAACATATGTATATATGTATATATAATTTCATATAATACTAAGCATTGTATATCAAAGATGAAAAACAATGTTAAGTAAACAAGTTATTTTAAGTGTAAGCTTGAATTCTTTTAGCAGATTTTAATATTTCTCTAAAGCTTATTTCAATTTGCAGCTGAACTTTTTCATCAGTTAGAGATATTAGATTTGGAGAATTTGGCATATTTTAATCAATTGGTTCACAGTGGTGACTTAGGAGAGATCCAACAGAATGTTAGAAAAAAACAAAATTCACCTTTGAGAAAATATTAACACCAGGTATTCTCATGGCAATTCATGTAATTTGGCAACAAAACAAAAAAGGACCTTTTCAGAGATTTCTATATCAGAAGGATGACTAGGTCAGGACTTTTCAACCTTTTCACCCATTGTACCACTTTTGGATATGGCAACATCCGAGTACCACCAGTCGCCTAGCAAGATGTCAAAAACTTGATGACCAAAAAAAAAAAAGGGAAAAAAGTGATGAAGTACAGCTAGTCCTCGACTTACAACAGTTCACTTAGTGACTGTTCGAAGTTACAGTGGTACTGAAAAAAGTGCCCCCCAAGCCACAGTCGAGCAAGACACCTGCCTGCCCTCCCGGTGGCGCTCTTCCTTCTGTCTGAGGTTTTCATTGTTGTGAGCATTTCTGTTGAGGATTGGCAGCAGGGGTGGGTGGGTGGGGTGTTTGGTTTTTATTCCCCCCCCCATCTGCTGAGTGGTTGCAGCAGGTTTTGATCACTTCACATGACCCTGGGACACTGTGACCATCATAAATATGAATCAGTTGCCAAGCATCTGTAAATCACAAGACCCGGGAGATGCTGCAACATTCCAGCTGATCGGCACTTCTTCTGGGCTTTAGCAGAAGCGCCAGGATCAGCGTCGAACTCGAGCTGGAGCCTGGCGCTGATCCTGGCACTTACGCTGAGCCCTGACAGCCCTGCAGCTCCAGCCGTCTCTCGCTCAGGCTTGTACAGTGCTGCCACAGGTTCAGCTCATTCCCCTCCCCCGCTACTTTTCTAGGATGGTCGCGTACCACCTGCCAGGTGCCAATGTAACACAGGTGGTACTCGTACCACGGGTTGAAAAGCCCTGGACTAGGTGGTCTTCCATCTAAGCACTAATCAGGATCAGCCCTGTTCACCCATGAGATCAGCCAAGATTGGCTAGGTACCACTATCTAATGGGCAGAAATGGGCAAGCCTGCAATCACAGGTAGCCTTTTGATCACTCCATTTACAGCTTTCCAGCATCTCAAAATCCTGCTCTGAAATTCAATGACAATATGACGGGTTTTCAGTAGTGAGATTCTACTTTCTTTACCCCTTGCTCAAATTGGAAAATTGATAGAAAATCAATTTCTACCCTTAATCAGGCTACTTGAACCAGGATTCAGATATAAATCACAAAACCCTGACTGTGCACATGAGGCTGCTGAACCTGGACTTGGCTGAAATCTTTGTTATTTAATATGACACTGCTAAATAAAAACCATTATTACAATGCCTTGTTTAAGTCTACTGTTTTTTACTGTCTTTTTCATAATTCTGTTAGGCTTCCGAATCTGCACCTGAAGGCCTTAAAGCTGAATGAACGTTGGCTGCTGAAAGAACTAATACGCCTTTTCTGAGAACTGATGGTTCTTGTCTTGTCTCTCATATTGTTCTTCTCTTTCAGTTATGCCTCTTCCACTTCTATTCATTCCCAGCGGCTGAATAAGGTTTCTACCCTTTCCTCTTCCTGACTCTAAGCTGCAAGAAATAATGGTGTTTCCCCCTTATTTCATGTGTTTTTCTCTGAAGCTGGAAAGACTTCTATTCTTTCACAGCTTTGTCTTTCACATGCTGCTGTCTCTCCATGTAGCCTCCACATATTAAAACCTTTTCCTACTTAGAGCCAGAACAGCTGGCAGCTGCAAAAACTATATCAATCACCCAGTCAAATGATTTAGTATATATAGGTCCTGAAAATGGAACTAACAAAGGAAAGGGAACCAACATACTTTGTCTGAAACCCCATAGAAATAGAATACTGCAGCTGAAAATTATCAGAATATGCTGGCCTTCTCTCTGACAACCATCCTGTCCAGGCACAGCAAGGACAATCCTCTCAATACTGTTTGTGCGTGTGTGTGCGTGCGCGCGCACACACACAGGGTTATGACCACAATTTCAGAATTCTACCTTGAACTAAAACAGACATACTTGAGATTTTCAAATGCAGAAGACTTACTTAGACTATTTTTAGTATGTAGGGAAATTAGAACATAAAATGCATGGCAATATAAATGTACCAAGTAGTCCTCAATTTATGATGGTAATTAGGATTTGAATTTCAATAAGTGATACAGTTGTAAAGCACAGCTTCATCACTTACTGACAGCAATCTCTACAGTCCCTCTTGTCATTGTTAACCAAATCCCATGGTCAATAAGTGAGACAACTTCCTGCTGTCTTCCCACATCCAAGTCAATGGAGAAGTTGGCAGGAAGCTGCAAGTCTCAGTAATTTGCAGGCAGGCCGGGGGCAGGTAACTGGGAGCTATCAGATGGCAAAGAGTGAGGGGAGGTGTGGCAAGGGTTAAGAAAGGTGTGTGTGGGTGTGTAGGATGCACAGCAAGGGTCTGAAAAGGACCCAAGGGATACATGGTAAGGATTGAGGGGTGCAAAGGTATAAGGGGATTAGAGGAGGATGCAAGCATGAGAGATTTATCATAGTGACTTGCAACCTTTCCTGCCAACTTCCCTATTGACTGGGGAAGCCAGCAGGGAAGGTTGCAAATGGTGAACACTTGATTATGTGGTGCTGCAACTGGTCATAACTGTGAGCTGGTTGCCATATGCCCAGACTATAATTACAAGTACTGCAGGGGTGTGGGCTGGTTGGAACTTTGAGGACTAGTCATAATTACCATTCATTAAGCACCATCCTAATTTTGAACAGTCACTGAATATATGAATTACATATTTTGATTTAAAAACAATGGTTTCTTGCTAGAATTGAATTTTTAATTAGCTGCATTGGACACATCTTGTAGATATTATACAGAAATGCAATAAATAAAGAAAAACAATACAGAATCTTTACCTTTGTAATGCTAAAGTTTTGTTTTGATACGATATCCTCATCTCTTCCAAGTCTCTTTCCAATTCTTCTATAGAACTAAAAACAGTGAACTTTCTTTAATAACTAATAGTTTGTATTCTCTCATAAATTAATGTTAAGACAGATCATTTGTTTCCTATCAGATCTAAAAGGGGTTTGCTGTTTGATAGAGCGACTAGATGGTTGTGTTTTGATACTAGATCTGGATTTTTTTTTCACTTTCTCATTATCAACAGAATGTAAAACAGCAAACCGAAATGTAGTGCTAACATATTTAAGAGTAATGCATTCATTCAGAAATAATTTTCCTTTAATAGAATTTCTATCACAGAATAGGAAAAGGATATAAGCTTGTGATTTGTTAAGGGCATACTGAAAACTGAAGCATAAACATGTTTTCATTCCTTAAACTATGAAAATAGGATGGGATTCAGCAATATAACTAGTGAACAGGCATAAGGCATTAACGCAAGACGTAGTTTGATGCTTCTCATGACTAGAAAAGGCATATACTATACATCAGCCATAGTAGTTACTGTAATTGAAGGACCCCCACCCCACCCCCGCACATTCAGCATGTATACATGAGATACATGAGATACATTTTTAAAGACAATCCAGTCAGGTAAATGTGGTGTGTTTTCAAGTAAAACACAAGAAAGCAAATATATTAAAATCTTTAAAATACCAAGTTTTCTTAAATATAAAGAAAAGTTTGATCAATTCTAATTTTCAGATGTATGAGACACTGAAATATTTTATATATGATAACAAGTTTTGAAAACATACCCCTCTAATATTTTTTCATTTCTATCTTGATCCGGAATATTTTCTGCAGTTGCTAAACAAAAAAGACACATTTATAAAAGATAGCTGAACAATCCTCTCATCTCTCAACACAAATATGGCATAGAAAACTCCTATGCTACAGAGAAAAGACTTGACATTTTAATCTTACAAGAAACTTTAACCTAATTTTTAAATATTTACTTTCACATTCTAATATAACAAAGTTTGAATTTTTACAATTCACTTACTTGAATTGATCATTGTATTATATTCCATAAGATGCTGACTTATTTGTTCCTTGATTCTATAAAAAGAAAAAAACACTTCACAAGTGTACACTTCACAAGAAAATTAGAAAAATAAAATGCAATTGTAGCAGTCACTGCAGAACTAAATTGCATTAGTGTTCACTGAAGATTTTAAACTCATAAACTCAAGCTTATGTGCATTTAAATATTTGAAATCTAAATTTAAATTAGGACAAATTATAAAACCATCACAACATGAATATAATTTCTTCCATTTACACAACTATTCACAACTTTAAGTTTTTCCTTTTGTAGGTTTTTGTTGTTGCAACCCACTTCGCAGGCCATCAGTTTTTAGAGATCTCAGGAACCACTTTTATTAGAGACTTGTGAGCATTGCCTAAACTGAAGCACTAGAAACATTTTGATACATAAAACCTATCTTGCTAGTACTTCTACCTCCCTAAGTTCAGAACAGTCGCTTTGGAGGGAAACAATATTTCTGGTCCTCTCTAGGCTTATGTTCAGCGATATTCCTCACAGCTAAAACAACCTGCATTTCAGCCTTCCTCGGTTTCCTGAATCAATGGAAAAATATGTCCGCACAACTGGTGCTATCCTGACCGACCAGCTTTAACCTGGCTTCGCGTTCAGGCCTGCGACTAGATATCTCCATCTTTACAACTAGCCCTTGCGGGATTTCCCCGGCTGTCAAGGGAAATCCTTAGGGCGGTACTTACTCCTGTGGAGTTTCCGACCAGGACTGCAAAACTCCGGACCACCATTAGATGGAAGCCAAGAGAGGCTTATTTTTTTTTAAAAAAAATATCCATCTCGTTGGTCCTCCGAAGTTTTGCTGCCGCTAGAACAGGGGTAGGCAACCTCGGCTCTTTTATGACTCACGGACTTCAACTCCCAGAATTCCTGAGCCAGCTATGCTGGCTCAGGAATTCTGGGAGTTGAAGTCCGTGAGTCATAAAAGAGCCGAGGTTGCCTACCCCTGCGCTAGAATGACCTCCTGAGGGAAGAAGCCATCGAGGGGCTGTAAGACCGACAAACGACTGACCGATGGAGCTTGAGCAAGTCCGGCGACTTTTCTTTCTCTTCGTTGGAGAGCAAACGGGCTCCATCCTCCAGCACTCCTCCCGTGGGCTTACCGAAAGCCGCCACCTTGTCTCCTACCTCCGAGCAGCCCGCTACGTCCTGCGCTTCCATCCCGGCGACGGCGCCCAGACCTCTTTCTTCCCACCAGTTACCCGAGCGCTCTACCGCGGCTCCAAGGGCCGCTCTTTCAAATAGCCCGCGGACGGACTCCGCGTTGCGTGAGAGGAGGGGCGTCAAATCGACGACGGTTTAATAATAAGTGGCCTCCGCTCTCGGTCGAAAGGGAGACAGCGGCGCTCTTGACTCAGACCTCGCGAGAAGAAGCGCACAAAAAAAAAAAAAAAGCTGTCGCCCCGCCCAGCGGCGCCTGTGAATAGCTTAAGGAAGCCGCTCCATTGGCCGGGGACACCCAAGCGGTGGTGGGGAGGAAATGGCGAATTGTTTTGGATGAGGCCTTTACGTCCGGGGAGCGTCGTTTGCGGTTTTAGGTTTCCCCAAAGGAAAGCGGGACAGAGCGCCAAAGGAGAGCAGGAATAAGTTAAGCTAAGGAAAATTTCTTTAGGCAGGGCGGCAATCTAAACATCTCACTTGGAGAGAATTTATATCGCTTTAATTCAGGGGTCTTCAAACTTGGCCCTTTTATGACTTGTGGACTTCAACTCCCAGAATTCCTCAGCCAGCAAAGCTGGCTGAGGAATTCTGGGAGTTAAAGTCCACAAGTCATAAAAGGGCCAAGTTTGAAGACCCCTGCTTTAAGTAAAGAGCACGGAGGCTCACGTGCTTAGGACGATGGTTGACAGGCAGCAAGCCGGCGGTCGAGACCCGAGTGTTGCCCTGGGTCGGGGTGACTCTGCTCGTCCGCTCAATCTCTTGTGGAGCTTAGCAATTGGAAAGTGCGTTCCTGAGTAGATAGGAGACGACTTCGTTGGAAACGTTAATGGAGACATGAAAGGAGATCTTAACTGGCGCCCTCCGAGCAACGGTGATGTCACCGGCTAATCCTTTCTTTGTTTTTTCATAAAAAAGTTTTTATTGAATTTTATAAGGCTGGGGAAGGGGTAGGACTAGGGTAGGGATTAAGGTTCAGGGTGGGGTTAGGGCTCTTCCTTTCGACCTGGAAGAGCCTGGGTGCTTCCGACAGGAGTGCCATGTTGATTGCATTTCATAGCACTTTCCGAATTAGATGGCTTAGGAGTGATTTCTTAAATATTAAACTCATGTTTTCCACAGTAAGTGATATTGTATTTGGGGAAGGTGTTGAATCTAGATCTTGAAAGGGGCCTGTGGAGATCTACAAAATCAAAACCGTTTACTGGACATTGAAGACATATGCAAAAATTGTAAACAATGTCACTCATTATATTAGGATATTTTCATAAAGTATCTATTTTAATCTGATTTAATATTCTACAAATGCATCATTTTAATTTTTAACATGGTAAACATCAATAAATATAACTTGCACAAACAAAAAGCTCTTTGGGGTCCTATGCAATTTTTCAGAGTGGGAGAGTAGTTTTTACAAACACAGTTCTAGAGCCGTTGCTGTGTGGAGATTAACACTATGTGAGCTTCTTTCAGAGGTTAATACAAATAACAGCATTACTAATGGAATAGTTGGTTCCCAGACAAGAGACTGTTTTGTAAACAACCAGCTGCAAATTTCCTCTATTATCACTCCATACCACCAGTTCTAACAGGGTGGGGATACCAAGGATCATCCCAGTGAAACAATACTTTCTTGAAGGGCCCAAATGTGCCTTCACTGTTGTGTATCTCAATGGAACAGCTCCCAAATGAATGAAGCTGGTCCTGCTTGCACTAAGTGGATAACGAAACATCTGCAAGGAAACAACTCAGGACCACAAATCTGGCTTTCTCCCCAGGAATTAGGACCAGATTTAGTGGAACCCAAGACTTGTAAATTTGTGATTGAAGATTGGGCGAGACATGTTGGCTTTGGGATTACAGAACTTACTATTTGTGTCTATATTCATGTGCTTTTTATTGTTTTGTATTGTAAGTCACCAAGAGTTAGATGCTTAATATAATTTAATAAATAAGCCAACCCTTCAAGAAGACTTTAAAATCATAGTTTGGCAAGCATCAGTTTTGGTCTGAAGGAGATATTAAAGTGTCTGACAGGTTAAATAGACAAACCTGCACTCCATATTGCCCTGTGGATATCCAGATTTTTTTTAATGCAAGAAAGGCTAATAAATTTACTTTTTTGATAATGGCCTGATTGGGCATCCTTTTCCTGCAAAAAAAAAAGAAACGTCAAGCTACAATTTGAATTTTCAGAAAACCAATGTGAAAAATGTGAGCATGGGAGATATGCCTACTCAAAACAGATAGCAATGCATTAAATGGAGAAATAGGCTTAATGTGATCAGAAAGCCTAAGAGTTCCATTGCTGGAACTAGGCCTGGTGTAATTTTAATTTTAATGTAATGAATAGGAGATAGAAGTTCAAATCTACTTTCAGACATGAAACTTCTCAAGCCCAGCTTCTTCTCAGATTTGTGGAAACTAAGAGGGAATGCTTTCTTGTGTTCCTGAAAAAGCAGGATATTAAATAAAATATTTAAATTATTGATATTTAACTCAACTTGCCTAAATCTGGTTTATTTGGATCAGTTTAGCATACTTAAACTTAATTGAAAGCAAAACCCTACACTTAGTTCTGATGTATATTTAATGTTCTACATTGCATTATATCAAGTTTATGAATGAGCTACAAAGTATAGCAGCATACATGATGCAAATAAAAAAAGCTGTGGAAAAGTTTATTTGCAGCTATGATTCATCAGAAATAAAAATGTCCATTTGACTAGATACAAAGTTTATTAAATAACAGAATATATTTTCCAGATTTTGGAAAATATTTTTTCTTACATTTAAAATGCTATATATCATTAAATTTCTTTATAGTAAAAATAAATCTTATAAAATATGCTATATATAAATGCAAAATATAGCTCACAGTAAGAATATGATACATCATTTATTGAATCTGAGGTATATTCACTATTTTTAGTACTGATAGTTGTCATATTTAAACCAAACAAATTAATTCCTTCTGCAAATTTTGCCTATATTAAGACAAGTTTCATATGACAATTTATTTCTTGATGGTGTACTCCTAAACACAGAATATTTAATATCTTATCCATTTTATGTATTTACTAAAACAAGTAATTAGGAATGGCTGTTGTAATTTTTATTATTTTATTTCAGAATACAGATAATGAAAAATCCCTCTGAGAAAATAAACAAGATTTTTTTTCCTGTTTGCTGATCTTCATTCAACAGATTATATAGGCATGACCTTCCAACATCCTAGTTTTATTTTAGGCTTAACATCTGACAAAAAAATGTTTAAATCAAAGTAGACCATGACAAGAGTTGAAATAAAAGTAAGGAAGTTTATTAAAAACTTTAAGGGAATATATTATATATACACACACAACAGTGACACATGGTGTCAACTTTGTCCAAACAGTTAAATTATATTTATTTCAATAATGGTTTAGCCAGATCCTGTATGACTGCAGAATTCAATGCTGGAAGGGTGCTAATCTTGGCGTGCTTGCTGCTGGCATATTTGTTTTTGATCGTCTAGGGAGAAAGATGTGATTCATTATGGAATACTTTGTTTTAGAGCAAAATGTCATTAACATATTTTTACTGAATTTCTAAGACAGCCCATTTATCAAACAGATGTTAAACCATCTCTATTGAGGAATATATAACAGCCATATGAGCTACATAATCAGCATTACTTAAATGTTGGATAAAACTGTATTGCTACATTATACAAAAAAGTCATAGGAAGTTGAGAACACAACTGTAAATCCTGCAAATATATTATGAGTAATTATGAAATGATAACCATAATAACTTATGTACAAAATGGCTGCCACAAGGAAAAGGACTTATGTTCATTTTCCAGAGGGAAAAAGAAAGATAGCCCACTACTTGTTTTCCCACTAGGAGCTATTTTGGGATGGTCCATGCTTGAAAGAAGATACACATGTCCTGGGACATTTTGGCCAAGCTTGGGATGTCTGGTTCGTCCAGGCAGAAGTGATTTGGGAGCTGGGCATAGAAGAGTGGGGGAAAGGGCAAGAGCATTATCAGCAGCAAAAGAGGATAGATGCAGGGACAATGTGGGCAGGCACAACGGGATATGCCAAGGTGGATTCTTTGGCAGTGATAGCAATGGTGATCAAAGGAAGAGGAAATATGCTGTGAAAACTGGGAGGTTGAGAAATAGCTACCCTGGAAGCCACTGAGGGAGCAATAGCAATAGCACTTAGACTTATATACTGCTTCACAGTGCTTTATAGCCCTCTCTAAGTGGTTTACAGACTCGGTATATTGCCCCCAACAATCTGGGTCCTCATTTTACCAACCTTGGGAGAATGGAAGGCTGAGTCAACCTGAGTTGTTCAGAATTGAACTCCTGAGGTGAGCAGTGAGTTAGCCTGCAGTACTGTATTCTAACCACTGTGCCACCACGGCTCTTCTTATATACCAGTCTTGCTCTACTCATTCTATTTGGTTGTTATTTTGTCTAAAATACAGAACAACCAAAGCACGCTGGGGTATTGTTCTAATGTCCCATTGGTCCTCTGAAGCCTGGTGGTTCGGTTTTCTGCACACTTCCCCTCTGCCCATTGTATCTTTGTTTTGTGTTCAAATGGGGAATTTTCAAATACTTTTATTTTCTCAGAATGCCTATGAAGCCATTTGGGCCTTAGATTCTTGCAAATAAAGATATTGTGAGTGACAAGGACACTAGAAGGTTCCAGGGAGAGTTGTCTACAGGTAAATTGGTGTTTATGTCATAATAGTACATTTCCCAACCTTACAGAACTGCAGTAGTTGCTATAAATTACAAAGTCAACTTACTCTGACAAAAGCTTTCTTAATAGAGGATAGTGGAATTAAGGAGAGATGGCCGGTTCCCCTTCTTACCCCTCAGGCAAAGGATAGGCAGCCACATAGTGGAGTTTTGATTTGGATTTTTCCATTGAGCAAGTGATTAGACCTGGTGTCTCCCAGCCCCACGAGACTATTTAATTCACAGCCCTTCCTAGGATTTATTCCTGAAGATTGAGATTTGTGCTTTTTAAGTATGGATAAGTACAAGTAAGGGACGCGGTGGCTCAGTGGGTTAGGACACTGAGCTTGTCGATCAGAAGGTCGGCAGTTTGGCGGGTCGAATCCCGAGTGCCGTGTAGCAGAGTGAGCGCCTGTTACTCGTCCCAGCTTCTGCCAACCTAGCAGTTCGAAAGCACGTAAAAATGCAAGTAGAAAAATAGGGACCACTACGGTGGGAAGGTAACAGCGTTCCGTGCGCCTTTGGCGTCTAGTCATGTCGGCCACATGACCACGGAGATGTCCTCGGACAAACGCTGGCTCTTCGGCTTTGAAACGGAGATGAGCACCGGCCCCTAGAGTCGGAAACGACTAGCACGCATGTGTGGGGGAACCTTTACCTACCTTTTACCTAAGTACAAGTAAGCAAGTGGATATATTTACCATGTGCTTTACAAGGCCCCGGTTTACCAACATCACATTCTTTGCCATATGCTGCATCACAGGAATAAGAGCGTCTTCAGTATAATACATGTAGTGTTGAAGAATTGGTGTCTAAAGATAAAGCGTAAATTTATAAATTAAAGATTTTGAAGACCTTTTGGTTTTCCAAAGAGCTGCCTTCCATGAATTTTTTTTGAGAGCCCTTTAATAGCAAAGTGGAAATTTTAGTATTCAGTACATGATAGGTATATTCAGGACCATGTAATCGTTTGCTTACAGATCTGAATTGGATTTATAGCAGAGAAAAAGTGACCTGTACCTTTCCAATTAAATTTCTCCATCATGCTAATCAGCTTCAGTAACTACTGAACAGACATTACTTCAAGCACTATTTGGGACCAGCAGCTTGGTTGTTAAGTGAAACCATTTATCTTGCTTCAGTTTTACAGACCTATAAAGGTCATAAATCTGAGGACTGATCATAAAGTTACTTTCTTGTCACTGTCATAACTGTGAAGGTTACTAAAACAGTCAGTCGACTACCTGAAACTTCCTTTGTTAAGTTAGGGTTTTGTGGCTTACCCACTCTCCCTCTTCCAGAACTTTAGTAGACAAGCAAAAAGCTGCAGCTGCAACCTGGGAGGGAGGATAATGTACCATTTCATAATCCACCAGTGAAAGTTCCATCAGGTATTTTGCCAATGAATGCTGATTCATATCTGCCTAAAATAATCAGAATAAAGATGTTATCCTCATTGTCCTACAAATCTCATTGGCTTTTGTTACACATTGCATAAGATTAAAGCATCAAGTTATTTTCTCTAAATTGCATATATATAAAATTAAACAAACCAAAAACCTTTTCACTGGAAAACAGCAGCCATTACTATATGACAACATTGTGTTAACGCTGCTTTTACAATTAGAATTAGGCAGTGTATTAGGAAGAAGATATTTTCCAGTTTCAACATTTAAAGGAGCATTACCTCTCCAATTTTCGACGCCCTCCTTAGGAAATGCAGTGGAAGAGGGCGACCAAGGTTAAAATCCAGTGATCTTAAGATTTTCATTTCCATTTGCCTGATTTGTAGGTTGGTATAAGTATGATCAGTCACATAGGCAAAGTCACCAATTTCTGGTGGAAACATTTCTTCATATTTGCTAGCAATGAACATGGCTGTTACACCAACCAGTTGTAGCATCCTCTTGGCTACTTTGTTATTCTGCAAGAGAGTTCCCATCAGTTATTTTTAAAACATTCTGAAAATACTGAAAAACAATCCTTATGTTGTCCCAATACGGTATTTGTTGATCAGGCCACTCATTGCCATTGGATAAATACATCTAGGTTAATTGCAGAGCAAATTTAGACTATGTGTACAGGTAGTCCTCAACTTGCAATCATTCATTTAGCGACCATTCAAAGTTACTATGGCATTGATAAAAATGACTAAGACTGACCTGTCCCTGCTCTTATGACCAGGACAGCATCCCCAGTCATATCATCAAAATTCAGGTGCTTAGCAACTGGCATGCATTTATGATGTTTGCAGTATTCTGGGTATCATATGATCACCATTTGAAACCTTTCCAACTGGCTTCTGACAAGCAAAGTCAATGGAGGAAGCCAGATTTACTTAAAAGGTGCAACTCACTTAACTGCAGTGTTATCAGGTGCAAAGAATCAGGACCATACATTAAGGTTGCAGTACAGAAGATTTTTTTTACTCAAGGCTATACACAAGAACCTAAACTAAAATTCAACACTAAACTGGTGCAAGATAAAGGTCAACAGAATTCAAGGAGCTGTATTTAGACTGTGGGAACGTAACAAATCTAGGCTGATGACTCATTTAATTCCCTTTCCCCCCAGCTCTGCCTACTCCTACAACTGTTTCCCTTAATAACTGTGGCAAAAAAGGTTGTAAAATCAGGCAGGGTTCAAATAGCCATCTTGCTTAGCAATGTAAATTCTGTTCCCAATTGTGGTTGTAAGTTGAGGACTACCTGTATCCATTGGTCAGGCTATTCATTCTCATTGCCTAGATATATATAAGTTGATTGCAGAACAAGTTTAGTGACTGTAGTTAAAGAAAAATGTTGCTAAAGAGCCAAGCTGCTATTCAAGAGAAAGGCTTATACAATGGAAATCTCTAAAATAACATTCATCTCTTGATGAATGAAGCCACATTACTTAAGCTAAAATTCAGTGGAGACTTCTCATTATTCAGTTTGTTCAAATTTGGCATGAGCTTTTTGATGGTTTTCCTTACCTGCAGAAACCGATCTATTATGGCAACAGTCATGTACATAGTCTCTTGCAAGAGTCTGAATTTCATCTGAACTTGCACAAGCCAGTCAACCAGGATGGCCCGCATATTGCCGGTTATTTCCTGACCGGCCAAGTAGTTTACTCTCACTGATTGCTGACTCTGGAGGAGCAGAAACATTCAGTGTTAAATTATGTATTTCCACCTCTATAATTATGTTCTGTCATTGTCCCTTTGATTAAACATATTTCCCAATATGAAGCCCTCTAGATTGTGGAGAAGATTCTTAGCTTCTTTCTCTAGTTAAATCACCTGAACTTTAGAACAAGCTGGCATCTTGTGCTCTCAGACATATGGTTTACTATGATTAATATTAGCTTAATTGCTCGACACCTAGCCACATGTAAACATAGCTACTTGTAGTATTCAAACTATAGGTAAACCAAGATAAAAAATACCCCCAGTTTAGATGTTTAGTGATATTTCAGAAATTGTGCCAGAGATAGGATAAAAACTAATTACCAACAGCAATCTAGCATTGTAAGAAAATACCTTACAAGGTAGTTGTAATTCCAGGCTTATAGGTCAGGCCTCATTAAACCAACCTCAAGAACTTTCAAGTAGTTGTAGATGTCCTTCACATATTCACTGCAGAGGTTTGGATCAGAAACATCATCTGTATCTACATCTTTCACTTCAAGCAGTACATCTGAGAAAGCCTGGCATAATATGTCCTCTGCTGGAGCACAGCCAGATGTTTCCATGGGGCTTGGGGATAGAGACTCCAACTATAAAAATATTATATTTAGTAATTAACCTACAATATTAGAAAAAAATGTAGCATATTTTTACTTAATTCAGAGCATCTTTCTTGCACCCACAGATGTTGTACCAGTGTGGAAGGCAGAGGATTTTGATGAAAGATATAGAGCATTTCTGGGAGAAAGAACACAATATGAACAAGAAGATGGAAAAAGCTAGAAACAGACAGAACAAACAATAGAGGAAAAGGAAAAAGAGAAGATGAATCAAGAAGATGAGGGAATAGTAAAAGAGCAGAGAATTAAGAGATCAACAAGACCTAAATATAAGTAAACCAAAATGGAGAAGGAAAATGGATTTTTTTTCAGTGAATGGATTGAATTCCCTATCAAAAAGGAAAAGAATTTACAAACTAGAGAAATTAAACATTGATATAATTTGTTTGCAAGAGACACATATAAAAAAATCATAAATTTTTGGAAAATCCAAAACTTGGAAAACATCAGCCAAACAGAAAAAAATAGTTATATATGTCAAAGAGACAATAGATCCCAAAATGATTTGTGCAGATGAAGAAGGTAGACATATTTTTAAATCAAAAACAGATATAGAATTTTATCAAAACCTTCACAGAAAAATAGTAGAAATGGAATATCAAAATATATGCTTAATTGGGAATTTCAATGCAAAAGTAGATGAGACATTAGACTATAAAAGCAGTAAATCAGGGAAACAAGGAAGATTACCTAAGACTTTTTTCAATATGATAGAGGAAATTGGTATACAAGATATCTGGAGAAATGAACCCAGGAAATTCACAATATATATTTTATTATAACAATTATAAATCTTGGTCCAGAATTGATGATTTGGATGACGCCTGAATTAACATGCAGGAAACTGAAATAGAATTAGGTACTTGGGCAGATCATAACCCTTTAAAAGTGGTGTGAAAAGGAATGCAGAAAAAATTAAGATGGACTTTGTATCAATCTATGTTAAAAGAGAAAGAATTTATAGCAACAAAACAATGGAATTTTTCTTCAAAGAAAATAAAAGGATACATTACAAAATGGAATACAGCCAAAGCATATTTTCGAGGCGTAGGGATAACATACATGGTGAAAAAAAAAGGAGACAACAGTCAGTTAAAAGAATTTTAAAAAATAGAACTTGAACTTCAAATAAACCCACAAAAGAAAATATTGAAGACAAATGGAAATAATAAAACATAAATTAAATAGAATCAGAAAAATTTGCACAACAAATTAAAAGGGCAAAGCAGAACTTTTTTGAAAATGCAAACAAACCCGGAAGATTGTTAGCTTATAAGCTAAAAAAATAGGAGAAAAAATTGACAATTAAGTAGATGAAAAAGGCTGTTTACAATTTGAAAATGAAGAAATAAAAAAGATAATTAAATACTATGAGAAACTATATGACAAGGAAGAAACTCCATGGGAGAAAATGACTCAATAAATGGAAGAACATAATTTACCAAAAATTCCAGAAAACTTTAAGACTATGTTAAATGAAAAAACAATGATGGAATTGACAGAGGCAATAAAGACAAAAAACAAAACAAAACAAAGAAAGTGGGACCAGATGGACTCCTGGCAGAGTTTTATAAATATTTACAAGATATATTACGTTCGAGGACAGGAAGGCCTGGAGGAACATTGTCAATGGGGTCGTGATGGGTCAGACACGACTTCACAGCTAACATTAAGTTCACCATTGAAAAATGTATGTAATGAGCTTCTATTGGAGGCAAAACTCCCAAATACATGGACAGAAGCTAATGTTACTTTGATACCAAAAGAGCATTCAGATCTGACCCAGATCAAAAACTATAGATTGATATCACTACTGAATGTGAACTATAAAATCTTCACTTCAATGATAGCTGAGGCTGAAAAGATTTTTGATTGAATTTATATACCCAGATCAAAATGGATTTTTGCCAAAGAGAAAATACAAAATAATTTGAGGGTAACACTAGATACATTGGAATATTATGAACTTCATCCAGGGAAACAACAGGCACTAGTATTTTTAGATGCCAAAAGGCATTTGATAATGTTTCTTGCCAATTTATGATTCAACAACTAAAAGCAATGGACTTTGGTCAAAACTTTATAAATACGATTCAGACAATATATCAGAAACAATCAGCAAAAGTAATTGTAAATGGGGATTATACAGAGAATTTTGATATACAAAAAGGCACAAGACAAGGATGTCCATTATTCCCATTGCTATTTATCTTAACTTTGGAAGTTTTAAATAGAAACATTAGGCAAAATCCAGAAATTAAAGGATTGAAAATAAAAGGTGAAACCTACAAACTGCAAGCATTTGAGGATGATTTGGTATTCTAGAGGAACCTTTAGAGATGATTCCTACGCTCTTGGAAAAGATAGAACAATTAGAACAATTTGGAGATAGCAGGATTAAAGATAGACAAAAAACTAAAGTGATAGTTAAAACAATGTAAGAAGGTAAAGTAAAATCTTCCATAAAATCACCATATAGTGCAGAAAAAAAATTCATATTAAAAGATTGTTAGATAATTAGGAATACCTAAACCAGAGTTAAACCTAGAATATTAGCCAAAAGATGTTTTGCCTATTATAGCTAGATAAGGCTAACATATTTTACGCTATCGAGAGATCATTTGAAATTTTGCAACCTATATTATAAGGCTTAAACAAGTTTGAAATTGCAGCCTATTAAATTATAAAACTCATGCTTCCACCTAAAAGTAACAACTAGAGATTTACAAATCTAAATAAGTTTGCTCCTAATTACCCATGATCTTTAAACACTTATTTATAAGCTATTTAATTAACCTTAACAGGTTCTGGAATTAGCTTTTCTTCTTTCACAGGTTCATTTAGTTTTTCAATAGGTTTTGTGGTTTTCCGAGTAGTCACTTTTTCCAGGGCTGTAGGCTTCAACATTTCCTAAATGGGAAAGTGGTGCGGGAAGGAAAAAATGAAAGATAGCAATAAGGACTATGGCATTACTAACTCGTACTGTAATATTGGATAAAGAACAGGCAAAGAAAGGATTACCTTTTTCACTACTTCTTTAGGCTGTGGCTCACAAGCTTTGTTGGCAATGTCTCCCAAAGCAGTCCTAGCCCTCAAAACCGGCTTGCTAGCAGCAACCCCTCGCTTACCGAGGGCCATTGCAGGTTTGGTTTTGTTCTCCGTATTGACCTTTGTGTTCTACCAAAAAAAAAGTGACAGAATATTCAAAAAAATTCACACAGCATGATGAACTGGGAAGGAAAACTACAAATTACTCTTTCAAGTAGTTGTAGGGAAAAAAATATAATGTTAGGAGTAGGATTCAATTAAATACGTTTAACAAGGTGAGATGACGCTTTTTCCACCCGCAAAAGGCTACCTCGACTTCCCCGTTCAAATATAGGGTTAGAAATAGGAGAACCACCTCAGAAAGAGACATGAATAAGGTATATTTGTTACTCGCGCCATTACTGCACCTTCATCATTGACAAAACTAGCATTTATTTAGAAGTAAACCCCACGATGCTCAAAAGTATTCCCCCTCCCCCCCGTTACGTTAGGTAGAATTTCAGCATAAATAGCCCTAGCTAGGCTCCTACAAAACGTAATGTGCAATATCGGCTTAAAGATTCCCTGTCAAATTCCTCCATACCCGGGTGACCCGCAAAGCCATGACCTAGGCTGGATTTCTAGATCCGCACGACCGGCCTGTTCTGAATCGCTCCCTTTCTCGCCCAGGACCAAAAGACAGCCGATTACTGCTACGCACGAGTCCGATATTCCCTTTGCCTGCCGCTGCAAGTTTAAAACTCGCACCAGGCTGCGTTCATTGGCTGCTTTTCAGTTTCCGCCTTTTTCTATTGGCCGCGCAGCGTTCTATTCTAAATGCGTTTCTACGACTACGGGAGGCTGCTTCCTCCAAAAGTTCGAAAAAGGAGGCGTGGTTAAGAGAGGAAGATTGGCAGCTTGGGTCACATGTCCTTCAGTTTAGTGTTCAGCTGGGAAATAAAAGGTTATTTACTAGAAGGGTGGGATAATTGTGGGTGGAATTTGGGATCGATGACCACTTTGAAAAATTAAATTACGTTTATGCATATGTTAACTAAGAAATTTTAGAAAAGATCAGTTCCTATAATAATATATCGCAGCCTACAAAAATAAGTGGTTTTTTTTAAAAAAAATGTCTCTTTTATGTGCCAGAGTTTGAAATTTGGTGTATCTTAATAAATCAATACAATGAAGTGCATCATCGTAAGTACAACCAGGGCTTTTTTTCTCATAGAACGCTCAGAACGGAGTTCCGGCACCTTTTTTGGATGGAACCTTGTAGGGTAGGCAAGGCGGGTTGTATGACATGTGTGAGTGAGTTCCGGCACCTTCTTTTATAAAAACAGCTCTGAGTACAACCAATACCTCTTTTCCCAATTCCCGACTAGTCCCCATATGTTTAAATGTATATAATCGTCAGACAAATACCTATAGTATCTGATTGCACGTTTCTGCTGGACCAATAGCAATGATTGAACTTTGCTGGTCAGTTGTTAAAATGTAGATGGAAAAGAGGGAAAGATGGTTTCTCCCAATTTATTAATGGGTATTTATTATTTTCACATAAAGGTTACTTATATAGAAAAGCCAGGAATTTTACTGTCTCAGCAATGGTGTATGTTAAGCAGAGATAAAGCTAGTCTCCAGGTAACAAACAGCACAATCCCAGGAATGTCTCCTCAGAAGTAAACTTCAGGCTGGTTTATTCCCAGGTGAAGATTGGATTCAAAATTTAGGAATGTTAAAAGCCTTTGGTAGTCAATATCTGCCATTGTCAATGTATGACACCTGTTGATTTTATGATGTCATTAAACTGCTTTTATGCAGCTATTGAAGCAGTTACTTATGTTTCCAATAAGCAATTGTTATAGTGGCTGAGTTGTGGAGGAATGTTAGGCTGTGTAAGGCTGTTATCAAACCTCAATGGGTCGTGTAGCTGTGTGAGGAAAAACATCTTCACAGAGTTTAGAATAGATCAGGGGTAGGCAACCTTGGCTCTTTTATGACTTGTGGACTTCAACTCCCAGAATTCCTGAGCCAGCCATGCTGAGGGGAAGGGAGAGGTTGCCAAGCTGAGTCATGCTGGCTCAGGAATTCTGGGAGTTGAAGTCCACGAGTCATAAACGCCAAGATTGCCTACCCTTGGAATAGATAATAAAACTGTTGAAGGACATCATACTGGGACAAAAGACTCCCTCCAGTTTGAATAGAAACAAGTAATGATCATGTTGAGGTTTTTATCTTGCTGGTCAAAAGATTTCTTCAAATTGAGTTTGATTTCTAGTAACTATGTAGAAGTATTCATATAGTTTTATTAACAGCAACATCAAAATGCTTGTCAGTGCTTGCTTTTAGACGCTTAATTTTCCAGCCTAGTCCACTGCCCTTGGATTTCTTCTCATTCAGGTCCAACTGTGCTATGGCTGTGATGGTGGTGAATCAGGTTTGGTAGATGGTGGCATCTGCTGTAATGGCTTGGCTTATAATAACTCAGTTTGCTTACCAAAATATTGTGTTGGACTCTTAGAAACTTTATTTACATTTGTCACATCCATTTAAGTCTTGTATTCTTCATTTTAACACAGAATGGAAGTTAAAAGTGCTGGATTGTGCTAAATACCTTTATCTTTTTTTGGCATTCAAAGATACCAATACAAGCAGATTCAACACTGACAAAATGTTGTCTACATATTTGTTCAACTTTCATAGAATGCTAGGGAAGACAAACTGCATCTTATTAAGCAGAAATGTGGTTCATTATCTTAAAAAGGGAGATATTTAAGGTCAATTTTCAACTAATATATATAGACAACTGCCTCCATTATTTGAAATACTAAAAGGGTCAATTATATTTAAGGGAAATTAATCCCTTAATGATCTCATTCTTGTTACATCCGAAATGAAGAAACATCTTTCCCTATGTTCTCTTTCCAACCTCACCATCACTTATTCTGCTTGTTTTAATATGTTGTCATAGCAGGTATTGAACGTCTAAATATTCTATGCCATTTTAGAGGAACTTTGTAGCTCCTTAAAATTCTACAGAAAATTCAATTCACAGTATCATTTTTTATCTTGATTACTATAATCAGAGACAAATGACTCAAGGCAGAAAAATCAATTGTCACTGATTTTTTTTTCTAGTTTTAAACCTGTAGGTTATACAATAATTTCACTAGATATTTATAAAAATTATATTTATTTTACAGTGGTTCAAACTAAAAAACACAGAAGTGCAAAAACAAAACAAAAAATTTCCCTCCTGATTTGTGGTTACCAGGGTTTTTTTCCTTCTAAAAAAAATTAATTCACCTGACAGTATTTCTATAGCAGAATCTATTTTCCTTCATCTAAAAAGCCATCCATAGAAAATAAGATTGTATACAGAAATGGAATATAAAAATGTACATTTGTATTTAATGTTCTTAAAAATATTTGCACTCAATGTGTAAAAATACACATACAGCAGCAAAGCTTCAAAATAATTTTGAAGACTATTTTTTATGAAGTCTGCTAATTTCCTTTTGAAAGCTTATGAAAACAATTTTAGGTTGCAATGGAAGAGAATTTTTCATTATTCCTCTTTGGGGAAAGTGTACAATACATTTGTGCTCATCCACATTCATATACCAAAATCAGTTTTAATAAGACACCAAATACAATATTTTACATTGCCATTATTTTCACATATACAGCATATGTTCTAGGTGTCCCACATTTTTTATAAACCTCTTGATCCGGCTATATTTGGATGGCTGATACAGGAAAAAGATTTCACCCATATTTGGGTTGACGAGGTGCTCAAAACACTCAAGACATATATTATAAATCCATCTATGTGCAAATTCTCTTGATGAAATAATGAAGATAGTGAAATCGACAGATGTGAACTCCAAATTACATAATGTAAGTACCATCTTTGTAGTACTTCATTGATTCCATTTGTTTTGTCATTGCAAGGACATCATGGAACCCTGTACTAAGGCCGGACATATGCTGAAAATAAGCTTCTTTTTCCACCTGGATAGTCAAATTGTTAACACCAGCATCTTTGAGAACAGCTGATACCTAAACAAAAAATGAACAGTAAAACATTTAACTTTTCAGAAAAACTCTCTCTGAAGATCTTAGCAAGACGACTGTTCTTAGGCAAGAAATACTACTCTGTCACCTACATTGTAAATCTTTTGCATGTAAAAAACATATTTTCTTTAAAAGCTTCTTTCTGGACAGCACAGGAATGATTTGTCTCAGCAAGTCTAACAAAACCTACAATGAAAGCACACTGTGCCCAAGATGCTGCAATTTCAAGCAAAATTGGAAAAACAGCAGGGAAATGAATTTAATTTCCCCATTCCTATTGGAACTCTGCAAAGTTGTACTGATAAATCTAGGCATATTTTTAATGAGGTAGGAAGAAATAGAAAAATAAGTGCATTAAGCAAACAACATATGTGTTATACTTATTTTTTTAAAATGCATAAAATGGGAAAAGTGCTCCACAGTTCCATTTCTGTCTCATCTAATAGTCATCACTGCTACACCTGTTAGAAACTTCTGGAGGCTTGGAAATAACTTTGAAAATGACCAGACCAAGATTACCTTCAACAATGCACATAGGGAAGTTATATGCCAGACATGTTAAAATTACCTACCAGTTTAAACATTCTACTAATTGAAGACAATGAGCAACTTTTAGAAGATGTTATCACAAAGATCCTTTTTAGCTTATTAGACATACCATTTGGTTGTACTATTGGTGACTCACATTTCACTAGTCTAGAGAAAGTCATAGGTGTGAGAACTGAGGATTCATGAAGAATGAACATACTAAGCTACCTGTTGTATAATTCTCTGTTCCATTACTTCTGACATTACTTGTACATGTATTGTGCCTGCCACTACATTAGCAGAGTGACACCAGAAGTGAGGATCTCTATAGGAGATGACACCATCTATGTTCTGGATCTGTAAAAAAAATATTGCAGGATAACCAGTAATATTCTATAATACTGTTCAATATTATGCTTCTCCAAAGAATGAATTTGTATGAAATTATAGGCAATGTTACTACTAACCTTTTCTAAAGCCATGTGCAGATCCTTTTCATGTTCTTGAGGCAGTCTCAACAAGAGTACCTGGCAAGCATCTTTTAGTAGAGGGATAACACTGAGAAAAATCAATGTAGCAATAAATAGAGAACAGAGTGGATCAGCTATCAACCATCCAAACTGTTGAATGAGAATTGTTGATATGATAACACCAACACTGCCAAGGGTATCTGCCAAGACATGTAGAAACACTCCTGGAGTGGTAAGGAAACACAAATCATTAATACCCTTAGCAGCTTAATGTTATGAACAATACAGATAAGTACTCCTATCAAGTAGTCCAATCAATTTGTATCAGATTTAAAAACCTGATATCCTAAAATACTTTCATGATCTATTTTTTTAAAAAAACTTTATTACATTTGTATGCCACTCAACCCCCAATAACTATGGGCAGATACAAGATAAAAAAACACAGTAAGAAATAAAAATAAAGAATAAAAAATAGCAAAGATGACAAGAACTGAACAAGAAAAAAGCAAACAACAGACCCCACAATTCAAGGGGGTTTGCCAAAGCCTTTATTTTATATGTGATTAAAAAAACCCTTTTACAACCCTATAATCCCTTAATTCGGCGTAGAGACTGGGAGACTGAATGGAGCTGAGTGTTTACTGGCTGGATGCCCTTCCTGATGGAGGCCTTTCCTTATAATATATTATCTTACATGTCAGAGGTCCCCAAGGGACCGGTTCCATGGAGAGAGGGTTTTCTGTGGACCGGAGGGTGTGTGGTTTCATGTACTACTTGCATCCCATGGATGGGGCTGTTTGTTTGCACGGCCTGGTGCTGGTCCATAGACCGGCGGTTGGGGACCCCTGTTATATGTCATTATATGGTAAATAAAAACTGAACTCATAAAAAATCCATTGCTTTCTACTTACCTCTCATATTGGTATTCATGTTGCCTCCTAACAATCCATGCCCGTGTCCATGATTATGAGTGTGCCCATAGTCATTGTGGGAATGGCCATGGCCATGACCATGGCTGTGATGGGAATGACTGTGCTCATGCGCATGACATCCTCCTCGAGAAGGCCCATGGGAATGGGCATGGCTAAAGGCGCAGATACCAACAAGGTTTACTATCAGTCCTCCAACTGAAACAGGCTGCATGAAGGAGAACAAAGAAATCTTTATACCTTATTTAATACCATTAACTATGCCTAAGAAAACAAAGCCTAAAGCAACTTCCCAAAGTTGTTATCCTCCACTGGACTTGGTTCTATAGATTCCAGAATTCTTAATAAAAATAGAATGACTATATTGCAGCATAAATAATAGCTTTTGTATTCAGAGAATCATGATGCTGATGAAACTTAGCATCATGTAATGTAATGTTATGTAATTCTCAGGAATAAAGAATCATACAATTTTTTACTCCGCACAACTAAGAAACAGATGGAAGAGTGCAAGACTGTTATGTTTAAAGTAGTGCTATGTATGAAATTCCTTAGCCATATACATGTTCATTGTTAATATTAATCAGAGTTTAATGCTAATTATGATTTGGAATCAGTTAATTCCCTTTAACTATCTAAATGATATATAAATGTACCCTTGAGAACTCTTAAGAACAGTGGACCAACAGTCAGGCTTGACTGATTGATTCATTCATTTGATTTACAATGGCCACCTAATCACAGTGCCTCAAATAGGTAACCTGAGGTGGCATAATATATAGTAGGATGGCGGTGACTCTGGCACATAAAGGCTTTCTGAGTTGCCGGCTTCAGTTCTACACTCTTCCCGCCACTTTTTCTCTGAAGGAAAAGCATCTTTGAAAAAATTTAATGTTGAAAATTTTGAGGCCAGCTAAATGTAACCTATTTTCACTGTCATAGGAAACTTCTATGAACTTAACAGGATTAGAAATGCTTGGAAAAGTGAATCCTGTTTCTACTGAATTTTAAAAATGCTTTAGAGCAGGGCTTTTCAATCAGTGGTACGGGTACCATCTGAGGTACATTGGCACCTGGCAGGTGGTACATGACCATCCTAGAAAAGTGGTAACAGGGGAGGGGAATGAGCTGAACTGGTGGCAGCACCTCACAAGCCTGAGCGAGAGATGGCTGGAGCTGCAGGGCTGTCAGGGCTCACCAAAAGCGCCAGGATCAGCTGTGGCTTGGGGGACACTTTTTTCAGTGGCACTGTAACTTCGAACAGTCACTAAGCAAACTATTTTAAGTCGAGGACTACCTGTACTTCATCACTTTTTTTCCTTTTTTTTTTGGTCATCAAGTTTTTGACACCTTGCTAGGCAACTGGTGGTACTTGGATGTTGCCATATCCTAAAAGTGGTACAATGGGTGAAAAATTTGAAAAGCCCTCCTTTAGAGCAGTACTTTTAAAGATAGTAGAAAACAAAGTTACAAACTTACAGTCAGCATATTTGTATCTATATCTGGAGGATCAACCAGTCTGGCCACCGACTCAGTGAAGACAAAGAAAGCTATTACCATGAGAAAAAGGCCGTTAATAAAACCTGAGAGAATTTCCACTCGGCCAAACCTGTAATTGAGAAAACAAATAATAAGACTATAGACAAAATATACTGAGATGTTCTGAATATGCTGAAATTCCAAGCTATTCTGAGAATCCAAGATTTCAAATAGTCCTTGCTTAACAATGCTAATTGGGACTGGAAATGCCACCATTTTTTAAACAGATTTTTTTATTTTATTTTGAAAGTTAAAATACAAATTCTAACCGCCCTCAACATACAAACAGAAAAGCAAACAAAAATAAACAAAACATTTAAAAATGTGCAGTAAAAAGGATAAAAGACAAAAACACATATACATATATTACCTCCCGATTGATTACTGATAAATATACTGCAACAATATTAGTTTCTCCCCTTGTGAAGCAGGATCACAATTTAAAAACTTCTACATCTATTTACAACCCACTTGGCCTATCCTCTATCTACTATACATAAAAAACAAAGTAGTTAACAGGAAAATCAACAGCAAAGTGAAACTTCAAAGCCCTCTGTCAACAATCTGGATAACTTTCTTCTTTGTAAAACAGAATGGCAAAACCAAACTTGAGACTTTATCAGTCAGGTTCCAGATGTTCTATAGAAAGCTGGAAGGATTCTTTCTTAATGCCCAGAGCTGTGATACAGGTATTATTGTATCTTGCTAGTATAACTGGAATCTGATGAAGAATAAGACTTTGAAAAGTAGCAATGGTGTTTACTTATAAAACTTTTCTTTGAGTGCCCTAATTACTGGAACTTCAAGAAATACTTGGCAAAGTGGTTATTCCTATTTTTCTCTTTCCTCATTATGGTGGCAATCATAGCTATCTGAGGAAGCCCCCATATGTTAAAGCAGTGGTCTTCAAACTTGGCCCTTTTATGACTTGTGGACTTCAACTCCCAGAATTCCTCAGCCACTGTACTGAGTTATTATTTTTATTTATTATTTCAGTTTCAAAGTTGTTCTACTCCATAGCAATTCTGAGCAGCTTGAAATAAAAAAATTAAAAGGAAATAAAACACACACACACAGTTGACTAGAAGACAGAACTAAAAAATAAAAAGAGGCTCAAACACCATCCTAACTCAAGGCTTTGGACAGGAACCAGGTATTTAACACTTTGTGGAAAATTAAGTGTTGGGAGTAGTATGCCTCTTCTCCTGGTTTGTAAACCATGGCTTAAAAAAACTTAAGTGTTTTATAACAATACAGAAATTGTGATTATTCAAAAACAATCTATCACTGTTTACTTTAGTGTAAACTGAGCCTTTCCGTTATATTTATTTGGTTTAATTTACCTGTCTTTTTAGTCTCACATCCTTGTCTTTACATCCTTTAAAAAATCTTTATAATTTAACCAGTATACATACCCATAGGAGAATATACGGGTTGCTTTCCATCTAGTCATCAGCGCTGCAAAGAGACCCATAACTAAAGCTGAACAGTCAAAAAGCATGTGAAACCCATCTGAAATTAATCCTAGACTATTGGTCCATACACCATAAAATAATTCTATAAATGTAAAAGCCTAAAAAAAAAGTAAAAATTTAATTTTATCTTTGAAAATCAAGCACATTTTAGTATTACATATCTAAATTTGAAAAATTCATACCTAGTGGGAAAAATATATAAAAAAGGTTCATGTACTACTCTACAAAGTATAATCTGGAAGAAAATTATATTCTGAATAAGCTTTTCAAATGTTTGTTTTTATAAAAGAAAAAATTATACCCAAGAATGATTAACAACAACTATTAAAACAAGGATGCAGAAAAAGGTTTCACTCCTTGTCTTTTGAGCCATGATGGTGCAGTGGTTAGAATGCAGTATTGCAGGCTAATTCTGCCCACAGCCAAGAATGTGATCCTGACTGGCTGAAGGATGACTCAGCTTTCCATCCTTCCGAGGTTGGTAAAATGAGGACCCAGATTGTTGAGGGCAATATGCTGACATTTGTAAACTGCTCATAGAGTGCTGTAAAGCACTATGGAGTGGTATATAAGTCTAAGTGCTATTGCTATTGTCTTTTGCCTTGTAGTAATTTATCTAGCTTTTAAAACAGTCCACTGATCCATTATTTCTTTTCACCGTGACAATTTTATGCCTAAACATTTAAAATGCACAGTGTAAGACAGGATCAAAAAAGTTTTTTTAACAAGGCTTTTAAAAATGGTTGGGTAATGTGGCCAAGAGAACAGCTAAGAGAAGAAAATACCATCCTATTTTCAGGAGGAAACAAAGTAAATGCTAACTCCAAGTCAATCGGGTCTACACAATGGGATGGAACTCCTTTTTATACAGTTTTGGCAGTTGCAATTTTTGGGTAAGACTAGATATTTTGGACTTTGGGGACAAAGCTTGGATGAAGCTGATTGATATTAACTAGGAGCATATAAAAATAGTGGAAAGGAATCAAACACTCTTACTTTACTGTTTCCTGCCCACACCCACTTTATAACCTATGAATAATCTCTCATGCCATATCACTGAGTGCTTTTTTATCATCAGTTTCAAAAGCAGTTGCCCTTCGAATGAGTTCACAAGTCATTTACATGGTTCTGTAAAACACTGTCATTAGTTTTACTACTGACTAAATGGCCTGGAGGAACGTTGTCCATAGGGTCGCGATGGGTCGGACACGACTTCGCAACTAACAACAACAACAACAAAATGGACAACTGAGGTCTTTAAGGATATATACATTTTTGTGAAATTAACATCCATACGAAAATGCAGAGAAATAAAATTAGTCTCTGATTGCTAGGAAACTTCTAAAAATGCAATGCCTATAACACAAAACAAGTTATCTATGGAAAAACGGGCTTCCTTGAGAAGCTTTCATTAAGATGCAGTGTTTTATTTAAAGTTGTAATGCTGGACTATATGACCAGTGCAGGCCCTTCCAGAGAGATTTACATTAAATAGAGGCTTCTGTTTTATTCTCTCTCTCTCATACTTACACAGGGTTAACTATTTTAAAGATAAGCTTACCAGATTTAGGCATAGAAAATAAAAGATCTGCCTTGAGTCAGACTCCTCAAGAATTTGCTTCAATGATTCTTTAATAAATCGAGGCAAGGACTGAGAGCTGTGTTGTAAAGCATCGCCCATAAAATTGTACAGTGGTATTCCTTCTGGCGAATAACCAATAAGAGTGCCTTTCTGCCCTTTCCGTGTTGGGGATGAAAGAATATTGGCAGCTGAAAAGAAAAAAAAATACTTGTATCTTACACGAAATACAAACACATTTTAAAAAGTTTTTTTTCCAGAGACTTAAGACTATTCAATATTAGTTCAGTTTTATATCACTTAATCACAATGCATAGGATGATACTGTTTCTTTGTGCTTCAAGTTAAGCCTCATGATGATATTGAATTAATTAATATATATGGCCACCATCTCAACAAATGAGTCAGGGTGGTGAACAATATTAAAAAGGTGAAACAAAAACATATACAAAAATTAAAATACACAGCAGCTGAGAAGAACATAATAATTAGCAAGGCTGGGAGATGGGTCTGAGCACTAGATTTTTTTTCAAAAAAAAACAAAACAATAACTAATCACTCATCTAGTAAGAAACTTCAAATTCAAAAAACTAATTTATTTCTGAAATTTAGCCTATGGACATGTTAACCAAGCAAGATTTTCAAATGAGATAATTCATGCAATTTGATAGGTTATGTTATAAAAAATGAAGCAAGAAATTTCTTTCAAAGAAGATCTAGAAACTGTAAACCTAATAACCTTGTCTTCATACTGCAACAGAATAACCAACAGGGAATGGCTTTGCGCATGTGTACACAAAAGTTCAGGACACTTAGTGTAACTTATTACTTTAAAATAAACAATGCAGCTCTCTGTAAACCAAATCTCTACAGAAGCAGTAGTGATGATTTATAGCTAGAAATTTCAGCACAGTATTTGGGAAAAATAATGCAAATGACTGCATTTATATATTTTGTGATATCAAGGTCTTTTATCAATGCATGCAAATGTCTTGAACAACACTTCACATTTTTTTCAAAAAAGTCATACTTACATAATATAAAGAAAACGGCACTGACCACCACTCCTCCAGATATGACATGCTCTGTAGTTTCCTGGTGTGCTGGTTTGTTCATAGCACGAAGCTGGTTTGTTATTGGATGTGTCCAAAAATTACCAAAAATTAAAGCACTAATGAAAATGGGAAAGGATCCGTAACGGGCACATTTTGATACTTCCATCTTGACAAAACACACAGATTCTACATAGAAGTCCAAAATTATGACGAAAAAGATTATACTTAAAAATGGCATGATGAGGGAAGGCCATGATTCTACTTTGCTCTGCAATCAAAATATGCAGATATGTAAATGCAGGCAGTAATATTTAAATGCTGTTATATATTATTGAACAAATCTATTTTTCTTTACTTTTGAAACAACACAAATTAGCATTTTATGATTTGAAAAGAACATTGTGTACTCAGAATCTCTTTAACGGTTCAGGAACCTACAGTATATTAAGAGAAATAAATATACATTGTAAGGAAATATTTTGTGAGATCAGATTAAAATCCCTGAGTACAACATTCATGACAAATCTCCAAGAATTTACTCTAGCACTCTCTACAGTACTATGCTCCACAGTAAATCCAGAATCTTAACTGATCAACTTTCCAATCAGAAAGCCAGTTTGGATTAGGTACCAGGCTAGAAACCAGGTCATGAGTTCTAGTCCTACTTTAGGCACAAAATCAGCTTGGTGACCTTAAGCCTTTCTCAGCTCTAGGAATGAGGCAACAGCAAACCACTTCCAAAAAACCTTAACAAGAAAACTGCAGGGACTTCTCCAGGCAATTCCCAGAAGTCAAGAATGCCTTGAAGGTACCCCAACACTTTCCAATTATAGCCCATTAGGTTTATAAAAATATACTGCTCAAAAAAATAAAGGGAACACTTAAACAACACAATGTACTGTATTTAATAGTAGGATGTCTTATCTTGTGTTCCCTTTATTTTTTTGAGCAGTATATTTAAGGAAAAGGTAGCAAAATTCATAAAATTGTAAAGGCAATGTTCTTATAGATAGCAAGAAATTGGATTAAATTGAGGTTATTAAAAATGAAAGTGAGATTTAGAATGGTGAAAATCTGCTGGAATTATATCAGTTTCAGAAAAAAAGTGGACTATAGTTGCATTTCTAACAGACAAAGCATACTTAGTATTCACCTATGTCTTCATAATTTAATCTAATGATTACTGTAGTATTTTCTGTGTCAAGCTGTAACACACTGCAGGAATCTGCTCCTTCAAAACCTCTTTCCCTTACACTGAACAGGATGTGTCAATCTGGTTCTGCTTTGATTGCCCCCTTCCTACCTTTATGGTGAAGGAAATGATAAAGGTGGGATAGTCATACCAGGAGGGTGTTTTTATTTTATCCATTTCGTTCCCTTTTTATTTGGGAAACGAGAGAAGTGCAAAAAGCCACTTCTTCTAGAGAATATGTTTCAAGATGGAACTGCAGAAGTTTCAATCCTGGGATCCCCAGTCTTTTGGGAAAGGCATGGAGCAGACAAAACTGCCTCTCCAAGAGTCACAGCTTGAAGGTACTGACTGCATTAACAAAGATGACTTAGATCACGGGTGTCAAACTCGTGCGTCACCAACTTTTTTTGTACTGCTGGAGCTGGGATGGGTGCGGCCTCCGCATGATGCAACTGGCCTGCAGGCCGGGCAGTTTGAAACCCCTGACTTAGATATAACATTTTGGCATCAGAATGCTTTCTCTTTAATAGTCAAGTGATGCTAATTACCTCTGTTGTCAAAGACAAAACAATCACCCAAGGGCACAGAAGGAGAACTGAAACAAGATGTGATAATGATTGAAGGCGTTTGGCTCCACCAATATCTACTGAGAGTTTTCGGGAAGCTGTGTGAAATCCAACTTTACAACACAATGCTAATACAAGCAAGATTACTCCACCCTACCAAAAGAAGAAAAAAAAACAGAAAGAAAAAAGGCAGACTACAATTAGCACTCTAAAAACCAAATGCTCAATATTTCTTTAAGTGTATCTCCATGAATAAACAGTACATACTTTAAATGTTTCTAAGAAAGCAGAGGAAAAGATGTATATAAAATTTCTGACAGCCCCCCAAATATGTAAACAATTGATATGTACCTAATGATATCCAAGTTTCCAGTTTCCTAAATCCAAGTCCTCTGCCTCCTAACATATTGTCATTATGATACAAATACATAAAAATGACTGCAAATGGGGGGGGCATTAAATCAAAAATTATTTGTCAATGCTCTTGCAATATACAGCAATTGTAAATGTCTATGGAGATTCTCAGTCATCCAGGTCATATGGTAGTTATCCCAAAGGTGCTTTTTCACATGGCAACTGGACTTTGTTTTTCTTTGAAGACATTTCACTTCTCATCCAAGAAGCTTCTTCAGCTCTGCTTCTTGGGTGAGAAGCGAAACGTCTTCAACGAAAATCAAGAAAGACCAGTTGCCTCATGAAAAAACACCTTTGGGATAATGTAATATCTTTCTACTATGAAGTAAGCTATCCTAAGTATAAAGGGGGTTTCCTCCAAGTAAAAGATGATTGAAAAAAAAGTTGAAATAATTCAGCAGGATTATTTTAACAGAATTAGTTAAAAGTATATTAATAGTACTTTTTTAAAAAATACGTCTGATAACAGTAACCCATTAAAAGAATTTAATAAGCTTATTAACTTTTCAATAGTTCATTTAGCATTTACCTTATGATCTGCAACTCCTAAGAAAGTGATAACTGTATAAAGCATATGGGTTAGAGCACTGTCGTGATGTCCTTCAGCTAAAAATTTTGAAGTTCAGGAAAATTCTGCAATAGGACCTTATCCCTCACTCATTCAGGCCTACATAACATGAACTACATTCTGATTTCTATTAATTACTTTATTGAAAAAACTTAACGAAAAATAATCCCTATAGTGAAAAAATGTTTCATATGATTTTTGGAGGATAAGCTGAGCAATACTCAATCACAAACGACTGCCTTAAAGATGAAAAACAAAGGAACAAGTAAGAGAACTTTTTAACTATCTGGGGAAATATTTTAGAATTCTTTTGTTCATGGTATACTTTTCTTTGGTCTTGTTTTTCCTTTTTTGGTTTTTGTAAGTGTTGATGTTATATTATTTTGTTAGCTGTTTATAACTATTCATGTTAATTGGTTGACAGCTCTTAAAAAAACCTAGATAATAGAACACACATTGGAAACATTATTATTATTTTTTTTATATTTTAATTCCATTTATATCCCGTCCTTCTCCGAAGACTCAGGGTGGCTTACAAGCTTAGCAGTAGCCTTCATTCTATGTATATGCCTGCTTATTAGGGCTTTCACACACACCCCAAGCGGCATTATTACAAAGTCAGCTTATTGCCCCCAACAATCTGGGTCCTCATTTTACCTACCTCGGAAGGATGGAAGGCTGAGTCAACCTTGAGCCTGGTGGGGTGCGAACCTGCACTAATTGCAGGCAGCTGGTGTTACTTAAGGAGGCATTAGCCCACTGCCCCACCAAGGCTCTTATTAGAAGATATATGTTAAAATATAAATAACCATTTTCAATTTAATGGGAATTTTTTCAAAGTTGAGTTATAACCTTTAGACTGTAATCTTATAGAACAGTCTAACATAGGCATGTCAAATTTGTGACATCACATGATGTCGCGCAACGTATCAAGACTTTTTTCCCATTTACGGCAATGGGGTGGACGTGGGTTCAGTATGGTGTATTCAGCCCACTGGCCGGCAGTTTGACATGCCTGGTCTAACACTATCAATTCCTTCTTGTTCCTTATTTTTTATTCTTACGAAAGATAATGTTCCATGACCTCAAACAGAATGCATATCTATTAGAATGCATATCTATCAACAACCTAATCTGTAGACATGCCAAAAATCTGAATCTTGATTTATTGAGAAAGCTGGATCATTATATTGCAGCTAGTGAATGGCCTCTGAAGGAGAGTTGTGTGCTTTATGTTCTTAAAGGGGCAGTATTATAGTAATTATTTATGGAACCAACTAGAATCTAATTTTATATTCGTGGTCAACAGTGTTGAACACCTACAATTTTACTTCCTGGACTTAAATGTTTTTGAGAGGCTGAGGTTCATAAAATAACAGGGTAGCATACAAGTGGGCACCAATATTTTCTGGGTGTTTGCACGATTTTTTTTAAAAAAACTGATTTAGATAAACCTTGAGTTATGACAGTAATTGGGGTTGAAATTTCCATCACCAAGTGCTGTGGTCATAAAGTGGGATGTCATGTGACCACATTGTTTAGCAACAGCAATCCCTGTTGTTGTGATTAACCAAATCTCATCAGTCACTAGGCAAGGATCCACTCAGATCCAAGCAAGTCCTGGCTTGGTTCCTTTTGGAAGCACCCTTGCAGTCCTCAATGCAGGCAGGTTGCCAAGCACCCAAATTTTGATCATATGACTACAGGTGTGTGGCAATGGCCATAACATTTCAGGACCAGGCATAACTACCATTTGTTCAAAAGTGCCATAACTTTGAACAATCGCTGAACAAACTATCATGTGAGGACTAGTTCTATACTTACTTCACTACTGTTTTCAGCTGTTACCTATCACAAGATGCTGGAAAACTGTGCTTTCAGCAACTATGGTGAGAGAGTTATGATCACTGTAACAGCTGTTTTCACAAGCTGCATGGAGCCCTGGGAAGGTAGGTTGCCACCTGTGACCTAATGCTTAATTGGTGTTATGATGCTTATCTGCTGCTGATTTTCCTAAATGTCTCAGTAGCTTTCTGGACTGACCACAGCATTCTTTTGACCACCCTTAGGAGGAACAGTGATGATGAATTTCCAACCATTTTTGGTAAACAGAAGGCAATACTGAGTGGCTGAGAGATTACCTATTACCTATTGCTATTACCTATTAGCAAGTTTATTTCAGAGACAGTAATTGAATCGGGCACAATTTCGAACAGAATAAGTACTTCACTTTTTGCAATATGTTAACAGTCTCATGTTAAAATTAAGCAGTTAGTAGAAACTTTTCTATTATAAAATCAGAAAGGATACGGTGTTCTGCAATTTTAGCCATGAGATCATCATTATCAAAAAGCAGTAGGCAGACCACAGCAATTATAAAAAATGCCACACCTCTAGTCTGGGGGAAAAATGGAGAAGTTGGTTATAAAAGGAGACAAATACTCTGACTAACAAACTAACAAAGAAACAGGTAATAGGAAAACTTATTACATAAAGTATTTTGTAAAACAAATGATACCTTTGCTGGTCCTCCTTTGGAACTAGTGAACAGGACACTGAGTAATGAAATGACAACTATATCACTATGTTCAAAAATCAACACAGTTCTGCAAAAGAAGAACACAGCATATAATTTTGTAAGACAGTAATTCGAAAGCCTGAGGCTCAAACACTCAAACAACATTCTGGAATTCTTCCTACCAACTTAATCAGAACAGTTGTTGCAGTACCGTCTCATTCTTCTCATCTGTCTATAGTTGGGGGTGGGCGATACAGTACTTCCCCTGCAGTTCTGCAAGGCACAACAGAAATAAAATTCTGCCTCTCCCTCTGGTTTAATGATGAGCTACATATTAATAATTTCATCTATATTTTCTCAATAATACTTTGAAGTAATCTTGCACAGAATAAGTGCAAGTCCTACCCTTGAAGGACCCCCCCTTCTCCATCACTAAATGGATCAATTTCTGAACAGAGAGGTATATGATTGCACTGAAGGGAGGGGTCTAGGCCAGGGGTAGGCAACCTCGGCTCTTTTATGACTCGTGGACTTCAGCTCCCAGAATTCAACTCCCCTGGTCTAGGCTAACATAACTGTTTCGGCTAGCATAAAATTATGAATTCTAGACCTAATATACTGGTTTCAAACTAGTGTAAGAAAAAATGTTAAAGCTTCTCCAACTGTATTAATGCAGGTTTTAACTCATGGTCTAGGAAGTTGATGCCACAATCATGGACATTTTGGGTATCTCAGGCTGTTTTAAGATATTGTATTGTAATCTTTTAGTTTAGCCTGTTACTGTTACCATGACTGGGTTCAAATACTGCTAATTTGAGCTAATACTGATAATTGGAAGTTTTGTTTTAATGCTTCTGTAGGACTGGAGAAGGCCAACCTATATAAACGAGATTTGCACATCACATTTTTCATCGATAAACCCACAATATATTTACCTTAGTGGTCCACACAGAGTGAGCCCAAAAAACCACAAGAATGATATTATACAACCAACAACAGCATGTTTAATTATTTTGATCCACTGGAAGAGAAGAAAAATGCATGAAGATTCTTATACTCAATTCTGAATCCAAATCATTGTCTTAAAAAGTACACCCAATGTTTTGTTAGTTAACCCTGAAATATACAATTCAATAATTCATATTTAAACAGTTTTAATACAATTGCAGAAATATACAACTTTGGAGGCCATTTGATGCCTACTAATTTCTTTTCTCTGCAATATCCAAAGCTCTATAGGACTGTGATACCAAACTTTACCATCCTGAGAAAAATATATAAAATCATGTTAATTTTTCACTGTTGAACTATTGTTTTTAAATAGTGAAAAACTCCAAAATCTCCCCCCCACACAAAAGAACTGTAGAATTCCAGTCCTTATCTCACTTAACAAAATAATTTCAGTACCAAAATGCTATACCCCCAATCTAGATTGAATGAATTCATTATTATCTAGCAATTAAACTCAGAATACTGGTTGCTAAATTTTCTCACAAAATCCTGCATACAACTTCTTCCTAGAAGGACCCCAATATTTTAGCTTTCAGGAAGGCTTTAAAAAGCTGGCTCTTGCCCCAAGCGTAGGGAAAGGGTGAGGTTAGAGCCAGAAGATTGTATTTGTTGGTGATGTACTGCTTTTACTGTTTGTTGTTTTTATTTTGGTTTTATTGTTGTGAGCAACCCAAAGTTGTGGCACTTTAAATAAATGCATGAAAATAAAGGACACTTCTACATGAAATACAGATAGTCCTCGACCAAATTGTTATTGCTAAGTGAAACATTTGTTAAGTGACTTTTGCCCCATTTTACAACCTTGCCTGTCACAGTTGTTAAATGAATCACTCAGTTCTTAAATTAGTAACATGGATGTTAAGTGAATTTGGCTTCCCCATTGACTTTGCTTGTCAAAAGGTCACAAAAAGTGATCACATGACCCCTCGACACTGCAATCATCATAAATATGAGTCAGTTTCCAAGTGTTTGAATTAATGGTCATGTGTGAAAAATGGCCATGTCACTTTTTCAGTGTCGTATCTTTGAACAGGCACTAAATGAACTGTTATAAGGTGAGGACTACCTGTAATGGCAGCTAATATATAATTTCTTGAACTGACAATTGAGCTTCTTACTGAAGAGAATGGCATTTGGTCTTGGATTGCAAATGTAACAAAGTATAAATAATGTAGAGAACTAATATTTTGTTTTCAATGTATTTCAATAGGCAACCTGATTATTTCAATTCTTAACTTTTATAAACTGTGCAGAGACAGAAATATGCAAGACACAATATTTTTAAGCTTTCCAAAATGCATTTTCCAATGCAAATCATGAAAAATATCTTGAATCTTTCATATGATTTAATACAATTTTGGGACAGTTTCTGCAATACTACAATTAATTTCCAACTGAAATAAGCATTATATCATTGTAATTCCATATGCTATGTTCTGATCTATACATATGCACAGCTTGTCTAAATACTTTAACAATCCCTTTAAACAAGTTCATATAAAAATGATCTCTGTAACCAAAAGTCTTACACACCTGATGCTTAGTTACTGGTTTTCCAGAAGAAAATGGTTTTTGAATCAAAATCATAAAAAATGCAGATCTGTACAAATACAAAATCCTGTCAGTCAATGACTGCACTTTAGAAAAAAAAATCAGTGCCTACATTACATTTATATATCCTATAAATTTGGCTATGTCACTTTAAAGCATTCATTTCACAGAATAAGACAAATCTATCGTTTCTAATCTAGAACCCAACAAATCTTATTTCATGTAGGAATTAATATGGATTTATAGAAAGCTACAGAAAAACAGCATTCCTGCTTTATTTATGCATTTATTTTTACATATTTAAAAGATATGTAGAAATAAACTTATAAATACATCTGCAACAACATTTTCACCAGCCAGTCAAAAGTAATTTGCAAACATATTTCTTTTGACAATGGTCTCAACTCTAAATTGATGCTAATTATTTTAGCAAACTACTGTTGCAGACTTTTAGTGACAAAATAAAATCATTTAATTGCAATGACCTGACTCACTCAAACAGTGACTAGAGATGGTTATGAAAAAGAATTAGAATGACGGACTATGCTTGGTAACAGGAGGCCATCAATTTTCAAACAGTCCTTTGATTTCAACAAGTCTATGATGACGTCCACCTCCCCCAGGAAAAATGTTTACATACAAATGATAATAACAAGTGCTGAAAAAAAAATATCAAAAGTCAACTCACCCAAGTTTTACAATGAAGATAAATTGTACAAGATGAACTACTTTCAAGAGATCATATGATTCAAACAATCCTAGAGCCTTCAAAAATTTAGTTAAACATAGTAACACTATATATTTAGTCAGGCTGAAAAGAAGAAAAAAATGTTAAATGCTAACTTTTCAATCAAAGCTATACAATTATATAAACATATTTTAGATAAGTTAACTTTCAACTTTCAATTCTAGAACAGAAACTACTGTAAGGTCATAAACATTTTTACTCTTAGGGAAAAATCAAAAGTAAGCCAATTAAAAAACTTAATTACTTAACTTGTATATATTTTAATGGATAACTGCATGAAATTGTTTCTGATCTATAATGCCCAATAGCTAATTAAACATTTAAGGTGTAAAATGCTAAGAGAACTAAATGTGCCTAAGGCTTTATTTATACTCTGGAATTATATGCTTTAAGCATAACTGTACTATCCATAAGGCATTTGTTGATCAAAATACTATCCCATTTTTAATTTCTTTGCTTTACTTTTGAAACAAAAGATGCATGCTGGATTGGCCCAGCGCAGCAGTGCTAATAGCAAACATTTACTATTAGCAAATAATATCCCACTTGCATATTTATGGCTTTATAGTGCAATACAATTTAATATGCATGCATGTGTTATATAAAACCAAGACACTCAAAACTGTAAGGAACCAGTTGACTTCTACAATATAGGCTAAAGTGACAGATAAAAATGAGATACTGATTCAGTCTCTAAAATTCAGCATGTTCAAGTATGGGAAATTAAGGTCTGTCCAGGTTACCATCTGATAGATAATACACTGACTTTCGGACAGAGAATAAATTGGTAAATTTTACCTGCTTATCAGCCACAGACTATTTGCTAGGGTTTTATTGGGGTCTAGGATAAATGAAATTGTTTTTGACAAATGAAAGTATATTAAAACTGAAGTCTGAATCTGGTTCAGTGTAAGCTTTAGTGTAAAAGGACTGTTGCTATTCTAGGTGAATAGTGATGTACCACTAAAGGAAATTGTGCATCTATATCTTTAACTGGGGAGCCAGTTTGGTGTAGTGATTAAGGCATCAGGCTAGCAAAAAGGAAGCCTCTGGGTTTTAGTCCAGCGTTAGGTATAAAGCCATATGGGAAGCTTCTCTTAGCCCCAGCAAGAAGACCATGGTTAACTATTTTCGAAAACATCGCCTAGAAAGCTGCATAGCCTTCTCTGTCTCTCTCACACACAATCTTTTTTGCGGAGAAGAAATCTAGCAGGTGTAGGTTAACATAACGAAACCACAGGTGGGAAAGTCCAGTACTGCTGCTTGTCCCCGTGGCTCTCACCGCAAGGAACAAAGAACCTCTGAGGAGGATACTGAGCGCCTAAATGCCAAAGTCTAACGTGGCTTCCACTTTTGTAGCAGAACAACGACTCCGTCGCCGAGTCTTCCATAGAAAGACCTGGCTCCAAGCCTTTGACTGCTCTACAGTGGAGACGATAGCACGTTAGCCCGGCTGCAGGCGGCGTCTCGCCAAAGGACCTTTATTCCCTCCCAAAGAAACAAGAACCCTCCTCGCAGGCTCCGCCTGGACCCGCTCGCCCCCCTCGGCTAAACGCTCCCAGGACGGTCAGTTACCGGGCGCTGGGCACATCCACGGGCCCCAGCCGCCCGCCTCTGGCCAGGGCCTCGCTGCTGCTCCCGCTGAACTCTTCTTCCATTGCCGGCTCTCACGCCCGGCCTCCTCAGCCGCCACCGTCGCCACCTCCGCCGCCGTGGGGCCTCCTCATCCTCCACGGACTGAGTCGGGTGAGCGAAAGGTAAATGACGGCCGGCAGCAGGCCTCAGCCCGCCGCGGAACAGGAAGAGGCCGGTGAGCCAAAAGCCACGTCCTCAGTAGCCGCCGGAACTGCAGAGAAGCGGAAAGGGGAAAGCGGGGACCGGAACACAGGAGACGCTCGCTGCTCAACTTCCCATCTCTTCCCCCGTTCCCGACTGAATGGATTCGCCCATCAGGGCTTTAGGAAATGGTATGAAGCAGCGCCATCTATTGGCGTATATCTGCATCGTTTTCCTCCTGGAATGATGCTTTACAGTACAATATTTATGTCCCTTTTATCTGGAGCAGATTCTCTCTAATCGAGTCCTTCAAACACGGTCATGTCATATTGTTGCTCCTTGTAACCCGGTATTATTTAGTTGGCTATATGGGCTTAGATTTAGAATGGAAATCTGTGGCCTTCAATTAATGACATATCACAGTTCCCATAATCTGCAACTGTCTGTGCTTGAATTAGAAGCTTTCCAGTGGGAAAATACTTGTGCTGCTGTGGGCTGTGGCTTCTCCCAATAATTTATTGGATTCACTTAGAATTCTCAGATAAAATAAGGTACAAAGTTGTAGTCTAATAATAACTCAGAAGCAAGTTCCAAAGACTTCATGGAATAACTACACTGGATTGCAACCTAAAGTCTCCTATAAGAAGCTTTTTCAAAAATAAACTCCATTCAGGTTGAACTGTAGGAAGAAAAGTCTTCATCATGGTTCCATCCAAGCCGGGGATAAACAACATGGCGACTGCTTTAGGAAGAAGGTTACAGTTTATTGCAGAGGAAAACCAGACAGAAAGATGGTTCCAGCAGAAAAAGGACTGAGTATATGTAGGGAGTGGGTTTTTATACCCCCTGGAGTCTTTGGAGTTATTTCCTGCTTCAGGCTTTGTATTTCCTGTGTCACTATTCTGACCTGAGTCTGGGTGTGCTTTTCTGGTATTCTTGATGGTTGTGGGTCAATCCTATTATGTCCAAAGGTCATATCCTGCTTTCCTGGGACTGGGATATGTAGATTTTAGGTCTTTGTCTTCCTAAGCTTCCAGCTCCAACTTTCCCGATGGTTTACATTTGCATGTCTATAGAACTGGTTTTCTGCTTGGGGGAAGGAGACCTGGGATTATTAAGAAAACGGCATGCTTTCCTGGTTCTTCAATATCTTTTTAGGAAATATATTTTTCTGCCGTTTTTAATATTTCCTTCTCTGGGGAGCTGACTTCCCTCAGAACCCAACAGGATTTATATTACTGGATCAAGTGTTCCACTTATGACTGCAGGCCAAGAGTCTCCTCTTAACTTGCCAGATGCCGTGTGATTCCTGGCACACCATATTGAGGAAGGAGTGTAATTTTATACCTTGCCATCCAGGCAATGGAGCTTCAATTTGTGACCCTAAATTTCACCCTCTGATGTCTTGGCCAGGGTCTGCTTGTCACTTGTGTACTGTCTGAATATGTTTGCTAGAAAGTCCAAGTGAAAGGTGAGACTGGAGCTGACCATATCTGACCCCAATAAGGCAGAAAGATCGCCCAACCTTTGGGTACATACTTCTCTGATTTCAGTGCATTTTCTTCCACGAGTATATCACAGCAAGCTAATTTGATTATATATGGGAAAAGTCTGTGTATCAGAACATCCTTCTGTTCCAACATTACTTCATTCAGATTGATTACCTCATAATGTTCTTTTACTGGCATGTCTTCAGAGGAGAGGGAAGACACCTAAGTCTAAGCAATGCTGTGACTCAGGTGTACAACTGGAGAGCCTAAAGCAACATAGAACCATCAAAAGTTTTGGATGCAGCTACGACATATCTCTATTTTGAAAATGCATCCCTTATAATTACTCCTGCTTTTGGATACTATAAATGTCCCCTTATTTATGTTAAAGATAAACAATCTTTTCAACAAGGGAGCTGCATGTTTTCCTTTTATTCTGCCTGAGGCTGGAGAGGGCATTCAGCATGACTAATAAAGTTGGGATATAGCTGCATTGAATAATTATGGAGCTGTTTATCCCCATTTTGAAGGCTTGCTATGGCTTTTCAGCAATGAAATTAATCCCTTAAGCCTTGCAGAGACTTAAAACTTTTCCAAAACTATTTAGGATGTTCAGGAGGACTTACAACTATGTTAAGGCTTTGCCTTAAATCAGTGTGGTGTACTAGTTATGTTGATGGACTCAAAAGAAATTCAAATCCATCCCTAGTTCTAAAAGCTCAATCTCTCTCAAGCTCAACTTACCTCACAGGGTCATTCTTGTGGAGAAAGCAGGAGGAAACGTTATGTATACTGTCCTGAATTTCTGAATGTTAGGCAGATATAAACGTAATAAACATAGAAATAAATGTTACGTTGTCTTGCACAAAGTCCAATCTGGGAGGGTGGGGGTTTCAAAGACAGTTTGTAGCAGCTGATTTTCCAGTGATTCATAGCATAGATTCAAGCTCCTTTGGAATATAGTATGTATTTCTGTTATTTGGTTTTCAATAGTAAGATCAAGGAGAAAGTGTAGTGACTGTTGTATTTGTCAGCCTTGTCCACTTGAAACTTATCTACGTATACAAATGCTATACTATTTACAGCATCAAATTATCTCTTGTAAGTCAGAGGTCTTTCATTCATGAAACTCTAATGCCTTTACTTATGAGAAATAAATGAATTAAAGAGCAATCCGCTATCAGTAGCTTGCAAATTTCAGTTTTAGAGTTTCATTCTGTGATAAAATTCCAACTGGAACTTCAGTTTCTTGCTGAGATTACTCAATTTTCCCTTTCCTGATATTAACCATTGATGGATTTTAATAGTATATAATAGCATAATAGTATATATTTTATATCCAGAAGGGGGAGATGTTGCCAAACAGAGAATGAATATTTAACAGTCCAGAAAACTTGACCTCCAGAAGACACCCACTAGTAATAGAGAAAGAAAAGCATAGTTCTTAAACTTTGGCTGCAGGCAACAACAATGGCTTTCATGACTATTTTGTACAAATAGATGGCTATGTCAAAGTAAAAACTGTTAATGGTCCAGATCCAAAGATATTTTATTTATTCAGCACATTTCTATGCTCTCCATCTTACTGACTCCAGGTGGCTTATGTGATATGCAATATGAAGGCAGCATTGCTGACTTTGGGCAACATTTCTGTAACAGTCTTGGAAAGCAGCTTAGGATATACATTTCCCTCCATTTCAGTGGCATACCTTGTGATCTTATTACACATTTGCATTTCACTTGGGCTTTCAGATAACGATGTCTCCTTAGAATTTAAAGTAAATTCTGAAAGCAGAATTTTTAAAAAAGAAAAGAAAACCAAAAGCTTGTTGTCACAGAAAGGCCTATATTTATTCACACTAATGAATAAATTAGTTACTGCTGATGATACATTTACAATCAATTGTTTATCCAGAAACAGGAATATGGATTGTTTCATCTTTTATAAATATTCTGACACTGTGGGATGTAAATATTTATTTATTTATTTATTTATTTATTTATTTATTTATTTATTTATTTGGTTTATATACCACCCTATTCCCAAAGGACTCAGGGCGGTTTACAAGGCAAAATTTAAAAACAATCCAATATAAAATTAAAATAAATTAAATTAAGTCTAGCCACAAAAATTAAAATCACAATTTAAAAACATTAAACCCCTCAGTCCAGACCAGATAGCTCAAAGAGCCAGGTTTTTAGGTCCCGGCGAAATGAACGAAGGTCGGGGGCAGTCCGGAGTTCTGTTGGCAGTTGATTCCATAGGGCAGGCGCGCCCACAGAGAACGCCCTCCCCCTGTGGATCGCCCGTCGGCAATCCTTGACCGGCGGTACCCTGAGGAGGCCCTGCCTGTGGGAGCGCACAGGACGATGGGAAATTGACGCTGGCAGCAGGTGCTCCCTTAAATAATCCGGGCCCATGCCATTTAGGGCTTTATAGGTCATCACCAGCACTTTGAATCTCACCCGGAGGGCAACTGGAAGCCAATGCAGCTCGCGGAGAAGAGGTGTTACATGGGAGTATCGGGAGACTCCCATCACAACTCACGCGGCTGCATTCTGCACCAGCTGAAGCCTCCGAGTGGTCCTCAGGGGCAGCCCCATGTAGAGAGCATTGCAGTAGTCTAGCCGGGAGGTCACAAGCGCATGGGTGACTGTGCGTAGGGCATCTCGGTCCAGATAGGGCCGTAACTGGTGCACCAGGCGAACCTGAGCAAAAGCCCCCCTGGCCACGGCTCCTATATTTATTTTATTACATTTATATACCGCCCTTTCCCGAAGGACTCATGATCTTCCAAACTGAGCCGTGAATCCAGGAAGACACCCAAGTTGCGGGCCCTATCAACGGGGGGTAACATGCTGAAGATGTGTAAATTGCTATTGTTGTTGTTGTTGTTAGCTGCGAAGTCGTGTCCGACCCATCGCGACCCTATGGACAACATTCCTCCAAGCCTTCCTGTCCTCTACCATCTTCTGGAGTCCATTTAAGCTCACGCCAACTGCTTCAGTGACTCCATCCAGCCACCTCATTCTCTGTCGTCCCCTTCTTCTATTGCCCTCGATCTTTCCCAGCATTAGGCTCTTCTCCAGTGAGTCCTTCCTTCTCATTAGGTGGCCAAAGTATTTGAGTTTTAGCTTCAGGATCTGGCCTTCTAAAGAGCAGTCAGGATTGATCTCCTCTAGGACTGACCGGTTTGATCGCCTTGCAGTCCAAGGGACTCGCAGGAGTCTTCTCCAGCACCATAGTTCAAAGGCCTCAATTCTTTGGCGCTCAGCCTTTGTTATGGTCCAACTTTCACTGCCATACATTGCAACTGGGAAGACCATAGCCTTGACTATACGCACTTTTGTTGACAGGGTGATGTCTCTGCTTTTTAGTGTGCTGTCTAGATTTGCCATGGCTTTCCTCCCCAGGAGCAAGCGTCTTTTAATTTCTTGGCTACAGTCCCCATCTGCAGTGATCTTGGAGCCCAGGAAAATAAAATCTGTCACTACTTCCATTTCTTCCCCATCTATTTGCCAGGAATTGAGAGGGCCAGATGCCATGATCTTGGTTTTCTTAATGTTAAGTTTCAACCCAAGTTTTGCACTCTCCTTCTTCACCTGCAACAAGAGGCTCTTTAGTTCTTCTTCACTTTCTGCCATTAGAGTGGTATCATCTGCGTATCTTAGGTTGTTGATATTTCTTCCGGCAATCTTAATTCCAACTTTTGATTCATCTAGCCCTGCCTTTCTCATGATATGCTCTGCATATAAGTTAAATAGTCAGGGCGACAGTATACAGCCTTGCCGGACTCCTTTCCCAATTTTGAACCAATCAGTGGTTCCGTGTCCAGTTCTCACTGTTGCTTCTTGACCCGCATATAGGTTTCTCAAGAGACAAATAAGATGGTCTGGTACTCCCATCTCTTTAAGAACTTGCCACAGTTTGTTATGATCCACACAATCAAAGGCTTTAGCATAGTCAATGAAGCAGAAGTAGATGTTTTTCTGGAACTCCCTAGCTTTCTCCATGATCCAGCGTATGTTGGCAATTTGATCTCTAGTTCCTCTGCCTCTTCGAAATCCTGCCTGTACTTCTGGTAGTTCTCGATCCACATACTGCTGAAATCTAGCTTGTAGGATTTTAAGCATGACTTTACTAGCATGAGAAATGAGTGCAATGGTGCGATAGTTTGAACATTCTTTGGCACTGCCTTTCTTTGGAATTGGAATGTAAACTGATCTTTTCCAATCCTGTGGCCACTGTTGAGTTTTCCAAATTTGCTGGCAAATTGAGTGTAGCACTTTTACTGCACTGTCTTTTAAGATTTTGAATAGCTCAGCTGGAATACTGTCACCTCCACTAGCTTTGTTGTTGCTCAGCTTTTCTAAGGCCCACTTCACTTCACATTCTAGGATGTCTGGCTCAAGGTCAGTGACCACCTCATTGTGATTATCAGGGACGTTAAGCTCATTCTTGTATAAAATTGCTATTATTGAGAACTATTTGCTTTTTCGTTTTAGTTGTTTCTTGTTTAGGTATTTTTTTTATAGTTTTAGGATTACCTCAAAATGACAAGTTCTTTTGGTGTTAACATTTTTTACTATAGAGAAGGTGTTTATTAAAAAAGAAGAAGAAACATTTAGGAACATCAGAAAAAGAAAGGAGATTCTCCAAACAAACAAAAAAAGACAAAAAAAAACACACATATAGAATTGGAAACAATCGGGAAAGCAAATACCAAATTGCTAAATGCTACTAGTATTTTACCAGGAATCCCCCATGACCACATCTTTGTAAACACTGTAAACAATTATCTATAAATAAACAAGTTTCATAGAAATAGTCCTAGGCTGTGGTGGGATTCAAATATGTGAACAACTGATTCTCTGTGTGGATGCCGCTTCTGGAAGTCCGTTCTGGGCCTGGGCACCAAAAATTAGCTACTAAACTGGTATGAACTGGCTGAATCCCACCACTGGTCCTAGATCTTATTCTAAAACTTCCTTCAGTGCATCAATTGATGAGTGATAGTTGAAACTGAAAATTAACCCATTCATCTAGGATTTTATTCATATTTAGTGCACAATTTTACCCTCATGGTCTTGGGTTTATCCAGCAATAACCTTCCTTCAGAAGGACAATTGATGGAAAGACAGCTGAATAACAAATTGACTGAGTGTGAGGAGGAGGCTTGTGTATGTCTCTGCCTTTTCCCTCCCCACTACTGCATGCTTTTGCCTGAGAGGCTCTGACATGTGTTAAGGCTTGGCTTTGTATTTTTGGTTCCCCCGTTCTGCTGTCTGTGGCTGCACTTTGCATGAGAGGTTTTCAAATACAAAAATATGAGAGTGGAAGAGCCAGTGGTTTCAGGGAAGCATGCAGACGGCTGCATTCCATGGCCCTTTAGTCCAGTTTCTTAATACCACCACTAAGTAACAGGATCCCCTGTGAGAAGGGGAGAATTCTAACTCTGGCATTTGCTGATAGGAAAACAAATCTTGCTAAAGCTAAAATAAAGCGATGGCCCCCTCTGTAGCCTAAGAAAGAGAATGGGTATTGAATTATCATTAATTTCCACTTTGCCAAGGAGAATTTAACATTTTTCTTCTTCTTTTCTTTTAAGATTTTACTTGGATTGTGTGGAATTAAAGATCTTTAAATAACTTGGATGGGATTTCCTGCCAATTTACAGAGAAAGGGGCAGGTTGTCAAGCCCAGGAAGTAAGTAGTTATAGAAATAACAGACTTTGTCCAGATATATTATCCAGCCCTGTTATTATTACCTGTTATTATCACATTTTGTGACCTGGAGTCCTCTGGATGAAGGAGGATGCAGCTTCAAGGATTCCAATGTAGTTGCTGAAAATTTGGGCAATTTCAGTCCGAACACACCAAGCGACTGTTTAATTGGGAAAGACTGATTTAGTAAATGAAGAGTTTTTCTCTCTCAATTTGGCCTTCTATAAAATGTAGGATTCTGTGCTTTGTTTCTCTGCAGAGGTCACATTATGTTTGCACGAGAACTCTCTGCACAGGTTAGAACATATAAGGCTATCTTCTTTAAAATGAAAGAGCATTTCCCGTATTTAACATTTGTGTCAATATTATATTTTTCTTTGAACGTCCAAGTTTAAAGTGCCCTTGTAATAAAATAAGGTAATGGTGGGATAGAGATTTAAAACTGTTTCTGTGAAAGAATTCTTTCTGCAAACAAATGAAGAAAAAACCAGGAACTAGCTCTGTTCAAGAAAGCAAACTGCTCCCTGCTCACGTGTATTAACACAGGGCTTTAGCAAGCAGTGACTAGACAAGTTGGCTTGTGTTGATTTTCTTTTTCCACCTGAGCAAAAATAGTTCTCAGAAGAATGCCTGGTTAGGTTTTATTTTGTTTTTGTTTTTTTAAATTCTCAGAAATACCACTGCTCTTCGGTACATAAATGTCAGAAGCATTTCTGTGTACTGCATAGTGAAAACAAGACAGTACATGGCCAACAAGACAGGTCCTTCGATAAGTGCTGAAATGTGCTTAATCTTACATTCCTTTGAAACAGTTGCTAGCTTTTTTTATACTTGAGCTCAGAACATTTATCATAACTACACAAATTCTCTCTCTCTCTCTCTGATGGCATCCAACACAGAGCATATTTCTTTGAAGTGGACTTTTTATTATAGCCAAAATATTCTTTTTTCTCCTTGTTCATTTCCAAAGTCATAAATATATTCCAGTAATATAATTTTGTTGGATATATATTCTGGAATGAATGAATATTTAAAGAATTCAGATTTGATAAGATATTTGCAGTTCAAATTATAACTTACTAGCTATTGGCTAATGCAAGTGTGCAGGTCAATTAAATGGCCAACTGATATAGTCCTTATGGAGGGCATATCTCACCACTTTCTTGAGGAAAGGACTGATTGAAAGTCCTTGTGGTGTCATTAATTGGACCAATATATGTCTCCCATGGACTTTGGAGAACTTCTGAATTAGTATTTATTTATTTATTTTATTTATTTTGTTTTATATACCGCCCTTCTCCCGAAGGACTTGGGGCGGTGTACAGAGCAAGGTAAGTATACAGTAAAGCAATAGTAAAACAAGTGAAACCCCAAAATCTATCAGGCCAGGCCGGCTTGCTGGAATAGGTAGGTTTTTAAGTCACGCCGGAAGGTGTGAAGGTCGGGGGCCATCCGGATTTCGGCTGGCAAGCAGTTCCAAAGGGTTGGCGCACCCACCGAGAATGCTCTCCCCCTGGGGGCCACCAGCCGGCATTCTCTGACCGGTGGCACCCTGAGGAGGCCCTCTCTGTGGGAGCGCACAGGACGGAGGGGTGTTGACGCTGGCAGTAGGTGCTCCCGTAGGTAATCCGGACCCAAGCCATGTAGGGCTTTGTATGTCATCACTAGCACCTTGAATAAGTACCTTATTATATGAAATACGAGATCTTCATGTTTTGCAAATCACAGTCACATAAGATCCTTTCTTAACAACCCACAATTTTATGAACCACAAGCAATGCAGGCACATGATGTTGTGCTTTATGACCATATTGTTTAGTAATGGAAATTCCAATCCTAATTAGTGTTATTAAGAGAGGACTGCTAGTAACACCATATATATGGTTCTGAATAGAAGAGGCCTACTGTTATATAGTAGTATGTGGGAATGGCCTTGGGAGAGATGAGGAAGATCCGCACACTTCCTCTTGTTTGCCAACATTCCCACATACTATTTGAGAATACCGTACAGAGTTATAAGAAATATTTTACTTCCTTCTTTTTAATTAGCCACACTAATTAAAAAAGTCTGTCCAAGAGTTTGGTGGCTGAAAAGGAACAAATTTCTAAAACGTGTTAAATATTTGACTAATCTTTAAAAGGTAAAGGTAAAGGTTCCCCCGCACATAGGTGCTAGTCGTTTCCAACTCTAGGGGCCGGTGCTCATCTCCGTTTCAAAGCCGAAGAGCCAGCGCTTGTCCGAGGACGTCTCCATGGTCATGTGGCCGGCATGACTAGACGCCAAAGGCGCACGGAGCGCTGTTACCTTCCCACCATAGTGGTCCCTATTTTTCTATTTGCATTTTTTACGTGCTTTCGAACTGCTAGGTTGGCAGAAGCTGGGACGAGTAACAGGCGCTCACTCTGTTACGCGTCACTCGGGATTCGACCTGCCAAACTGCTGACCTTCTGATCGACAAGCTCAGCGTCCTAACCCACTGAGCCACCGCGTCCCCTTGACTAATCTTTACTAGCCGAAATTAAGATGAAACATGATTTGGTAGTTTTATTTATTTTATATAGGAAGCCCTCACAATGGTTCTGCGCTCACTCTACAACTTCTTTCTAAAACATTGCTGGGAAGAATTCCTTTCTCTCTGTTTTCTTCTGAATTAAGAAACAATCACCTTCTTGGGGCAGAAGGTAATTGATCATTGTTTATTTTCCCCAGTCCAGTTTAGAAAAAGAGTTTAAAGGAAGGAAGGTCATCATTTCCTGACGCTCCATCCTCTGACTTTGGTAGGGTGGGAAGGTTAAATGGTCCCTGACTCTCTTTTCCTAGTTCATTTTCCTTCAGAAAGTAGTTGTGATTGTGTGTTTGTGTGTGTTTGTGTGATGGGGAATGTGATTCTAAATGATATAATGCCTCTGTATGTGTATATGTATGTCTCTATATATTTGAAAAGGAAGATTTCAATGAACATGTTATTTGCTTTATTTCCTACAGGAAAATGAAGTCTAAAAAGTCATGTGCTGGCTATCTTAGATATGGATGTGATAATGATAATAATAACAATGATAATAACGATAACAATAGCAGCTGCAGCAGCAACAAGAAGAATAATAATATTGGAAGGGACCTTAGAGGTCATCTAGTCTAACCCCCTGCTCAGGCAGGAAACCCTATACCATTTCAGACAAATTGCTGTCCAGTTTCTTCTTAAAAACTTCCAGTGTTGGAATATTCACAACTTCTGGAGGCAGGTTGTCCCACTGATTAATTTTTCTAACTGTCAGGAAATTTCTCCTTAGTTCTAGGTTGCTTCTCTCTTTGATTAATTTCCATCCATTCCTTCTTGTCCTGCCTTCAGGTGCTTTGGATAATAGCTTGGCTCCCTCTTCTTTGTGGCAGCCCCTGAGATATTGGAACATGCTATCATGCCACCCCTAGTCCTTCTCTTCATTAAACTAGACATACCCAATTCTAGCAACCATTCCTTATATGGTTTTGCCTCCAGTCCCCAAATCATTTTTGGGATTTTGGGATTCATCTGTGGGCTCCAGAGTGGTGTATTTGGTTTGAACAGCTCCCTTCACGAGGTTACCTTGATCCTTCCTTGCAGGCTGAATATTGATAAACTAACACTACAGTAATTCTTTTTTTCTTACCTAAGTGAGACTGCCTTCTCTGGCTAGGTGTTTCCCCCCTTTTTTGAAGATGGGAACTACATCAGCTTTTTTCCAGTCCTCTGGTAGTTCCCCAGTTCTCCAGGATCTTTGAAAGATATAGTTCAGTGGTTCTGAGATCACGTCTGCTAGTTCCTTCAGAACCTTGGGGTGAAATCCATCTGGTCCTGGTGATTTGAATTTGTCTAGGGTGGACAGAAGCTCACTTATCATTTTCTTGCCTATCTTAACTTGTGTTTCTAATCTGTTTATTATGGTATTTTTGATAGATTGGACTGTTTTTTTCCCTTTGTGTAAAGACAGATGCAAAAAGCAAGTTAAGTAGTTCTGCTTTCTTACTGTTCCCTGTCACCTTCTTGCCACTTTCCCCCACTAATGGACCAATCATTTCTTTAACTTTTTTCTTGTTTTTTTACATGTTGAAAGAAGCTTTTTTTGTTATTTTTTTTACTTTTGTTGCAAACCTTAATTAATTTTGAGCCTTAGCTTTCCTCATTTCATCTTTGCAGGCTCGGGCTATTTGCTGATATTCTAGAGGGTTTCCTATTATGGGCTGTTAAAGTTGATAGTAGGTTTCCAGGTGTGATCCACGATAGTTTTAACTACAGAGGCTGATATGGATTGGCTCCTAGGAATTTATAGAACCACCTTCTCCAAATAGAATTTTAGGTTAGAGGGCCCAATATGTTAATTCACAGATGGCCCCTGTTTAATGGAATAAACTCTACCTTGAGGCCAGGTTGGTGCCCAGTTTAAGGATTTTACTTTCTGTAAAAAAGATGCTCTTGCAGGGGTTTCAGGGTGAGAATGGTGCTATCGAGGATTATGGTTGCATTTATTCTTGGTGTTTATTTCTGGTATTCTGGTGATTATAGCTACATACAAAATCAATGTGAATTAATAGATAAAGAGACAAAGATTATCGTAATTCTGAAAAAAATTCAGAATGAAAAGAGTAAATGTTCAGGTTATCATGGCTTAGTTAAATGCACAAGCTGTTTATTAAAAGAAGGCACATTAAAAGAAACATGAATGACAGAATTTACTGAAATTCTTTTGCCAAATAACTCTTTCTCTGAAAAAAATAAATTGTTTGTCTAAATTAACATGAGGCACAATTTCATCTTCAAAAAAAAAGGGTGTGGAATCGAGGAGAAAGATACTGAAACCACATGTATTCAGATTATTAGGGACATGGAAAGCAGCCTTATCTCACCATAAGTTATTGGTCCATTTCACCTGGCATTTCCAGTTTTCAGTATTAAAATAAGCCAAAGATATAACTATCATCCTCAGAATCATAGATGCTGCAATCTTAGTGTAAAAAATATAGTTGCACTGCTTCAGAAATACATCCAGAATGATATGCCCTGAAAAAATGTAAAAGAGCAGTAACCATCAAGATTAAGCAGAATAAAATATATTGTTTCAGTTTATACAGCCACTGAAATACAAAGCACAGTACTGTATAATTAATGAAGCCAGGAACAGCTCCAGATATGCATGTATATTGCCATTAAATGCTATAAAACATTGGATGAGCTACGTAAAATTAAGATTTTTTTTTCAGTCCTTGGGTTCTGTTGCAATGATCTCATGCCATGATTGAAAGCTCCTCCCCTGTTCATTTTTTTTTGTAATGACTGAAAATAGAAAAGTTTCACAATATTTCACCCCAAGATCTAATGTGATCTCATGTAGGACCATTGAAATCTAATGAAACATCAGTAACTACATTATACCACATCTTATAAGATTTGTTCATTTTTACTTACTTCTATTTTTATTATTTATTTGTTGGCTGTGAACAGTTACTACTATTGAGCAAGGTACCACCTATACTGTACCTGTGCATTTAGTTTTTCTTTCCTAAATGTAGAACATAGAATGTAGAATGTCTGGCATGATTTGTTTTTTACAAACCCATACTGGCATTTAGTAACGACTTTGTTTGCTTCTAGGTGTTCGCTGATTTGTTGCTTGATTATCTTTTCCAGAATCTTCCCAGGTATAGTGATCAGGCTGATAGGTCTGTAGTTTCCTGGATCTATTTTCCCCCCCTTTTTTGAAGATGGGAACTACATCAGCTTTTTTCCAGTCCTCTGGTAGTTCCCCAGTTCTCCAGGATCTTTGAAAGATATAGTTCAGTGGTTCTGAGATCACGTCTGCTAGTTCCTTCAGAACCTTGGGGTGAAATCCATCTGGTCCTGGTGATTTGAATTTGTCTAGGGTGGACAGAAGCTCACTTATCATTTTCTTGCCTATCTTAACTTGTGTTTCTAATCTGTTTATTATGGTATTTTTGATAGATTGGACTGTTTTTTTCCCTTTGTGTAAAGACAGATGCAAAAAGCAAGTTAAGTAGTTCTGCTTTCTTACTGTTCCCTGTCACCTTCTTGCCACTTTCCCCCACTAATGGACCAATCATTTCTTTAACTTTTTTCTTGTTTTTTTACATGTTGAAAGAAGCTTTTTTTGTTATTTTTTTTACTTTTGTTGCAAACCTTAATTAATTTTGAGCCTTAGCTTTCCTCATTTCATCTTTGCAGGCTCGGGCTATTTGCTGATATTCTGCCTTTGTTATGTGCCCCTCTTTCCACTTTTTATACTTGTCCTTTTTATCTTTCAATTTATCAGAGAGTTCTTTATGCAGCCATGCTGGTTTCTTTTGAGAGCTGTTATTTTTCTTCTTCATTGGTATTGTGCTAGACTGGGCTTTTATAACCTCACTTTTCAAAATTTCCCAAGCTTCTTGAGTTGTTTTCCCATGAGGATTCTTATCCATGGAATCCTTCCCAAGTTCTCTCTAAGTTTGTTGAAATTAGCTCTCTTAAAGTCCAAGACTCTAGTTTGACTATGTTGTATTGCTTGTGCTTGCATAATGTTGAATTCAAAAATCATGCCCACTCATTTAAAAGTCTGTAATAATGAAACCAGACATGCATTGCCCTCCCTTTGTTTATTATGAGAGTTGTGCCTATCACATCCTAGACATAAAATGATTATTGAAAAGTATGGTTATATTGTAAGTGGTTATGCTATAAAGATAAGATTTTCAATGCAAATTCAAATATTTTGCAATGTCATTTATTGAAATGCTCCAGGGATTTTTGAACTATGTAGCTAATGGGAAATATCTATCCGCAGGAATTCTTAACTAAGGTTACATTGGCATATGTCCATTGAGGAGATAGATATAAACATTATCCAAGGTTATCATCAGTTCAGAATTAGGGCTAGCTGTACATCTTAGCCCTTGGCCAATCAAGTGATGTCACGTTCTTTCCCCAGAGTCTAGAAATTTTACAGTTCTAGATGAGAGGAACAGAGTCAGGCTCAATCCTACTAAATGAGTGACTGTCGTTATATGGGCTCCCTGTAGACTTTCCACTTTTAGTCTGTATTTTCCCAATGAAATCTGGTTTGCAGTCTGGAGGTTGTTTCAGAGTTCCAGATTCAGGTCAAAGAGATGTTGAGCTGCTGACAAGAGGGCTCTCACACAGATTTGTCTAGAGTGTTAGTTACACCCATTGGGAGGCCTTTCAGATGGTTACTCCTGTCCTAGTCACCTCATGTCTCCTTAAAGACCACTTAGAAGTTACAGCTGGCTCTGAATGCAGCAGTGCAGGCAGAGTTGGGCATGCTACAACATTATGCCATGCGATGCCATGGTTTCACAAGCTACATTAGTTACCATTTGTTTTTCAGGTGCTATTCTTTTTTTGGGAAAATGTTTTATTAATGTTTCAAATATATATAAAAAACTAGCATTAACATAAAAATATGAAAAAGAAAAAACAGAAGTACAAAAAAGGTAAGAGAATAAAAATAATGATACATAAAAGATGACTGTGCCCCCTCCAGACAAGTATAAGCAATTTCAGTAACTTAGCTACATGACAAAGTAGAACTATGCATTGAAATATCTGCAAGAAGTACCATTTCCGTGCAAGCAAGAACTGGTGGGACTACAAAATAGATAAAGAAATAGAAAATGAACAAACTAATGTTCTTTAGAATTCAAACAGACAGACAGACATCTGTCACATAACACCTCAGACTTAATATTCTGGATCAAGCTCGTTTTGCTAGTGATTTAATTCCTTGTTAAGACACTTGCACTGGTCTGTTTAAGCGAATTTAGTCACAATTAACGGCCCTTTCCAGACAGTGAACTCATAAAGCACCTGGTTCATCTGAAATACCTTTATTTTGCATGTAGAAGAAGGTTACAGCAGAGAAGGTGTGGTCAGGTGAAGTCTGGACGGTACTTTAAGGTCAAAAGACAGTAACAGGATTACTGTCTGCATGGCTTGTGTTCAGATGTTACAATGGAGGATGGAACACAAGGGAACAAGGAGAAGGGGGAAGTCCAACCCAGAAGGGGTGGATCCTAGTACAGCATCATGAGCAGGATAGGAAATACATCACAAAGGGGAAGGTACTGGCAGACCCAATTAGCATATTATAATTTCCCAAAACAGCCACGTGGTGGCAGCACACTTAATAATTATTGATAAGAAGGACAAAAAATGTCAATATTGAACACTACAATTCTGGAGACAGAAGAATAGAGGAGAAAAAACTAGAGAAAATCATAAAATACAAAGACTTGCAAATAGAAGTTAGAAAGTACAGAGAGTACCAGTAGTAATAGGCATCATGGATGCAATCTCAAAACCTCTGGAGCATTACTTGAACATCATCAGCATTGGCAAATTCGCCATCAGTCAGTTGCAAAAGGAAGCTTTGTTTGGAACAGCTTACAGTTCAATACCCTCAAACAACAATATCTGCCTATCCCAGGTCCTTGGGAAGGACTCCGTATAGGTGGATAAAAATGCCAAATTCAGTCTGAACATTGGCTGACATCGGGGAATCCAGGAGGTTCTGTATAACCACTAACACTAGTAGCTATTGATAGTCATTTATGTGATGAATTATTCTATTCCTTTCTAAAACCATCTAATGTGCCATATACCGGATGACAGCAGTTGTATAGTTTAATTATAGTTTGGGCATGGGAGTATTCATTTTATTGATCCAGAATCTTCCTTTATTTAAAGTAAATGATGGAAATTTATTACATTGAGCAGTCAGGATGCAAACTTGGCCCTTATGTACTTACACCAAATTCCTGAAAAAATCTATAAGCTATGGGGGTTAGTGTTGTGGCATCATGATATATACATTTCCTCACTTTTCCTGTTCTATTGACACCTATTTCCCTCCCCTCCTCCCTCCCCCAATATCATTCAGCCTTTCTGAGCCACTGCAGCTGCTATGTAATAATAATCTCTCAGGGGAAGTCCACGGCAAGAGAAAATGTTGACCCTTCCATTCACATTTTCTGTATATGTGTGCATTGCTCTGGTCATTTGATAGGTGAGAGGACACTAACTATTTATATTACTTTCTGTCTCCATAGCTTGAGAGTTATAATGGTGAAATAATAAGTGTGTGATGTGCATTTGGCATCAGTCACTTCTATAGCCTTCACTCTTAAACTGTTATTTGTGATACAAAGTGGGATGAAAAGGTGCTTACCTGGTGAGATTTTATTTATTTATTTATTCAATTTCTAGAGTACCCATTCCAGCCAAGTGACTCCTGCAGTTTCCTCTTTATCCCTCACAGTTGATGCCTTTTTTTTTGGGGGGGGGGGGGTTACCTGTTCACTCAGGTTAACCATTTTTTAATCTATCTCTTCCCTTTTCCCAGCATGATTTAGATTGTAGCAGAACCTGGGTCAATAGTTTACAATATTTACTACTAGGAAGATATTATAAGGAACCTGAATAGGAAACAGATTGTCCATAAGCTGCTGCAAAAGTTCCAGCTCTGCTGTAGTTCCACATATATCACCACAGAACCAGAAAGATATGATTCAGATCCTGAAACAAGCCAGCATCATGGGAATGAGCAGCCCCAGAACCAATTCAGAAGTGGCTTCAAGATCATGAGTGGCAATATTTTATTTTGTAAAAAACATGTATTAGTCAAAACAGTATTCTGCTTCCTTGATGATGTCAGCCAAATGATTTTCCATTAAGGAAACATTTTTACTGCTACTCAAGGACGTAATCATGTATTATTATGTTTTAATCGTGTTCTTTGCTATCATTTGGTGTTATCCTGTATTTGTACTCAGAACATCATTATGTTACAGAAACTAAGGCTGTAGGGAAAAGGATAGGGAATGGTCATACCTCTTGTCAGATTTATTTACTGTAAACATGACATATTTGTTCTTTGTGCTACCTGGAAAGCATTTTTATAAATGTCATTATGAATCTATTGCTGAGAGAGCTAAAATCAATCAGGAAATCAGTTTTAGCAATCCTGAAATGCTTATGCTGCTGAGATGTTATTTATTTTCAACTCAGATTTGTCCATTTTTATAGTTGAGTTTGGAACAATAATAAGTGTTATGCTTTCCAGGATTAATCCTTTAAACCATGTATTAATTTTTTCCAATCCAACAGTAGAATAGAATATTTTATTGGTCAAGTGTGATTGGACACACAAGGAATTTCTCTTTGGTACATAAGCTCTCAGTGTGCATACAAACAACAAAGTAATATAATCATAACATACCAATAGAAGATAGTAGTAAAGATGAGAAGGATAATAGTACTACATACTACATGGATAAATATCCTTAAACGTGAGACATACTGTGGGAATTAGGTGTTCAGCAGAGTGATTAGTCTAGGAATTCCATAATAAACATATATAGTTATTTGTGTAAATGAAACTTAGGATGTTTGCACTTGAGTTTGTTTGTTCCCAATATTATTGTTATGTTAATATGGTTTTCGAAATGTTACGCTGGGTTTTATAATGGGATTTTGTTTCTTTTTTATTATGTTTGTGTATTAATATATTGTTTTGTTACAGTGATATTTACGTAGTATTAATTGAAGAGGCAGTTTGGTATAATGGTTAAGACATCAGACTAGAAACTAGTCTTGCCTTAGACATGAAGCTAGTTGATTAACCTTGGGCCAGTCACTTTATCTGAACTCTAGGAAGCAGGCAATAGCAAATCACTTCTGAAAAACGTTGCCAAGAAAACTGCAGGGACTTGTCCAAGCAGTCACCAGGAATCAGCACTGACTTGAAAGCAATAATAATAATGAACTTCCAGTGAGGGCACTACCTTAAGGTGGTCATGGGCTTGTATGTTTTGAAGATGATGAGAACTATGCCATGGTCTGCCATTGTGCAGACAAAGAGTATCTCTCCCATAAAAAAAATATGGTGAGACATAAATTACAGAAACTCATTCCAGCTGAGTTGTCTCCTGGGTCTATAAGGACTGTGCTAGGTGTTGAATTTCCTGGACATCTGGTGAAAAATGGGCTACAGGATTCAGGACTGTTGGCTGAGTAACCAGGGCTAGCAGCTGCAGAACTACTGGAAGGAAAGGTTGCCTGTTGCAAATATACAGAGATAGAAAACAAAGCAACAATGATTTATTACAGATCGAGTCTAGCAAGAAGAGGATATTTGAAAAGAATGTACCCAGATTCAGAAACAATAGAACAGAGGGGTAGCATATCAATCTATAATGCAAAATAAAGTATTCACAGAAGCATAATTGGAAGAATTACAAAGGTCTATCTAGGGCAAAGAAATCAAAGCCTTGTCAGAAGTAACTCAGATTGTAGAGGCAAACCAGGGGGAGTTGGCAGTAGGGAAACCAGGATAACAGAATAAGGTTGCCTGTGTTGAAGCTTGTTCCAAAGAAACAGCTAGCACAAACATTTAGATATGCCAATACTGCAGTATCAAATATAGCCACCTGGTCACAGCAAGAAACAAACTTAACTAATATATAGCATAGCTGCAGTTATGACTGGATACTTTGGGATGCAAAATCAACAAAGAAAAAATAGCCAAACAGTACATCGCCAAAATGGAAGATCAGGTTAGAAAATAAGATCAGCGAGCTGAGATCAAATGCAAGTCAACTAGAACAGATGAAAGAAAAGCTGAAGAACAAGCAGACCCAAGAATATCTGATCAAGAAATATCACCTAGAAGCAAGGAAGATCAAGAAAGCATTGGAAATAATAAAGCAGCAAATAACAGCTACAGCCAAGAAGAGCAGAAGATATGAAGGCTGAATTGCAAATTATAGCAGAATCTCCAATTTCAGTCCAATCAGAAGCATTTCTACCAATCCATCAATGGAGAGACTACAGTGAATGAGTCAATACCTGACAAGGAAGAAAGTGCAGATCTGAGTACAGATACAGATAACCCTAAGAAATCTAACAAGAACGCAGCAGCTTGGTTAAAGGAAGTGGATAAGAATAAAAAAGTTGAAAGAACATGTAATAATAGTAGAAATGGTGGAGAAACCATTTTGCATGAAAACAGAAGTAAAAGCCAAAAACTAGCAAATATAGCATATTGCAGTCATATGATTGTACATGGCTGTAAAGGTGAGCTGGTTGCCAAGTGACCCAATTAAATGACCACAGGTGTGTGTGTTTCTGTGTGTGTACCTTTTGGTAGTATCCATTGTCATTTCAAATGGTTAAGTGATTGGTCATAGGTTGAGGACTATCTGGAGTACCCCCACCATCGAAATATTGAGATAATTCTGGCATGGACAAAATATTTGTGCAAGTACAAAACTAGGTAAGAAATTATGTGTAACACATGACTTGTTGAATCTGCACTTTGATAGACTCAGCCCTCTTTTTCAGTTTTGCATCCAGAATATCATCTTCTGATCATCTGATATAAAAGAACTCTGAGCACAGCAAAACAGATATAGTGTTCCTCTACATCTAGCAATTTTTTGAATCAGGGTCTTTCCTTTTTATGAGCTCTGCCTGCACTTTAATTACTGGTAATTTTAGGACACATCTTTGGAGCACAGTTTGCAAGCAGTTCTAGAGGCATTCTATATTTAAGTATCTTATGGTTTGTTTTTAATGTTCTTAGCTTTCTTTATAAGGTAAAAACTTTTATTTTGATAGTACAGATTCCTGACTTCTTGTTAATAGAGTTTAAATATAAATACTGTATATTTTGTTGTGTTAATGCAGCAGATTTGAATTAGAGTTGACAAGTTTATTATGCATTTTAAGCTCCATTGTGCTGGCTAGAATGAATCATAAGATATATACACTGTACCTGACCAAATGTATTTTTAACAAAAAATAAATACCGTAAAGCATAACAAACCAGACAAGCTGCACTAATCTTTTAATCCATTCCTTATTTCAAAGTTTTGAGGACAAGCTCTCATACTTCATTTGTAACTATAGCCCACTCTGACATTTAACATGCATGAATAAAGAATAATAATGATCTCTTGTTCACATAAAAGAGTTGCAGACTCTGATACTACTTTTGGAATATTTATTTTTTAATCTGATAGTGTATTTATACACATAGTATAACATTTCATTGCTCTGGAAACATTACTTTCCAAAATTATCTGGAAGTAAAATAAAAATTTTGTTTAAATGCATTTTAAATAAAAATACTTCATGTGTGCATAGCCCACATTAGTGCTTGCACTTGGCACTGATAAAAAGAGGCCGATTTATTTAGTAATTGGACTTACATAGAGCTTCCACTGAAAACTATTCAAAAACTGAACTTGGTGCAGTATACAGTGGCTTCTTATTGACAATTTAGGATTGCCGTCATATAACACTGATATTGTGGATGCTACACTAATTTCTGTAGTAAGAAAATTTATGGAAGATATTATCCCATGGTTAACATGATTGTATTATTTCACTTGCAAATAAATTTAAATCCCATCATTAGGAAGAATAAATGATTAGTTCTCAAGTGATTGAAAACAAGAAGCATGGTTTTAGGTTATTTGATCTTAGTATGATCAATCTATAAAATGTTACCCAAATATATGGGGCATTGGGATTCAACAGCTCCCTTCACAAGGTTACCGTGATCCCTCCTTACAGCTGAATGTTAATAAACTAACACTACAGGGGCTTTGGAGAATACCTTGACTCTCTCTTCTTTGTGGCAACCCCTGAGATATTGGAACATGCTATCATGCCACCCCTAGTCTTTTTCTTCATTAAACTAGACATACCCAGCTCCAGATATGCATGTATATTGCCATTAAATGCTATAAAACATTGGATGAGCTACGTAAAATTAAGATTTTTTTTTCAGTCCTTGGGTTCTGTTGCAATGATCTCATGCCATGATTGAAAGCTCCTCCCCTGTTCATTTTTTTTTGAAATGGCTGAAAATAGTAAAGTTCCACAATATTTCACCCCAAGATCTAATGTGATCTCATGTTTTTGTTGTTGTTAGTTGTGAAGCCGTGTCCGACCCATCGCGACCCCATGGACAACATTCCTCCAGGCCTTCCTTTCCTCTACCATCTTCTGGAGTCCATTTAGGCTCACGCCTACTGCTTCAGTGACTCCATCTAGCCACCTCATTCTCTGTCGTCCCCTTCTTCTCTTGCCCTCAACCTTTCCCAGCATTAGGCTCTTCTCCAGTGAGTCCTTCCTTCTCATTAGGTGGCCAAAGTATTTGAGTTTCAACTTCAGGATCTGGCCTTCTAAAGAGCAGTCAGGGTTGATCTCCCCTAGGACTGACCGGTTTGATCGCCTTGCAGTTCAAGGGACTCGCAGGAGTCTTCTCCAGCACCATAGTTCAAAGGCTTCAATTTTTTGGCACTCAGCCTTTCTTATGGTCCAACTTTCACTGCCATACATTGCAACTGGAAAGACCAAAGCCTTGACTATACACACTTTTGTTGGCAGGGTGATGTCTCTGCTTTTTAGTGTGCTGTCTAGATTTGCCATGGCTTTCCTCCCCAGGAGCAAGCGTCTTTTAATTTCTTGGCTGTAGTCCCCATCTGCGGTGATCTTGGAGCCCAGGAAAATAAAATCTGTCACTACCTCCATTTCTTCCCCATCTATTTGCCAGGAATTGAGAGGGCCGTATGCCATGATCTTGGTTTTCTTAATGTTTAGTTTCAACCCAACTTTTGCACTCTCCTTCTTCACTGGCAACAAGAGGCTCTTTAGTTCCTCTTCACTTTCTGCCAAATAAGATGGTCTGGTACTCCCCTCTCTTGAAGAACTTGTCACAGTTTGTTGTGATCCACACAATCAAATGCTTTAGCATAGTGAAGTAGAAGCAGAAGTAGATGTTTTTCTGGAATTCTCTAGCTTTCTCCATGATCCAGCGTATGTTGGCAATTTGATCTCTAGTTCCTCTGCCTCTTCAAAATCCTGCCTGTACTTCTGGTAGTTCTCGATCCACATACTGCTGGAGTCTAGCTTGTAGGATTTTAAGCATAACTTTACTATGAGAAATGAGTGCAATGGTGCAATAGTTTGAACATTCTTTGGCACTGCCTTTCTTTGGAATTGGAATGTAAACTGATCTTTTCCAATCGTGTGGCCACTCTTGAGTTTTCCAAATTTGCTGGCAAATTGAGTGTAGCACTTTTACTGCATTGTCTTTTAAGATTTTGAATAGCTCAGCTGGAATACTGTCACCTCCACTAGCTTTTTTGTTGCTCAGCTTTCCTAAGGCCCACTTCACTTCACATTCTAGGATGTCTGGCTCGAGGTCAGTGACCACCTCATCGTGGTTATCAGAGACATTAAGCTCGTTCTTGTATAGTCCTTCTGTGTAATTTTGCCACCTATTCTTAATCTCTTTTGCCTCAGTTAGGTCCCTGACATTTTGGTCCTTTATCATGCCCATTTTTGCATGAAACGTTCCCTTCATCTCTCCAATTTTCTTGAAGAGCTCTTTAGTCCTCCCTATTCTATTGTTTTCTTCTATTTCTTTGCACTGTTCATTTAAGAAGGCATTCTTATCTCTTCTAGCTGTTCTCTGAAATGTTGCATTCAATTGGGTGTATCTTTCTTTTTCTCCCTTACCTTTCGGTTCCCTCCTCAGCTATTTGCAAAGCTTCCTTAGACAGCAATTTTGCTTTCTTGCATTTCTTTTTCTTTGGGATAGTTTTAGTTGCTACTTCTTGTACAATGTTGTGAACCTCCATCCATAGTTCTTCAGGCACTCTGTCTATCAGATCTAATTCCTTAAATCTATTTGTCACCTCTACTGTATATTCATCAAGGATATGATTTAGTTCATACCTGAGTGGCCTAGTGCTTTTCCCTACTTTCTTCAGTTTAAGCCTAAACTTTGCAAGGAGAAGCTCATGGTCTGAGCCACAGTCAGCTCCTGGTCTTGTTTTTATTGACTGTATAGAGCTTCTCCATCTTTGGCTGCAGAGTACATAGTCAATCTGATTTCTGTGTTGACCGTCTGGTGATGTCCATGTGTAGAGCCGTCTCTTGGGTTGTTGGAAAAGAGTGTTTGCTATGACCATCGTATTCTCTTGACATAATTCTATCAGCGTTTGCCCTGCTTCATTTTGTACTCCAAGGGTATACTTGCCTGTTATTCCGGTTAACTTTTGGCTTCCTACTTTAGCATTTCAATCCCCCATGATGATAAGGACATAATTTTTTGGTGTTAATTCTATAAGGTGCTGTAGTGCTTCATAGAACCGGTCAATTTCATCCTCTTCAGCACCAGTGGTTGGGGCATAGACTTGTACTACTGTGATATTGAATGTTTTGCCTTGGATTCGAACTGAGATCATTCTATCATTTTGGGGATTGTATCCCAGTATTGCTTTTCCTACTCTTTTATTGACTATGAAGGCTACTCCATTTCTTCTGAGGGATTCTTGCCCACAGTAGTATACCTGATGGTCATCTGAATTAAATTCACCCATTGCTGTCCATTTTAGTTCACTGATTACTAAGATGTTGATGTTCAGTCTTGTCATCTCTTGTTTGACCACGTCCAGCTTTCCTTGATTCATGGATCTTACATTCCAGGTTCCTGTGGAGAAAAAAAGTCTTTACAGCATCGGACTTTCCTTTCACCACCAGGCACATTCAGAGCTGAGCGTCCTTTCAGCTTTGGCCCAGTCGCTTCATTCTTTCTGGCGCTACTAGTACTAGCCCTCTACTCTTCCCCAGTAGCATACTGGGCGCCTTCCGACCTGAGGGGCTCATCTTCTAGCGTCATATCTTTTTTCCTTTTGGTACTGTCCATGGGGTTTTCATGGCAAAGATACTGGAGTGGGTTGCCATTTCCTTCTCCAGTGGATCACGTTTTGTCAGAACTGCCTGCTATGACCTTTCCGTTTTGGCTGGCCCTGCATGGCATAGCTCATAGCTTCATTGAATTACGCAAGCCCCTTCGCCACGACAAGGCAGTAATCCATGAAGGGGGTGATCTCATGTAGGACCATTAAAATCTAATGAAACATCAGTAAGTACATTATAGCACATCTTATAAGATTTGTTCATTTTTACTTCTATTTTTATTATTTATTTGTTGACCGTGAACATTATTTTCCCATGAAAATGACATGCCTTGGGCATTATGTTTATGAATTAGTCCAAATAGTAGATAAATTGATTTCAGAAATTGAGATCAGAGTATTCCCTTCTATAATTTGAAGTTCACATATTTTTATTTTTTGCCTAGAGAATTTTGTAAATTTGTGTATCAAAACTGACTTCTGCATTGTACATGGGATTTCAAAGATTTGAATCTTTAGATATATTAACTTGGAAATCCAGAAATTCAGTGTTCAGTAACTCCAATAGTATTTGAATTTAAAATTCAAAGGAGAAATTTATATGTGTACAGGTGTATACGCTCTCTCTCTCTCTCTCTCTCTCTCTCTCTCTCTCTCTCTCTCTCTCTCTCTCTCTCTCTCTGTGTGTGTGTGTGTGTGTGTGTGTGTGTGTGTGTTTGTGTGTATATGAGATCATAGATACCTACTAGATTGATAGTGGTATAGTCTTCTTTTTGCACCCAAGGTGCCCATTTTAAAAAATAATAATCTATTTAATATTCTAGTAGAGAAATCACTAAGTTGTACACATTAAGAACTGATCAATATGCCATAAAAGATGATCATTAGGAAGATGATATTTCCCTAGCTTGTAGGCAATTATTTTATACTATTTTTGATTAATGATTTCATTTTAGCTGCTTCAGTGTTCTGTGGTCTTCATTTGTTAGCAATAATTATAGGACACCATGCCTTGCTTGGATCTGAGTAACTCTGACCAACAAATATGAATTAAAATCAATAGAAATGTCATTAGCATCCCACAATCATTCTTCATGCATTCACTTTATTAAAATATGCTAAAGTGTGAAATATGTATGACAAGTAACGATATTTTAATCTTTCACCAAGGTAACAATTGAAAGCTGATTGATTCCTTTCAGAATGTCATTCAGTAATTATAAAATCAAAATGATGGAAGATTGTAATCAAGAAAGATTCAGACCTATATACCGTTGTTCATCCATGCAAAATAAAATTCTAATTTGCATCCTGATTTTAATCTGAAAAGATAATGAAACTCCCATTTATGCCAGTATAAATAAAACAGATCAGTAGATAATAACATGCTGGGGAAAAGTTGCTTAGTTTTTCTTTGGTCAGCTTTAGGTCATCTAATAAAAAAAGCTCTCTATTTTAACAGGTTTACAATGTAGAGCCAAAGATGGATAAATCAGAACTGTCATCATAATAGAATTAAATAACAACACAGTAACAGATCAAGCAGTACAACAATAAAACATTTTAAAATGAAGAACAAGTGGGTGAAATATTGAGTAAAGTGTTACAGCTGTAATCTTATTTATAAATAATTATAAATATTTGTGACTATTAGATCTATGTCTTCTTGTAGTTTTACATTTACTTGCATTAGATGATATTGGGTCTGATAGTTGTTGCAGCTATCTTACTGCTTTTATTTATTTATTTATTTATTTATTTATTTATTTATTTATTTATTTATTTATTTATTTATTTATTAAATTTTTATACTGCCCTTCTCCCGAAGGACTCAGGGCGGTGTACAGGGCAATAAATATCAAAATATAAATACAAAAGTTAAAAGAAGTTAAAAGAATTAAATAATCATGCCCAATATAATACAATGCTTAAAACTATGTTAAAATTAGATCCAAACCTAAACCCATCAAACCAGGCCAGATTGTTCAAATAAATAAGTTTTTAAATCGCGCCGGAAGGAGCGAAGGTCGGGGGCCATCCGGAGCTCAACCGGCAAGCGGTTCCATAGGTCTGGCGCGCCCACAGAAAACGCCCTCCCCCTGGGGGCCACCAATCGACATTCTATGATCGGAGGCACCCTGAGGAGGCCCACTCTGTGGGAGCGCACTGGATGGAGGAAAGTTGATGCCGGCAGCAGGTGCTGCCGTAGGTAATCCGGACCCATGCCATTTAGGGCTTTATAGGTCATTACCAGCACCTTGAATCTCACCCGGAGGGCAACTGGCAGCCAATGCAGCTCGCGGAGCAGAGGTGTAACATGGGAGTATCGGGAGACCCCCAACACCACTCGCGCGGCTGCATTCTGCACCACTTGAAGCCTCCGAGTGGTCCTCAAGGGCAGCCCCATGTAGAGAGCATTGCAGTAGTCCAAACGAGAGGTCACGAGTGCATGAGTGCCTGTACGCAAGGCATCCCGGTCTAGATAGGGCCGCAACTGGCGCACCAGGCGAACCTGGGCGAAGGCCCCCCTAGTCACAGCTCCTATATTATCTTCTAAGGAGAGCTGTGAATCTAGAAGGACCCCCAAGTTGCGAGCCCGATCTACGGGGGGTAATAGCTCACCCCCCATATTAATTTAATTTAATTTAATAATTTAATTTGTATACCGCCCTTCTCCCGAAGGACTCAGGGCGGTGAACAGGGCAATACATAATAAAAAACCAGAATACAAAAATTAAAAAATAATTAAACTACAATGCCCATAATAAATTAATACATATTAAAAGTTAAAACCGATTATAAAACCCAGCCCCAACCCATCAGACCAGGCCAGCTTGTTCAAAAAGAAAGGTTTTGAGATCGTGCCAAAAGGAGCGAAGGTCGGGGGCCGTCCGGAGCTCAACCGGCAAGCGGTTCCAAAGGTCTGGCGCGCCCACAGAGAACGCTCTCCCCCTAGGGGCCACCAATCGACATTCCTTGATCGGAGGCACCCTGAGGAGGCCCTCTCTGTGGGAGCGCACTGGACGGAGGGAAGTTGACGCCGGCCGCAGGTGTTGCCGTAGGTAATCCGGACCCATGCCATGTAGGGCTTTGTAAGTCATCACTAACACCTTGAACCTCACCCGGAGAGCAACCGGCAGCCAATGCAGCTCGCGGAGCAAAGGTGTAGCATGGGAGTATCGGGAAGCCCCCAGCACAACTCGCGCAGCTGCATTCTGCACCAGTTGGAGTCTCCGAGTGGACTTCAAGGGCAGCCCCATGTAGAGAGCATTACAGTAGTCTAGACGAGAAGTCACGAGCGCATGAGTGACTGTACGCAAGGTATCCCGGTTTAGATAGGGTCGCAACTGGCGCACCAGGCGGACCTGGGCAAAGGCCCCCCTAGTCAGAGATGGAATATTCTGCGTTTCCCGAGATGCCAACACGCACAGCCACTCAGTCTTGTCAGGGTTGAGCTGAAGCCTGTTCCTCCCCATCCAGACCCGGACCGCCTCCAGGCAACGGGACATCATGTCGAGGGCATCACTGGGGTGGTTTGGGGTTGAAATAAAAAGCTGGGTATCATCAGCGTACTGATGATAACCAACTCCAAAACCACGAATGATCTCACCCAGAGGCTTCATGTAGATGTTGAACAGGAGAGGCAAGAGGACCGATCCCTGAGGAACTCCACAAACAAGGGGCCTCAAGGTCGACCTCTGTCCTCCTGCCAACACCGACTGTGAACGCCCCAGAAGAACTGTGCCTCCCACAGTAGTAATTTTTTCCTTCCTCTCGATTGGCCCATTTGATAAACCCCTAGCCCTCCATCTAATGTAGGCAATTGTGTGCACCTATTTATGTTGATTCTGAAAGATTGGGTAGTTCTAGATGAGATCTTCACTGCACAAACATCTTGCCTTATTGAAGGAATTTTTGAGGTGCTACCTGTGTTTCTCTGCAGCTGCCAAAAAAGCCAACATAGTGCTAGGCTGCATTAACAGAGGGATAGAATCAAGATCATGTGAAATATTAATACCACTTTACAATGCCTTGGTAAGGCCACACTTGGAATACTGCATCCAGTTTTGATCACCATGATGTAAAAAAGATGTTGAGACTCTAGAAAGTGTACAGAGAAGAGCAGCAAAGATGATTAGGGGACTGGAGGCTAAAACATATAAGGAATGGTTGCTGGAATTGGGTATATGTAGTTTAATGAAGAAGGGTGAGGGGTGACATGATAGCAGTGTTCCAATATCTCAGGGGCTGCCACAAAGAAGAGGGAGTCAAGCTATTCTCCAAAGCGCCTGAAGGCAGGGCAAGAAGCCATGGATGGAAACTAGTCAAGGAGAGAAGCAACCTAGAACTAAAGAGAAACTTCCTGACAGAACAATTAACCAGTGGAACAACCTGCCTCCAGAAGCGGTGAATGCTCCAACACTGGAAGTTTTTAAGAAGAAACTGGCCAGCCATTTGTCTCAAATGGTATAGGGTTTCCTGCCTGAGCAGGGGGTTGGACTAGATGACCTCCAAGATCCCTGTGTTGTGATTCAGGGTCAGTCTGTGGGTTGGAGGGGGTTGGAGAGCTTGCTGATGAGAGCCCTCAGCCAGGCCCCTCCCACCTGGTCATGACGCAGACCTAGCTGTGTGAGTCTGACAGCGTGGATGAAGATGACCCACAGCTGGCCCTGTTCAAGGACGCCCGACGCAGGAGGCAGTCAATCAGGAGTAAACAGAGGAAGGCAATGGGGCACCTCGGAAGGAGGCAGAGAGAAGCCACGCCCTGAACTGTATAAAAGGGGAATGCGTGGGAGGGCTGGTTTGCTGAAGGCAACCGCTTGAATAGCTCCTGTTTCATGGTTCGTGTCTTGTTCTGTTTGCTTTTGTGTCCATAAATTTGGCAGGCTTAGTTCCAGCCTCTTGCCTTCTTGTAAAAGGGGTTGTCCCTGCCTTTTCTGCAGGGCCGGTAGCAGGCTGGTACAGAACACCCTGCCAACTTTATTATTATTATTGTTGTTGTTATTTGTTTATTAATCACTTTCTTTATTTTCTCTGGCTTCCTTTCTGGTTATGCTATCAGGTTAGAGTTTCTTAAAGCTTACTGAGATCTGCTAGAGTTGTCAAAATGGAATTAGTGCTGGGGAGATTGACTACCCTTGACTGGGATAGTTTCTGGATTGAGAAGACTTTGTTGCTCCTGATCTGTGTGATTTGCTGCCCTCAGTGCTGCTTCAGTTTGTGTTCTGTAAATGGAGTTTCTTCCTGCTTCAGCTGGAGTTTTCCTGGGCTTTTGCCCTTTTCTAGTTGGAGTTTTGCTCCTTCCAGATGGGTTCAACCACTTTCAGCAAGTATCTGGTTAACTTCTGAGTGCCTCTGCTCTGGTTCCTCTTGCTGTTAACTGATTCCTCAGCTACATTTGTGTCTGCAGGGAAGGGATGAAAAAAATTCAAGATGGTGGCCGCAACCAGAGTTGCTGGATTGCTGGATTGTTTTTTATTTTTTATTTTATTTTAATTCCATTTATATCCCGCCCTTCTCCGAAGACTCAGGGCGGCTTACAAACTTAGCAGTAGCCTTCATTCTATGTATATGCCTGCTTATTAGGGCTTTCACACACACCCCCCAAACGGCATTATTACAAAGTCAGCTTATTGCCCCCAACAATCTGGGCCCTCATTTTACCTACCTCGGAAGGATGGAAGGCTGAGTCAACCTTGAGCCTGGTGGGATGCGAACCTGCACTAATTGCAGGCAGCTGGTGTTACTTAAGGAGGCATTAGCCCACTGCTCCACCAAGGAGCAGGATCCTGTATTGACCTCATTTACTGCCTCTGTATTGCCATGGGTTGACTTGTCAACTGTAATATGGAGTACTTCAAGATGTCTGGGCCCTCTTCAGTCTCTTCTTCTGCTACTCAGCACTTACCAGCATAAGTTCTAGCAGCCTTTTCTTCCTTAACCATGGGCATTATCAGATGTTCAGCCTCCCTTGAAAGTAAGATAATTCTAATTCACCATTCTTTAGCTGGCAGAGTACATGTATTGTATGAGTCAGCTGGGTAGGAGGAAAGCCATGGGGCCTCTCACATATCCAGCATTTGTTTCCTTTCCATGTTATATTTATATATTGGCAACATTATTTGTAAACTGCCAACTTCACTGCCTGGCCTCTTATTATGATGCTATCTTCATGTGCTTTTGTAAAAATGTAAAGATGTCCAGAAGAAAAATGATGTTAAAAATGATTTGGGCTCATAAGAACCAGATTGACAAAATATAATAAATCATTTCTGGGAAGAAGAGCTGGATTGCATGTGTATTAAAATGCTTACCATTACATCATTTCTGTCATATCTTCCGATGTCCTGTATTTTAGTGCAAATGCTGTAGCACATTAGTAGTTAAAACAAATACTGCAGATGTACAATAATACATTCAAGATTTGTGTGTGTGTATATATATATGTATATATATATGTGTGTGTGTGTGTATACATACATACATACATACATACATACATACATACATACATACATATATATATATATATATATATATATATATATATATATATATATATATATATATACACACACATATACTGCCTAATGTGCAATCAGCCCAGGTTCGAATCTCAGAAGGGTATGGCTGACTGATGAAAACAAATAAGTTTGAAATGCATATCAGTCTCCCTTTAATTCTTTGTTAGCAATCTAAAAAATTTACACAAATATGAGCTGTCACTGTTGTGACTACTGCCTGTCGATGGCCTTTGGTTAGGCTGAAACAGGAAATAAAGATTTGTCCCATGTTTGGGGCTTAGCAAGGTAATCTAAATAGTTAACAAGCATTTAACATATATGTATGTATGTATGTATGTATGTATGTATTGCTTACTATAGATTTTTTATTAAGCCCAGGATGGGAGACTCTCCACTTCTTGAAATCCCATAGATTGTAAAACTGCAGACATAGAGTCTGTTATTAATCTCTGGGAACTTTTTCAAAAGTGGACAATACAGATTCACTATTTGTCATACCTGACACTTTGAGTTTTGCTTATTGATGGTGCATCTGATAATTTGCAAAGTTTCTAAAAGGTCAGTATTAAGAAAAGACAGAATATATTAAAACCAAAGAAATGGTTCTTACATACTGTCATTCATGGAGTTAAAGTATAATTAGAATGGGAAGAACTATGAAATGGCAGCAATTTGAAACATGGATAAGCAAAGTACAGTTGAAAATATTTTAGTATCTTTTTTGGGGGGGGTTGCATCCCATTTATTGTCATGGACATTTATTTTGTTTTTTCTTTTGGTAATGCTCATGATGGTCCATGATGCTCTCTTAGCTTGGTGGTTTTCTTGCAAATGTTTCCTTACCAAACTAGGTAACATCATCAGTGCTAGAAGTGGAAGGGTTTGGCTCTTAACTAGTGGCTTGCCCTGTCAGTGTTGATGGGAGGTTATTGGTGTTTTTTTGAGTCCACAGATCAACCTTGAGTTACAAATATTCATTTATATGTATACACACACACACATACCATACACATACACATAGTGTATAAACACATATATACACACAAACATATTTAAATGTTCAGGCATCTATACTTATATATCTATACTTTTACACCCATCTACATATTCTCATATCTATGTGATTGTTTGTAACCCTCAGTTGGGCAAAACAATGTATAATAAGGCAACTATTTTTGAATTAAAATACCTTAAACGGACTAACTTACAGAATTGTCTAAAATCCAGGAGCTGTGAGACAGCAAGTTGGCAAATCTGTGTTCACTGCATTACCACTATCAGTCGTGATCTTTTGATTGTCATTTCCAATGTGCTCTGCCAGCTTTCTGCAAGGAAAGTCAGTGGGAAAACTGGCAGGAAGTTGGAATTTTCTCCCGCTCCTATTGCTTTTTGTTTGCCTGTGGTCATTCTGTTTTTCTGTTTAGATAAGGAAATATCTCTGAAACAATGACACAATAGATTATGGGTTATATGGTATTTTATAAGCATTAGGCAGAAGTTAAACCAACTCCATTAGAATAGAATAGAATAGAATAGAATAGAATAGAATAGAATAGAATAGAATAGAATAGAATAGAATAGAATAGAATAATAACATTATTATCACTTTGAATGTACACTAATGACATACTTTAAAATGAAATTTCGTTGCACACAGCTCTCAAAGGGTCACCACTTCCAATATACACTACATAAATATGACAAAAATAAATACATACATACATACAGTACATACATACAGAATTATGCATATATCCACATATATTGTATGACACAGAGAAACAACAATAGGGAACAAAGCTATTACAGAATCGGATAGTCCTGCTAGAAATACTGTATGTTTCTGCTGTATGTTTCTCATTAGAGAGTTTTCACAGTTTATATCATGAATTTGTTTACTAATAGTAAGATCATGATTTTAGCTCAAGCTTTGATATTGGCCATGTCAGAGCATCATGCCTACATACAAGTTAACGTAACCTAACCCTCTGTAGACTCCTGGCATTTCCAATTTGAAATTATGGTGTTGAAGTTGTACCACCATTTGTGTGTGTGTGTGTGTGTGTGTGTGTGTGTGTGTGTGTGTGTGAATTTGTGTGTCTGTGAGTGAGTGTGGGTGTGCATATGCAATAACAAAGTTGCTCTTTCTGGCCAGCCTTGAGAAAAATTGCCTGCTTAGGCTTGAGGAAAATTGCCTTTGCTAGCTTTTTAGCTGGGCCTTGCATTGGCTGGGAATGCCTGTCGCCAGCTGCAGGTAAAGGTAAAGGTAAGGGGACCCAGGTCTAGTGGGTCAGGGAGAAGGCCGAGGGCTCTGGAAAGTGGGAGAGGGGGAAGAGAGAAGGCCTGTGCATAGGTGGGCTTACCCATCTAATATGTAGACTTCAACTTCCAGAATTTCCCATGCTGGCTGGGAAATTCTGTGAGTTGATGTCCACAGTCCTTAAAGTTCCTGAGGTTGAAAACCCTGCACTAAACCAATGTGGAATCCAGATTAGGGCTAGATTAGGAATGGAGATTCCCTTGGTTCAAATCCCCACTTAGCCTTAGTTTGGCTTTGCTCCAGGGTTTAGAGTTTAAATCCTGGGTTTAGAATTTTTCTGGAGCCCCATCATATTTTTATGACTGTTGTTGTCTTTTCTGGGCAATTACGTTTTAAACTGTGTTTTAATTGTACATTTGATATTTTGTAAGATGCCAAGAATATTTTTGAAACTGAGCAGTTTTAACATCTGATAAATAATATAATAATATAAAACCTCCCCCCCCAACCTATTGATCTACTTGTAAGGGATGTTCCGAGGATAAAGTTATAAAGGTGGACAAGTTATGAGTTCCTTAAAGGTAAGGTCTATTTCTATTTTAAAAAAAGGTAAATAATGACAGGAATGTTCTATTACATGTAATAAATATATAAAATAATAAAATCCAGCTGGGTTAAGCATTCTGAAATCTCACTGATACTAAGAGTACAGTTAAGCTTATGTGTAACTGTCCTTGAAATTAACAGCATTTAATTATGTCTGGATTGCAGTTAAAGTCCCTATTCTTCACCTTACAGAGTTTATGTAAACTATCAAGTCATTCTTTGCTGCACATAAATTATCTGATTAGAGGCTTCTTGGATACTCACATATAGCATTTATTTACCAAGGATTTCTGAGGTCTTAGGCTTCCACAGAGGGATTACTGATGTTAATGTTCTGATGTATGCAGATCATTCATCCTGAGGGATCTATGACAGTGATAGTCAATAATGAGGCAAGAGTATATAGTAGATAAAAATATAATTTCTGTGCCTAAGAATAGGTCCTTTTAAAAAGTACTCCCTTCTACTCAGGAAGCAGCCTTGGTTTCCAAAGTGAAATCACAGATTATTTGACTTGTCTTTTGTTAAACAAATATCACACAGATAAGGTTTCTACCAGAAATTTCCTATGTTTGCACAGTAATATGAATTTTGATGGGACATAATCAACCTTTGCTTATTACAGGCTATTGTAAATGTTTTACCAGCTTCCACCAGCTGGTACAGAATGTTAATTTTTTTTTTGGTTCTCAAGGCAAGAATGGCAAGGCAACCCACTTAGATTGTTGAAAGGAGATGGTAGAAACTACCAGGGAGCTTATAAAGTCACTGAAGCTTTATCAAATTTTATTCCATCTTATATATTAATTTACCAATTCATATACAAATCTGTACATGTGCTTCACTTTCATTTCAAAATCTGGAAGAAAGAGAATGAAGACATATATAGGTATCTATGACAGGTATATGAACTTTTGGAGTTTCCCATATAATTATTGAATGCTTGTATACAATCCATATGTTCGCCCCACTGTCTGCCCATCTGTTTTATAGATGTTGCATTTTTCTCAAACTCTGAATGGCAAAAAGATTTTCTTACTGCAAAATATTTACTACTACCATGATTAATGTGGAAATGTGATTAAAGAAATAGGTCCCTACTTGACAATGTCTGTCACATCACTTAAAGAGATGGAGTGCAATTCTTCCCTTTCTCCGTATCTGTATCATTTTTTAAATTTAAAATATTTATTATTCAGTTTTGGATGACTTTGGAGGTCTTTTTATATTAAGCTGAAACATATATTTATCTCACATTAATGTCAGCTTTTCAATGTAGACTAGGCTAAGAGACTAAAGTAATGTAGCTTACAGTCATGTAAAGCTATAACAATAGAATCTTGCAAATTTGAATGTGCTTCTTTCCTTCCTTTAACTTCAAGAGAACCTATGAACTTAGGACCTGTCTAAGTTTTTTATTCATGATACATTCTTGCTCCACACTCAAATCTCTTTTATCATTGCTTTGATGGTAGCAAGGTCATTCCTGTTCCTCAAGGCCATTCACTTTTCCCTCTACAACTGCCAAAAAAAGGAGCAGGTGCTATCAAGGTATAGAAATGTTTGAAATTTATTATTTGTAACTGAGATGCATACATTTCATAGTCCTACTTCATATTTCTGAAAATTTCAGGATTTCATATTTCTGAAAATTCCATGTTCTTTATGTCTTGTTTTCCAACATCCAACCTTTACAAATCCTGTCTTAAATTGGATTATTATTACAGAACCCGAAGAGTTGATGCATCTTTAGTTTTAAAACTTTGCTTCTTTACATTTGCTGTCTGCTGTCTTCTATTGTATTTCATCACAATCTATATATTTTATTGGCAGGACAACTTGTTGTGTAGGATCATACATTTTCAATAAATGATTCTCTATTATTTGATCTTTTTCTTCCCAGCCTTCCATATACTACAGCAAATTAATATGTCCTATAAGTAATATTTCCATAGGTTTGGGGGATATATGTTATTTGCCATTCACCACTTGTAAGTGATTTTAAAATATACTGTAGGTTACTCTGGTCCAGCAAACGTTATATAAGTTGGAGAAAATGGATTGTATATTTCAGATATGCCACAAAGGTGCCATTAAACAAATGTGGATTATAATTGACTATAATCAATAACAAATGCTGAAGTGATAAACTGCACAGTTACCTCCACTTGCCTGTATGCCAAAATTCATTTGGCAGCCATTTTGAGTTTTAAGACTGCCAAAACAGCATTGCTGAAATGATTATTTAAATAATGCTGTGATACAAAGTCTGCTGGAAAAAAAACATTGTGTGGAAATTACTTCACAGTTAATTACAAATGGGACTAATATCTGTGGTAACTCTGTGACATAACTGTCAGATTCACTGGCAAGACCCGAGCAACATTGCCTGGGCACTTCATTTAGTATGGCTCTAGGCCAGGGGTCAGCAACCTGAAAAAGAAAAAGAGCCACTGGGAACCGGTTCCATCACACACCAAAAAAAGTGGGAGCCGCGTGTGTGCGTCCATGCACACACATGTGCAAAAAACATTTTGCGCATGCGCAAAACGTTTTTTCTTGTGCATGCGCAGATGCGCGCAGTTGCCATTTTTTAATGTATGATGGAACCAGTTGCGTGACGGCGACGGCCCGTTTGCAGAGCTACCGCCTTCGGAGGAAGGCGGCAGCTCTGCAAACGGGCTGCGGCAGCTTTCCCAACAAGCGGCGCCACTGCCCTTTCCCAAAGAGCGGTTTGGAGGCGTGCGCACCTCCGTTCGTTCGGAGAGGTGCGCGTGCACCTCTCGGAGCGGGCAGCGGCGCCGCTTGTTGGCAAAGCTGCCGCGGCCCGTTTGCAGAGCTGCCGTCTTCTTGCAAACGGGCCATGGCAGCTTTCCCAAAGAGCGGCGCCGCGGCCCATTCGCGCGGAGGTGCGCGTGCACCTCTCCAAAGGTTTGGAGAGGTGCGCGCGCACCTCCGCTCGTTCGGAGAGGTGCGCGTGCACCTCCGCTTGTTCAGAGAGGTGCGCGCGCACCTCCGCTCGTTCGGAGAGGTGCGTGCGCACCTCTCAGAGCGGGCAGCGGCGCCGCTTGTTGGGAAAGCTGCCGCGGCCCGTTTGCAGAGCTGAAGCCTTCGGCAGCCTGCAAACGTGCCGCGGCAGCTTTCTCAAAGAGCGGCGCCGTGGCCCGTTCGCGCGGAGGTGCGCGCGCACCTCTCCAAAGGTTTGGAGAGGTGCACGCGCACCTCCGCTCGTTCAGAGAGGTGCGCGCGCACCTCTTGGAACGGGCAGATGCGCCGCTTGTTGGGAAAGCTGCCGCGGCCCGTTTGCAGAGCTGCCGCCTTCGGCAGCCTGCAAACATGCCGCGGCAGCTTTCCCAACGAGCGGCGCTGCTGCCCGTTTGCGCGGAGTTGCACGCGCACCTCTCCAAAGTTTTGGAGAGGTGCGCGTGCACCTCCGCTCATTCGGAGAGGTGCGCACGCACCTCTCGGAACGGGCAGTGGCGCCGCTTGTTGGCAAAGCTGCCGCGGCCTGTTTGCAGAGCTGCTGCCTTCCTCTGAAGGCGGCAGCTGTGCAAACGGGCCGCGGCAGCTTTCCCAACGATTGGCGCCACTGCCTGTTCGGGCGGAGGTGCGTGCTTTCCTCTCCAAAGGTTTGGAGAGGTGCGCGCGCACCTCCGCCCATTCGGAGAGGTGCACGCGCACCTCTCCAAATGGGCGGTGCCACTCTCCATTTGGAGAGGTGCACGCGCACCACTGCCCGTTCGAAGAGGTGCGTGCGCACTGGGCGGCTGGGAGCCGCAGGAGATGGCTCAAAGAGCCGCATGCGGCTCCGGAGCTGCGGGTTGCCGACCTGTCCTCTAGGCTGTCTGATGCATGATTTGGTGCAGCTAGATAAGAATTCTGATTGCATACTAAAAGGAAGTTACTATAACAGTGGATTGTCCTTTGTCACAAGGAAGATGCAATTCTTTTTAAAACATACAGTCTCCATACACAGAGCCAGTTTTTGGCTGAGTAGGCACTGACCGAGGGTGCAAAAGTTTGGGTGGTGCTGATTCCCACTTCTTTTGAACCATTCTAGAAATGCAAATGTCCGTTTGGAAAAGGTGGCACCGTTGGTCACTGTGACTTGATTATGTGCCATCTAGTCATTTTCGACTCCTTAGCAACTACATAGATTTTTTTCCCGTGACAATCTGTCCTCATCCTATTCTTTCAAGTTTTCCAATGGTGTAGTCCATCGACCATCCTGCTGGTCACCCTCTTCTTCTCTTTCCTTCTAATTTTCCCAGCATTAGAATATTTTTAAGAGAGTTAGGTCTTTGCATAATTGTCCAAAGTAGGATCATTTGAATCTAGTCATCTGTGCCTGTGGTGAGAACTCTGAGTTGATTTATTCAGTGATCCATTGGTTTGATATCTTGGCTTTCCACAGTATTCTCAGGAATTTTCTCCAACACCAAAGTTCAGAAGCGTCAGTACTTTTCTTATCCTGCTTCTCTGACTTACAGGCTCCATATATTTTTGAGGTAGGAGTGCCTGCACACACACACACACACACACACACACACACACACACACACACACAGACACACGTACTTCTGATGGTTTTTTTCCCTCCAACATTTTGTACTAGTCAACCTTGAACTGTGTGACTTTTAGTTTGTTGATGTAACTGATATCTCTGCCTTGATCCTTATTGTCATTTCTCGTTCTAACTAGAATAACTGGAAATGTTCAAACCCTAGCTGGAGTAAATTAGATACATTGGATATTCTGCAGTTCGGATACATCACAGTGGATCATTTAAAGGACTTGGCTTGGAAGTTATGTTTTTTTGGACTCCAAGCTGGAACAGTCTCTGAGAGATCTAGGTTTGGAGACATGACTTTTGTTCTTTATATAATTTTAAGTTTGAGCTTAAGGGAAAGCTGCTCTTGCCCATCAGATCTTCAGGGTAGGCCAAGGCAGGAAGCAAATATGCAAAGGTTACAGAAATGCTACTATACTGTAGAATATAGTAACAGAATCTTGAAGAACTGCCAGAATTTCACTTGTCCCAAGTATACCAAACAGAATCAAGGCAGGGTTTTTTGAGTTTAGTTTCATCCCTTCTCCAAGACTGCATTTCTGTTTTTCCTCTTTTAATAGCTCCCACATGCCTGTAGATCAAAGTGATCTCCATATTCCTTTATACCACTCAGGACAAACACTGCTTTGTCTCTATGTAATTCTTACTAAAGTTATAGCAGTATTTTCAATAATATTCTTACATTTATATCCCTAAAACTTAAATATAACACTCTAAATATAATAATTGAATGTCTATACATCTTCTCATAAAAAGGCTTTTTGTTTTTGTCTTGATATAACCCAGGTTTTTGATAGAGGGATTGATGGGACTTTAGATACAAAAGGTTGAGAATCATTGCTTTAGCTATTCTGAAGCACTGTAAACACTGGGTTGCCTTCTAGAGCAATATGTTTGCTTTCACCATGTGGGATTCATGTAGTCTGATGGATACAGTTTCCCTTGCTTAAATTCTCCATTTATTAATTTATCTTGAAAAATTTAGTTTTATTTGATGATTTGGAAGAAACCAAAATTTATGGAATACCTCTACCCAGCATCTTGAGATCATTATAACTATTTATTTATTGTGTTCCCTTTTCTTTTTAAAACCACATTATTTGGAGCTTATCCCATCTCCCTATCACCATTATGGGAAGCCTTCTTGATCCATTCTATGTTGTGTTATACTCACGGGAGATTTCAGGTTGTATGCCTGGCAAAATGTCAACTCCAAAACTGAGCATGCAACTACTGTTTCAGCTGTCATTAATCAGGAAGCGATATCCTTTGCATCACATTTTCCCAGTAGTAATGTATGGCTATGAGGATTGCACCATAAGGAAGGCTGAGTGCCAAATAATCGATGCTTTCAAATTGTGGTGTTGGAGATGACTCTTGAGAGTCACTTGGACTGCAAGGAGATCAAATCAATCAATCCTAAAGGAAATTATTATTATTATTATTATTATTATTATTATTATTATTATTATTATTATTATTATTATTATTATTATTATTATTATTATTATTATTATTATTATTATTATTCCATTTATATCCCGCCCTTCTCCGAAGACTCAGGGCGGCTTACAAGCTTAGCAGTAGCCTTCATTCTATTATATGCCTGCTTATTAGGGCTTTCACACACCCCCAAGCGGCATTATTACAAAGTCAGCTTAATTGCCCCCAACAATCTGGGTCCTCATTTTACCTACCTCGGAAGGATGGAAGGCTGAGTCAACCTTGAGCCTGGTGGGATGCGAACCTGCACTAATTGCAGGCAGCTGGTGTTACTTAAGGAGGCCTTAGCCCACTGCTCCACCAAGGCTCTTAACCCTGACTGTTCTTTGGAAGGACAGATACTGAAAGTAAAGCTTAAATATTTTGACCACCAAATGAGAAGAGAGGACTCATTGGAATATACCCTGATGTTGGAAAGGATTGAAGGCAAAAGGAGAAAGGGATGGCAGAAGATGAGATAGTTATAAAGTATCATTAACACAATGCATGTGAATTTGGGCAAACTCTGGAAACAGTGGAGGCCAGGCAGGTTTGCTCTGGTCCATGGTGTAACAAAGAGTCAGACACGGCTTAGCGACTGAACAACTCTTATGGAAAATGTAATTCTTAACCACTTTTGTGTGGAAAATTCAATTATAAAATACTTCTGTTCACTTCACTTAAAAGATATTTTATATTTTCTCCTGGTGATGCATTTATAGGCATGCAGATTCACAGATATGTAAGTTTGTATGTATAGGGAAATGGAGGGGTTCTTCTAACAATAAGGCAGGTATTGTTTGTATGTGCATGACTTAATGTGGGAGCTTTTTAAAGTGAAGGAAGTGAAACAATGATTTTATTTTCCTAATCATTGATTTTAAAGATTAATATAATAGTGTAAAATCCTGGGAAACAAACGTGTGAACTTGTCTTAAAACATGATCAGTATGTTTTCTTCTGTTTTGATGGCTGACATACATTATGGCCTCCAGGGTATTTTGTTTGCTTGTTTAGTTTTTTTAGACAATCAGATACACAATTTTACAAAATGTAGCTCAGACTTGTACAGTCTTCTATTTATAAACAGGTTACTCTCCAAGAGTCTGTTCATAAGTCAGTTTTGTTCATAAGTCCCAACAAGTATTTAAAAACAGGCACAGTACTGTTCTTACCTTATTTAACTTAATTCCAGACATACTGTAATTCATAGTCACTATATAAAGGAAGGGGCGGTATGGTGGGTCAGTGGTTAAGATGCTGGTCTTGTGGGAAAGCTGGAAAGCCAATAGCCCAGGTTCGAGACCTGAGTGTGTCATCATCATCATCATCATCATCATCATCAAGTTGGCAGGGACCTTGGCTCAGGCAGGAAACCCTATACCATTTCAGACAAATGTCTGTCCAGTCTCTTCTTAAAAACTTCCAGTGTTGGAGCATTCACCGCTTCTGGAGGCAGGTTACTCCACTGGTTATTTTTTCTAACTGTCAGGAAATTTCTCCTTAGTTCTAGGTTGCTTCTCTCCTTGACTAGTTTCCATCCGTTGCTTCTTGTCCTGCCTTCAGACGCTTTGGAAAATAGCTTGACTCCGTCTTCTTTGTGGCAGCCCCTGAGATATTGGAACACTGCTATTATGTCCCCGCTCGTCCTTCTCGTCATTAAACTAGGCATACCCAATTCCAGCAACTGTTCCTTATATGCTTTAGCCTCCAGACCTCTAATCATCTTTGTTGCTCTTCCCTGTACTCTTTCTAGAGTTTCAACATCTTTTTTACATCGTGGTGACCAAAACTGGATGCAGTATTCCAAGTGTGGCCTTATCAAGGCATTGTAAATAATATTAATAGTTCACATGATCTTGATTGTATCCCTCTGTTAATGCAGCCTAACACTGTGTTGCCTTTTTTGGCAGCTGCAGCACACTGCTGGCTCATATCTTAAGTTATTGTCCACTAGGACTCCGAGATTCCTATCACAGTTGCTATTATTGAGCAAGGTACCACCTATCCTATACCTGTACAGTTGGTTTTTCATGCCTAAATGTAGAACTTTACTTTTTTCACCATTGAATTTCATTTTGTTAGATAGCGGCCAGTGTTCCAGTTTGTTCGGATCCTCCTGTATCTTAAGCCTATCTTCTGGAATGTTGGCTATTCCTGCCAGTTTGGTGTCATCTGCAAATTTGATGAGTTCTCTATCTATCCTCGTCCAAATCATTGATGAAGATGGTGAAGACCACTGGGCCTAGAAAAGAGCCCTGGGGCACCCCACTACACACTTCCCTCCATGTAGATGCAGTTCCATTGAGGAGCACATGCTGAGTACGGCCACTCAGCTAGCTACGAATCCATCTGGTGGTGATGCTGTCTAAGCCACATTTTTCTATCTTATCAAGTAGTAGGTTGTGATCTACTTTCTCAAATGCCTTACTGAAGTCCAAGTAAATCATATCCACAGCATTCCTCTGGTCCACTAATTTTGTCACTTGGTCAAAGAATGCAATAAAATCCTGCCAACCTAACAGTTTGAAGGCATGCAAATGCAAGTAGATAAATAGGTATCATTTTGATGGTAAAGCAGTCTGTGATGTCATGCTGCCACATGGCCACAGAAATTTCTTCGGATAGTGCTCTTGAATGGTCTTGAAACAGAGATGAACACTGCCCCCTATAGTTGGCAACAATTAGTGGAGTAAAATTCGCAGGGACTCCTTACATAAAGGAAGAACACCACAAACTAAACACGATGGGACTAGCGACAGATAGGAAGAGATAGCATCCAAAATGGTATATGCTCAGCCTCTCAACATGTGATGCTGCTGACAAGCATGTGTGTGCAGCATGCTGTAAACTAACACATTCCCACCTTTCCAGGACCTTCTAGGTTGGAATTGTGGACAGGTTTGTTTTTATATCAGCAAAGGTTTGTAACTCAAAAGTTTGTAAGTAGAGGACTATCTGTAACGAGTTCTGGCTGAGAGAAAAAATGGACTCTTTTGTGGGAGAACTCAATATATGCTAGCCAAGAAAATCAAACCACCAACAAGCTTTCATTAGAAATATACTAGAGGATTGTGTACTTGAATGCCTGGAAATTATTCTTCACAAATTAAATTAAAATGATTTAAAATAAATTAAATTAAAATAATTTAATTACTGTAATTGAAACACTGAAAAATGTTAGCAATTATATATTCTCTGCTTAGTTCTGGTGGGGTAGAATTGAGAAATGAGCCTATCAGCAGAATGCAAAATTAAATACTAAGTGTACAGCTTTTTCCCATTAATAGAGGACAGGTGCAGAGTCAAAGACACTACCCAGTATTAAGAATGTAGGTGTATTCACAAAGCCGTCCTCAACTTTCAATGGAGCCTGACCTGAACAGTCACCCTGCAGCTGCAGCACTGTGTTAAGTATTATATAGAAGACACTGTCTTACTTATTCTTCCTTGGTTAACCTGTGAACTTGGTAGGGTCACCAGGCTAATTGTGTAAGACGAAGCAGGGCAGTGGCATTGACAAAAAGGTTTATTGTAGTGTTGTAGTAAATGGATAATAGAGGGCATCTGATGACAAGCTTTCAAAACCGTTTTCAATACTCACATTTGTTTGTAAATCTGGGGAGGGTGGAAAGGGACGAGAACAAATAGGATGGTTTGGGGAGAAGGATTCACTGGGCAAATAATAAATGTGGATTGTTGCCTGTTAAAGCTGGGGAGTGGCAGTTTGGGGGAGGGAAACTGTGCTCATTCTTTTACAGCATAAGCTTACACTTTGCTTTATTTTCAAAGAACAAATCTTGGAGGCACTGGGAATAGAGGGGCTTAATGGTGATCTCAACATCCCTGCTGTTAATTTTGATCACGATGGGGATTTATTCCGCAGAAATCAATAGAAAGCAGCGCATCAGTCATTCTGACAGAGCTGCTTTAAAGTCAACATTAGGAACAAAGTAATTAATTACTAAAGAGAAGCTTTCCCTTTTTGGCATGCTAGGGAGGCCCATGCAACTTATTTTGTTGCAAAGTATATCTCAATGTCAGTTGAGCTTTTTATTCATTTTTCAGTTTATGGGTAGTAGGCCAAGAATTCATTCTTACCTAAGATCCAGCTGTAGGTCTCACAATCGCTGTTGTTTTACCACTCAAATTGTTTGGAGTCTATTTTATTTGTGAAAAGCAAATAAAATAGACCCCTAAATTTTGCAAAAATTATAATCAATTAAAATGGAAAAAATCTTTAATGGTATGTGCTGAAAATGTGAAAAAAATTGTCTTCAAATGCCTGTCTCTCCATCCTCCCAAGATTGGGCAGTGTAGGATGAGAAGGAAAAGGGAAGGAAGGAGTATTTTGAAAATTCAGAGTCTGCCTATAACTGGAGGAAGGGAGAAGAAAAAAAATATGAAGGATGGACAGCATCAGATACTGGGGTATAGTACTACTGGTAGGAAAAGGCAGGAAGATTCCCCCCCCCACCCCACCAGAGAAAATATATTCTGCTTCAGATGCCAAAATAGTTTGACCATGCACATTCTGTACCTTCATTTGGAGGTATGGCTATGTGCACCTGCAGGAGAATGCCTGGGGGCAAATTATAACACGCCGGATGATGTGATCATGCAAATGCTACATTTACATTCTTGCATCAGTATCTATTGCCATGTCAACAACACCACTAGTCAGGGCTTGGAAAAAATTGCCACTGTACTTTAAGAATGGCTTGAGCTTATTCAGATGAATGTGTTTTATGGATATATTCCAACTGAATGCTCTAAGAATGTATGTATGTATGTATGTATATTATATACGTAGGCTTAAGGCACCTCCATATCAATGCTTTGTACTACTTTGGGATTGAGTACTGACAGGTTGATCTCATGACATCTCATGATTCAGACATTGCTATCTGAATCAATTTATTTCTGAATGCTCCAGTTTATTGGAAACAGAAACAAAGCTGATATTTTTCTTTGAATTATTACAGCTCTGCAGAACTTACAATGTTAAATTTCATATTGGTGGGAAATTTTGCCATGCCCTGCTTCCTGGGTTCAATGCAGCCACTATTTCAAATACATTTTATTTTATTTACAATGTTTGTATCTCATCCACATCTCGTGACTCTGGGCCAGTGCTGTTATCTATCCCAGAAATTCAATTTTATGTTCATGGACATTATATCTTCCTGTATACAGGATAAAAACTGATTTTCCTCTCCCCAGTTCAACTACTATAACAATACACAACTATGGAGTTACTGTGAAAATGACCTGACAGTTTAGATTTACAACTGAATGAGTTCAGCAATTGGCTTCAGTCCATGTCCTTCAAATCTATGATCACTACAGTCTGTAGATCACATGGCTTGTCATACATTCTATGGTGAAATTTGTAAAGTGCATCTTCATCAATTTTAGATTACTGCTTGCATATATTTTTGAAAATAAAGATTTGTAAGAAAAATATTGCAATTTAAATACCAGTCTTTCTGATGCTGTAAACGTAATTTGCTATAAATGTAGGCTTAAGATTTTTTTTTAGCTTTTTGCTGTAATTTTTGTTGCAGATGGCAAGAAAGTTTATTTTCTTTTCCAGCTGACTATGTTGTTTGTCACTTCAGATTTCTGGTAACCCTATGGAAGAAGGAGGCAATTTTTGTCACCCCAGTTCCATTTAGGAAACAGGATACTAAATAAATGTTGGTCTTAGCTTTACTCTGTTGGTTATCTAAAAAAAAAGGATAGTTTGTGTTCTTTGCACATGTTCTACTTTTCAAGGTCAGCAAAAGTGAGGACAATCAAAACTGTGTTTTAGGAAGCGTGGGGCACTGGAAATGCTAGTGGCATGGAAATTAAATTATCTGTTGATAATATTGGATGCTGACTTTTGTTACCATTCACGAACAGGCTATTATCATGGCTGCAGTAAGCTTGTCTGGATATTGTTCTTTTTTTTTGAAGGATATGTTTATGTTAATTCAGACTTAATTGCCTTGGTACTATCAAAATGTGTACAGTATTAAAGCACAACACATCTGGAAGTGCCAAGTTGGGGAAGATTCTTTTAGTGCGTTAGTGTAAACAAAATTTTCACAGGAGCTTACCTTGTTATAACAGCTGCTTGGGAAAAAATGAGACTCAAAGGTTTGCAGACAGAAAGAAACAGAGCAGTCAGTAGGCTGGAAGAAAAAAGGTTCTCCTGTTTTCCAGATATTCCTTTCCATTTTTAGTGTCAGCTTGCTGACCCAGAGTCCACCCCTACCCCCAATTACGTTTACATTCCAACAGCAGTGTATATACTACAGGTAGTCCTCGACTTACAACAGTTCAATTAGTGACCATTCAAAGTTACAATGGCACTGGAAAAATGTGACTTATGACCATTTTTCACAGGTGCAACCTTTGCAGCATCCCCATGATCATGTGGTCAAAATTCAGATGCTTAGCAACTGGTTCATATTTGCTGTGTCCCAAAGTCATGTGATCATCTTTTGCAACCTTTTCACAAGCAAAGTCAATGGGGTAGCCAGATTCACTTAACTACCAGGTTACTAACTTATTAACTGCAGTGAGTCACTTAACAACTGTGGCAAGAAAGGTTGTGAAATGGGGCAAACTCACTTAACAAATGTCTCACTTAACAAAATAAATTTTGGTCTCAATTGTAGTCGTACATAGGTTGAGGACTACCTGTACTGATTACTGATTTAGAAACTCTTGTCTATCCTATGTTAAAAGGTAAAGGTAAAGGTTCCCACGCACATGCGTGCTAGTCGTTTCCGACTCTAGGGGCCGGTGCTCATCTCCGTTTCAAAACCGAAGAGCCAGCGCTTGTCCGAGGACGTCTCCGTGGTCATGTGGCCGGCATGACTAGACGCCAAAGGCGCACGGAGCGCTGTTACCTTCCTACCGTAGTGGTCCCTATTTTTCTACTTGCATTTTTACGTGCTTTCGAACTGCTAGGCTGGCAGAAGCTGGGACGAGTAACAGGCGCTCACTCTGTTACGCGGCACTGGGGATTCGACCCGCCAAACTGCCGACCTTCTGATTGACAAGCTCAGCGTCCTATGTTACTGTTGGCTTAAATACTTCCTCACTGACCTGGTGATGAATGAAACTGTGATGTACATGGATCACTTGAAAAGCTGAATGGAGAAATAATGATTGCTGTTTTTGTTAGAATTGCTATGATCTTTTATTTATTTGCTTCTATTAGAAGGAAAGCTCTCAAAGTTTCATGCCTTGATTGTAGGCTGTACCCTGATATATCTCTTCTCTACCCCCACCAATCAAAAGGATTTGCTTTTGAATTATAGGAAATAATAGGTTAGACTGAAATGCATATAATCATAATAAAGCGATTTTAATGTCATTACAGTCTTTTCATCCTCTATATGAATACTTTCATTAAAAAATCTTTAAATAGAAGGTTTTTATCTCTTAAAAACAACTTAGTAATATGAGGACTTCGTCAGAGAGATAGAGATAGAGATAGAGAGATAGATGATAGATGATAGATGATAGAGAGAGACACAGAGAGAGAATAGCAAAAAATCAGAAGGGAAAGAAAAGTTTCAGATTGGGCAATAAATAATATTTTCTATATGCTTTTTTCCTTTCTGCATTTGCTGGAAAGAATCAGAACCTAAGAAACAAGGTTTCCCCCTTCTTATTCCATTTACTAGCTCTTGACAGAATGCAATCATTTTTATACCAAGTTGATAGTGCTGTTCTTGAAAGGATTTCACAAATTGTATGTATTTACAATTATATTCACAGTCTTTATTCTGTCTCTAGTATGCTTGGGTGTCTGTTGTTTTACTATTTCAGAAGAAGTTTCTATATGTAAGAAAACAGTCACTTTTTTAAATGAAAAACTTCAAATGTATTGCCGAGTAGTGTCCAGATGAAGATAAATTATTGTTAATATGGAATGGGGAAATCGTAAAACAGTTAATAAGATTATTGCATTGTCTCTATGATTTGTTATTGTGAACTTTATATTCATTATATGAATCAATTAGCTGCTTAACACAGAGAAAATTATAACTTGGACAACAGTTTGATCCATATGAAGGAGGAGACTGGAAAGAATCAGGAAACAAAGGAAGAAAGAAAAAGCCTTGGACAAGAAATTTATGGTTTTATATGAAACAGAAAAGGTTCAAACTAATTCAAAGGCTAGAATTTAAAATAATTGAAGATTGCATTATTGGCAATGAATCAAATGGGAGTGCTCTGGAAAATAATTTAAACATTTTCAGATAATTGTTAGATTCTGATTTCCTAGTTTCTTGGCTTCCTCAGCCTGATGCCCTCCAGATGCACTCAGAGCAGCAACTCTAAGTATCCGTAGCCATTGTGGAATTTGAAGGTTTTAGCTTCAATCATCTGCAGATTGGACAGGTTAGAAGAAGCTGTTGTGGGAGCTCATAGTCCATCCTTTTTATCCGCAGAGCAACTGTGAGGTAGGCAAGCCTGGAAATAGTAATTAGCCCAAAAGCACTTACAGAGCTTGATGGGTTGTAGGAGAACAGCAGTGACTTCTAAAGATACCTTTCTGATATCTAGGGATGCAGTGCACATTTTAGTCCTGAACTGGCTTTTCCCATCTTGCACTCTTTCCCAAAATTACAGTCCCAGCACTTCAGGAGGGCTCTCTTTGTGGGAAAGCTATTATAAATTCCTAATAACTCTAGTCAACATATAAAATAATGGATATTGGGAAACATAACACAGTAGCCTTGGAGGACTGTACATTTCTCATTCCTGACCAAAATATAACAAAATAATCATAGTGGATCATGGCATACCACGATGTCCATTTTTAATGTCCCAGATCTTTATTATAGTAGTATGAGATGTTACAATGTATATTGCTATTTTTTTTTAGAAATTGTGGGTTAACTCTTTAGTACTCAGTGGACATCATTTTGCCAGGTTCGTCTGCCAAAACTGCTTCTTTTGAGAGCCAATTATGTCCTCAGTGATAATCTCTTGCCAACCTGACTTACAGTAAATTGGCTTTTTTTATTGTCTCTCGTTTTCCCTAGCATTGGAGTTTTCTCCAGTAACTTCTTCCTCTGTATTTTATCTCCAAAATACATAAGCTTTAGCTTCATTATGAATACTTCAAATGAGCCATCTAGTTTTATTGTTGGGCAGGGTTTGGTAACCATGGTCTAGAAAACAGATTTCCTGACATTTGTCCAGCAACTGTGGCTGGCATCTTCAGTGGCAAAGTCATCTACTACATAGACCACAGGCAACTGAGCAGGGACTGAATAGGCTTCTGTCTTTATAGCCAGGTGTTCTGACTTCTGCTTGGCTTTTTAGCCAAACTTGTTGGTCCCGGTTCATGAGTACTCATCTCTGACTAGTTCTTTGTGCCTAACACTGATTGGTCATTTTGGTGGCATTGATTCCTGATTGATCCTTCGTTCATGCTTGCTTCTGATTAGTCATTTTTGGAGTGTTAGATTCCAGAATGGTTTTTGGTTTCTGCAAGGTTCTGATTGGTTGGTCTGAGAAGCTGAGTTCTGATTGGGCCTTGTTCAGGCAAGTTTCTGATTTGCCCATTTAGTTTTACTTTCCCTAATATCATTTTTTTCTTGTTCTTGTGCTTCAAGTTATGAACAGTTTTCTTCAGCAGAGGCATTTTTTTTCAGGCTTTCTGATGGTCCAGCTTTCACATTGATAAGTTACAATTGGGAACACCTTGGCCCTGCAATACATATTTTTTTGTCAGTGTGATGTTTCATTTCTGACATAATTTTTCTCACAAAATAGCAGATGACTGTAATTCATGGCTACAGTCACTTGTTTATTTTGCTTTAATATCTGTTTCTTGATTTATTATATGCTGGTTTATTACAATAATGTAATGTAATGCAATGCAATGCAATGCAATGCAATGCAATGCAATGCAATGCAATGCAATGCAATGCAATGCAATACATAAAGAAGGCAAACTGTTCTTTTCTGCCAATTTGTTTTGGCCTGGTATTGCATGCTTTTCTAATATATTTATTTATTTTTTGTTGTTAGCTGCGGTCGTGTCTGACCCATCACGACCCCATGGATAACATTCCTCCAGGCCTTCCTGTCCTCTACCATCTTCTGGAGTCCATTTAAGCTCACGCCTACTGCTTCAATATTTATTTTTAAAAAATGTTAAATAATAGTATACAAAGAAAAGCATGAAAAAAATAATATAGACAAAAGAATAACTACTATGTATATTTAAAAAAAGCATGAGAGAATATACTAGTAACACATTCTCCTGTTTCTTTCATTTGTCTCCCGAACCAATAATTTCAATTTAAAGGTTTATGCTTCACTGACCATTAATGATTGTTGTTAGTTCCTTTTAAGTCCTAGAAACCAAATGTCAAATATCTAAATCTGCATTAGATATTGACATAACTTTAGCAACAGTTTTGTTTTTATACCTTTTTATCTTCACTAGAGAGGTGACGGTAAACTTGACCACCAGGAGGTATGATGTGATCAGTTTCATTCTTTTGGAACTCATCAGAAAGGGAGGGGGATGGGCAGCCAGATTTTATTCCGTGTACTTCAAACGATCTACCTGGAATTGTATTCACAGACCTTTGCACTTTAGATGACTGTATGCAGTTCAGTATCATTAGAAGCTCAGTGGTTTCAGTTGGAGATACAATATATACAGTAGAAGCCATCAGAATGGTAGATAGATAGATAAATACATAGATAGATAGATAGATAGATAGATAGATAGATAGATAGATAGATAGATAGATAGATAGATGATAGATAGATAGATAGACAGATGATAGATAGACAGACAGACAGACAGACAGACAGACAGATAGATAGATAGATAGATGATAGATAGACCATTTTCCTTCAGCTCTCAGAGCAGATATACAACATTATGTCATATGAGGTGTCGGTGGAATTTCTCTGTTTGTTCACAGTGTCATATTTTCAGTTACATTGACTTCTAGGAAGGAACAGATTCCTTAATCTTCAACAAGAGAGTTCTACAGCATTCATCACTACTAACCATCCAAAATGTAGCATCAGCATATCTAAGGTTGCTGATATTTTTTCCAGCAATTTCAATTTCTTCTAGTTCAACATTTCTCACTATACATTCAGCATATAAAAATAATAAATAAAGGTGACCGTAGATCACTCTGGCATACTCCTTTACCAGTTTTGAACCATTTAATTTCCATTTTCAACTCTAAGTACTACTTTTTGATCATCATGTAAATTCTTTAATAATATATTCCAGTACAATTTATATAGTAAGCCTCCCAGAGTTTCCTTTTGGTAAGATGGGCAGCCAATACATTTTTAAATAATTTAAATAAATAAATACATACATACATACATACATGCATGCATACATGCATACATACATACATACATACATACATACATACATACATACATACAGTGGCTATTAAATGAATGTGACCCATTGAATCCAATAGGCATTTTTTACTGAATAACGATGTAAACATCTGTTTCTGGTAAAAAAAAAATGTAAATTGAGATCATGTGACCACAGAATGCTACAAATGGCCATAAATGCATGGCAGTTGCTAAGCGCTTAAAATGTGACCACAGTGGGGGTATTGGAACTTCAAACTGAGTCATTAGTAGCTTGGGAGAGGGTGTTCATTGCAACTTTGACTGGTTGCTAAATGGCTGTAAATTGAGGAATATAAATTCTATTTGAGTTCCTTAGCCATGTGGCAGTATGAAGCACTTATTTATAAAACCAGTATTTATGGGGCCTTGCTTGGTATAGACACCTGGCAAATGGCGGATTTAATTTGTATGAGAGAAGGGAAAAAAGCCAGCTGACCATGTTTATCTATTTCCTTTTTTGCTCTGGGGGATATTTTTCAGTGCATAACTGTAAAAACCATGTAATCCTTATTTTAAAATCTACTTTCCTAATGAATTATACTGATTTGCTTGAAATTACAAGACTGGAAAAAGAAGAAAGAAATTGTGTTGTGATTCTCTCTTATAGCAGAAATATTATTTTATGACTTATGACTGTTGTGTATAATGTTTATTTTAAAATAAAGATGGTATTCCTGCCCAATTGTAGAAGTGTGCATAGAATCATCAAACTTTAAAAAGAAATAACAGTACTTACCACTGTGAAAAACAGATTCACCACAAACTTCAAAATCTCAGAAGGAAGCTCAAGATTCTGTGGACTCAGACAATACCGGTGAAACTCGAAAAATTAGAATATCGTGCAAAAGTTCATTTATTTCAGTAATGCAACTTAAAAGGGGAAACTAATATATGAGATAGACTCATTACATGCAAAGCAAGATAGTTCAAGCCGTGATTTGTCATAATTGTGATGATTATGGTGTACAGCTCATGAAAACCCCAAATTCACAACCTCAGAAAATTAGAATATTACATGCAATCAATGAAACAAGGTGTACATAGAACAATATCGGACCTCTGAAAAGTATAAGCATGCATGAACGATTGCTGGAATTGGGTATGTGTAGTTTAATGAAGAGAAGGGTGAGGGGTGACATGATAGCAGTGTTCCAATATCTCAGGGGCTACCACAAAGAAGAGGGAGCCAAGCTATTTTCCAAAGCACCTGAAAGCAGGACAAGAAGCAATGGATGGAAACTATTCAAGGAGAGAAGCAACCTAGAACTACGGAGAAACTTCCTGACAGTTAGAACAACTAACCAGTGGAACAACCTGCCTCCAGAAGTGGTGAATGCTCCAACACTGGAAGTTTTTAAGAAGAGACTGGACAGCCATTTGTCTGAAATGGTATAGGGTTTCAGGGGGTTGAACTAGATGACCTCCAAAGTCCCTTCCATCATCATCTTCTTCTTCTTCTTCTTCTTCTTCTTCTTCTTCTTCTTCTTCTTCTTCTTCTTCTTCTTCTTCTTCTTCTTCTTCTTCTTCTTCTTCTTCTTCTTCTTCTTCTTCTTCTTATTATTATTATTATTATTATTATTATTATTATTATTATTATTATTATTATTATTATTACTCAATACTTGGTTTGGTCCCCTTTTGCAACAATTACTGCCTCAATGCGGCGTGGCATGGAAGCTATCAGCCTGTGGCACTGCTGAGGTGTTATGGAAGACCAGGATGCTTCAATAGCGGCCTTCAGCTCTTCTGCATTGTTCGGTTTCATGTCTCTCATCTTTCTCTTGGCAATGTCCCATAGATTCTCTATGGGGTTCAGGTCAGGCGAGTTTGCTGGCCAATCAAGCACAGTAATCCCACGGTCATTGAACCAGGTTTTGGTGCTTTTGGCAGTGTGGGCAGGTGCCAAGTCCTGCTGGAAAATGAAGTCAGCATCCCCATAAAGCTCGTCTGCGGAAGGAAGCATGAAGTGCTCCAAAATCTCCTGGTAGACGGCTGCATTGACCCTGGACTTAATGAAGCACAGTGGACCAACACCAGCAGATGACATGGCACCCCAAATCAACACAGACTGTGGAAACTTCACACTGGACTTCAAGCATCTTGCAGTGTGTGCCTCTCCATTCTTCCTCCAGACTCTGGGTCCTTGGTTTCCAAATGAGATGCAAAAGTTGCTCTCATCAGAAAAGAGGACTTTGGACCACTGAGCAACAGACCAGGTCTGTTTTTCTTTAGCCCAGGTAAGACGCTTTTGACGTTGTTTGTTGTTCAGGAGCGGCTTGACAAGAGGAATACAACATTTGAAGCCCATGTCCAGGATCCGTCTGTGTGTGGTGGCTCTTGATGCACTGACTCCAGCCTCAGTCCACTCCTTGTGAAAGTCCCCAACACTTTTGAATGGCCTTTTCCTGACAATCCTCTCCAGGCTGCAGTCATCCCTGCTGCTTGTGCACCTTTTTCTTCCACACTTTTCCCTTCCACATAACTTTCTATTAATGCGCTTTGATACAGCACTTTGGGAACATCCAACTTCTTTTGCAATTACCTTTTGAGGCTTTCCCTCCTTATGCAGGGTGTCAATGATGGTTTTCTGCACAACTGTCAGGTCTGCAGTCTTCCCCATGATTGTGATTCCTACTGAACCAGACTGAGAGACCATTTAAAGGCTCAGGAACCCTTTGCAGGTGTTATGGCTTAATTAGCTGATTAGAGTGGGACACTTTGAGCCTAAAATATTGCACCTTTTCACAATATTCTAATTTTCTGAGATTGTGGATTTGGGGTTTTCATTAGCTGTACGCCATAATCATGACAATTATGACAAATCACGGCTTGAACTATCTTGTTTTGCATGTAATAAGTCTACTGTATCTCATATATTAGTTTCCCCTTTTAAGTTGCATTACTGAAATAAATGAACTTTTGCACAATATTCTAATTTTTCGAGTTTCACCTGTACTTTCATCCATGGAAGTACTTTTTAGTCATGGAAGAGGAACATGAAGGGAAAGATGTGTTATGGTTGAAATAAAAAGAGAAATTATTTTAGGATTACTCCTTCTGTGACAGGTTTATTTTCCTCATTTCTATAATCCCATCTACTTAAGAAAACTATTCCCTTCTCCCCACCATTCTTTCTTTGCTGAAAAGAAAGTTGCTTAGCTTAGCAGGGGTAGAATGAAATGGACTAGAAGCTGTGTAGATTCAGCTTCATTGAGTTGTTTAAGACATTGTTTCTCAAAGTTTAGTCCAAGGATAGCTGGGGTTCTCCAAGACCTTCTCAAGTGTGTGTGAAATGAAAATTATTTGTAAGGCTATGCTGAAAAATAATTTAATATTAAAATCCCACCAAATAGTTGGGAGAAGCAGTAGTGGTAAGAATGTGTCAATTTTAATTTTTAAAATGGTAAATATCAACAAATATAACACATTACAAACAAAAACTCTTTTGTAGTCCTCCATAATTTTTAAAAGTGGGAAAGGATCCTGAGAAGAAAATGTTTAAGAAACTCTGGTATAAGCAATAACAATAGCACTTAGGCTTATATGCCGCTTCACAGTGCATTACAGCCCTCTCTAAGCGGTTTACAGTCAGCATATTGCCCCCAACAATTTTACCGACCTCGGAAGGATGAAAGGCTGAGTCAACTTTAAGCTGGTGAGAATTGCTGAACTGTGCCACCACAGCTCTTGTTATGGTAAGCAAACCTGATAAAGAGCCAGCCACGTAACTGAGCAAAATGACAATTTCACAGTCAAGGGTATTCGCCTAACCCCTTCAACATTCCTCCACTCCTTAACAAGAGACCATGGCTATTCCAGTTCTGTTCTAAAAAGTGCAGTTTTCCTTAAGAATAAAACAGTTCTGCTTACATAATAAACTTACTGATTTTACTTCATGATCCTAAAATCAGAAGTAATCACAGCTCTAGAATTTTCTATTCTATAAATCAAAGTTCTGGTAAAATCTTATCTTTCTATTCTTATCTGTTCCTCTTCTGTAAATTGGAACTCAGTGGTGGGATTCATCCAGTTCGTACCACTTCAGCAGAACCGGTAGCTAATTTTTTGTTGCCCAGGCCCAGAATGGACTTCCGGAAGTGGCATTCACACAGAGAACCGGTTGTTCAGATATTTGAATCCCACCACTATTGGAACCCAATGATCATTGTCCCGATAAAGTGTGTGAGTTGTGTTCTAGTTTTCACCATCCATGACAGAAGAAGTCTGAAATTTGCTGATGTGCTAAAAAAATGGCATCAGTGAAAAATATATGATTTATGGACCTATGCTTTAAAGATATCTAGAATAGCCTTTCTAAGTCTTTTTATGCTGGAGAAACTCTTAAAATATTTTTCAGGTCTCAGGGACTCTTTGCATAAAAATACAAAAACTACAAAAAATTACCATTGACCTCTATGCTACACAATTCATATTTTATAATTTTTACACAACAGCAAAGTGGTAAGCTGGAAGTTGAGTATGTGACCTATAAAAATTCCCACCACTGTGAGCATTAGTATTACAATCTTTTTTCTGTTTTTTGCCACAATCTGTAGCCGAAGCCCTAGCAACATCTTGCAGAACTACAACTGAATCTGAACTGATAACAAGCATACATTGTTTGAAGACTTTTGTTAAGTGCCAATCTCTCAATAAGAACTGCAAATCATTGTACAAGGTACACTAATACCTTGACTTGTGACCATATTCAAGTCTGGAATGATGGTCATAAGTTGTGCCAGTTAAGTAGGTTACCATGTGACCGTGCCTAATTTTATAACCTTTTTGCAGTTAAGTGAACATGATGGTTATTAAGTGAATGTGTCAGAGCATGCAGTCTTATTGTGCTGAGATAATCCAGGAGTAAACACAGTAAACAGTGCTCTATGTTAAATGGTGGTTTATATTACACTGTCTATAATATACACCAGGAACAATATACATATACATGGTAATACAGCAAACTCCAACATACAGCAGTTACAGCAGGAAAACAGACGAGAGAGAGAGAGATGCTCCAGTAAAAGCCTTCCCTTTTATACTCAGGCTCTTAAAGGGACACAAACTCCTGCTGAGTCATTCCTATCATTGCATCATCCACCTTATGTTACATTACATCATTACATAAGCTGTTTAGCTATTATTACCTTGACAAAATGGTTCTTAAGTAAATCCATCATCCACAATAGGCATTTTTTTGTGGGAGACTGGAAGTAAACACTGGCTTTTGGAAAAAAAATGTCATCATTCATGGCCCTGTAACTATGGAGTGCTGCAAACTGCTGTAAATGCTGGCTGGTTGCCAAACACCCAAAATATGATCACATGACTGTGGGGGCCTCCAGCCGTTGGAACTTTGAATCTGGGTTGTAAGTAGTTCTGGAGAAATCTGTCGTAATTTCAATTGGTCGCTAAGTGACTGGTTGTAAGTTGAGGACTACCTGTATCTCACCCTGTCCCTGATTGTTTTAGCTCAAGTTCTAGACTTCCAAAACCCACCAAAAGCTTCCTTCCTTCACTTTTTCTGTGATTTCCTTTCCTTTATTTCAGCAGTCGCCAATCTTTCTGGCTCTGTGACTAGCAATAGCAGTGGTGGCGGTAATGGCAGTGGTAATAATAATAAAGTTGGAAGGGACCTTGGAGGACTTCTAGTCCAACCCTCTGCTCAGGCAGGAAGCCCTATACCATTTCAGAAAAATGGCTGTCCAATCTCTTCTTACAGACTTCCAGTGTTGGAGCATTCACAGCTTCTGGAGGCAGGTTGTTCCACTGATTAATTGTTCTAACTGTCAGGAAGTTTCTCCTTAGTTCTAGGTTGCTTCTCTCCTTGACTAGTTTCCATCCATTCCTTCTTGTCCTGCCTTCAGGTGCTTTGGAGAACAGCTTGAATCCCTCTTCTTTGTGGCAACCCCTGAGATATTGGAATACTGCTATCATGTCCCCCCTCATCCTTCTCTTCATTAAACTAGACATACCCAATTCCAGCAATGTTCCTTGTATGTTTAAGCATCCAGTCCTCTAATCATCTTTGTTGCTCTTTTCTGTATTCTTTCTAGAGTTTCAACTTCTTTTTTACATGATGGTGACCAAACTGGATGCAGTATTCCAAGTGTGGCCTTACCAAGGCATTGTAAAGTGGTATTAACACTTCACATGATCTTGATTCTATCCTTCCGTTAATGTAGGTGGAGAGGGGATGGTTTGTATGTGTGCCTGCTGCTTGTGCAAAGGGGCGTGGGGATTCCTGCTTTATTTGCATTGCTCTATTGATTTAAACTTTACCAATGTACAAGAAATGTATAAAATTTGTATCAAAATACTGAAGTTGCAGCAAAGTAAGGAGAGAGATTTCTATGTTACACTTCTCCCAATTCTGGAATTAAAAAAAAATGTCATTGCCTTTCATCCTGTCTGCAAATTTCTTTAAGTGGTTTTTAAAATGTGGATGTTTAAATTTCAATAAAAATTAATATTAAAAAAAGATTGTCAGATGCAGCACAGAGAATGGTTCTAAAGATTATGAAGGTAAGAAACACTAAGGTATTTACATTTGATGTGGAAATGGAATAAATGATTATACACAAGTAAGAAGTAAATGACTTTGGGTGCCTTGATAAAATGTCCTTTCATAAGAAATAAGGTGGAGTTCAATTATGCTTTATTTTATAACTTGCATTCTAGTCCAGAAAGAATTTTCCCCTCCCATTGATTAGGAAAAAGAATGCTAAGATACCCACTGAAATAATTAGTGGTGTGCTATCAGTTCATAATATTTATGTAGCAGTCAGATGGCTTTATTTGCAGTTGCTGTCAAGATTAGGATAAACTCGCTAAGAATAATGCTTGAAATGTGATTATTTTAATTAATGTGGAAATTATATGGTAGCATGCGTAGTCTTGCGGTGTTTTAATCAATTTGAAAGTCATATGGTAAGTTGTATTGATCCACGTTATAATATTCCAGGCCACTTGCTCTATTGTAGATATTAGAATTATGAACTGGATTGATCTTGGCTACTGTTGGAATAATACAAACTGAGTTGCTTCAGTTCTCAGCTAAATGCTCTTTCCATTGGTTAACTCTTCTGAGTTAGGCAGGGGGATATTTAAAATATATATTTTTCTTACTCTTGACTGTAGTGTACTGCCCTAGCCTGAGCTTTATTGTCCAAAAATGAGGAGTCAAAACTTCTTAATTCCCAGACAAGCCAACCTTCCCAATGTCAATTTATTTGGAAAATGCTGAATCACATGATAAGGCAGAATCTCCTAAAAATGCTGGTTCGGTCCAAAGACTGCACTGCATACATAGAAGGCATGTGGAGAAATAAATGGACGGGTTGCAGATTTCATATCCCTCCCTCTTTGAAGTGAACAGGTGTCACTTTGGATTGATAGGATTTTGTGGATCTTCAGGATCTCTCCTTCAAATCAGTGCTTTGGATCCAAGCCATTATGACCTATCACAGATAAACAAAAACTGATTTTAGGATACTATGACAAACTGAGCATTATGTCCTTAAATATGACTTGTAAGAGGAAGTATTATTTCCAGTAATTTAAAAGTATAGATAGGTAACAGAAATATAAATAACCAAGGGAGGTAAGGACTGCATGAACTAAGTTAAGGCAAAATATGCTGGGGGAGGCTTGGAAAAAGATAAGCTTTTTAGGAAAAACAAAATGAAAACCCAAAATACAGATAAAAATTCCTGTGCAAAACAAGGTGGCGGATTAAAATTCAACGCATAACATTTCCAAAAGAATGCTGATTGAAAGAAGTTCTGTGCATTTTCTGTAAATTGTTCTGCAAAAAACATCAATCCTTAAATAAAACAATGAAAGAATTATGGAAAAGATACTTTAAAAGTTGAATTCTAGGAGAACCCATCACTTCCCAATAGAGCACATGAATGATGACTCCAGCATGACTCTAGTCCTTATAACTTACAACAGTTGGTTTAATGATCATTCAAAGTTACAACGGAAAAAAGTGACTTATGACCGTTTTTCACACTTATGACTGTTGCAGCATCTGTATGCTCACGTGATCAAAATTCAGAGATTGGCAACTCATATTTTTGATGGTTGCAGTGTTTTGGGGTCATGTGATTACCTCTTGTGACCGTCTGACAAGCAAATGGGGAAGGGAGATTTACTTAACAACCATGTTGCTAACTAAATGTATGTGATTCACTTAAAAAATTGTTGTGATTCAGGGTCAGCCTGTGGGTTCGGCAGTTGGGTCGGACGATTCAGAGGAGGAGGAGGGGGGAGTTGGAGAGGTTGCTGAGGGTGTTGGAGAGCTTGCTGATGAGAGCCCTCAGCCAGGCCCCTCCCACCTGGTTACGACGCAGACCCAGCTGTGTGAGCCTGACAGCGTGGATGAAGATGACCCACAGCTGTCCCTGTTCAAGGACGCCCGATGCAGGAGGCAGTCAATCAGGAGTAAACAGAGGAAGGCAATGGGGCACCTCAGAAGGAGGCAGAGAGAAGCCATGCCCTGAACTGTTTAAAAGAGGAATGCGTGGGAGGGCTGGTTTGCTGAAGGCAACCATTTGAATAGCTCCTGTTTCATGGTTCATGTCTTGTTTTTGCTCTGTTTGCTTTTGTGTCCATAAATTTGGCAGGCTTAGTTCCAGCCTCTTGCCTTCTTGTAAAGGGGTTGTCCCTGCCTTATCTGCAGGGCTGGTAGCAGGCTGGTACAGAACACAAATGTGGCAAGAAAGGTCATACCTCACTTACCAAATGTCTCACTTAACAACAGAAATATTGGGCTCAGTTATGGTCATCAATCGAGGGTTACCTGTATAGTTTAAAGAATCATAGCAGGGCATACATTATAATTCTTTCTCTGAAACCTTAAGAGCATAAGCTAGAGCATATAGACTGCTTCATATGTGATATATTTCATTTTTTTGTTAGGAAGCATAATTTTATTAACTGAGATGAGAGAGGGGAGAGACAGAGAGAGAGAGAGAAAATGCATGAAAGTTTGTACTTGTTTCTCTTACAATACATATGGCCAGGGCTTTTTTTCTCATAGAACGCTCAGAACGGAGTTCCGGCACCTTTTTTGGATGGAACCTTGTAGGGTAGGCAAGGCTGGTTGTATGACGTGTGAGTTCCGGCACCTTTTTCTTTTAGAAAAAAGCACTGCATATGGCTATGTACTGGATTCTACACCCTTTTCATGAAGAAGAGCCTTCTCTGCCATGGCTCCTGCTCTTTGGACATCTTACCCCTCCAGAGTGAGATCTGTTCCTTCTGAGCTACCGTAAAGACCTGAAAGCCTGGCTCTGTCACTTAGCATGGGACTCCAATGAGGGAGCGCCACGCTGAAGGTGGTTGATAGGCCAATAGCAGATCCCATCTCACTCACTCCCTCTCCATCTTTATATTGTCTTATAATTTTATTGCTATACTCTATATATTTGTATTGTTTTATTGCTTTTAACTTTGTAAGTCACCCAGAGTCGACTTGCAGTGAGATGGGTGGCAAATTAATTAATTAATTATAAAATTAAAGTAAGTGTAGTAGAGAAATGAATTCAGACCCGGGTTGATAGAGATGCTCTGAACCAGCCAGGCAGCCTCGTCTCACCAAAAAACCTCCTGAGCAACTGCCCACTGAACTTTTATTCACCTCCTCTTTTCTGAATACCAAATACAACATTACATAAACCCCATCAATCTCAAAAAATAGGATACATAGTGATAATTGGATACATAGTGAGAACTACTCAGGTGCCTATGAGATCATTACAAAAACAAGATACTAAAAGATATATGTGAAAGCTTTATCATAGCGTTTCCCAAACCTCCCACATGCCATTCTGTGTGAACCAGGAGAGTGTGCTCATCACTGTAATTCACGTAGAGGCCGATAAAAAACGTTTGGGAAAGCTGAAGGTTGAGAGGCCAAAAAATGGCCATTCCCACAAGTGTGTCCATTTTTTTCTACTGTTTTTCCCAATACACAGTATGTGATCGAGCATACCTTTTTGTAATGTAAACATTTTTGCTGGAAATAAGGTATCACAACTTGAAATAGGCATGTGTATTCACTTTGTATTCAAATTCACATTTGAAACATGATTTAGATCACATTGCCTCACATTTCTATTTGAACAATCTGGCCTGGTCTGATGGGTTTGGGGTTTGGATTTGGTTTTAACATTGTTTTAATTATTGTATTATATTGGGCATAATTATTTAATCTTTTTTAACTTTTGTATGTATATTTTGATATTTATTGCCCTGTACACCGCCCTGAGTCCTTCGGGAGAAGGGCAGTATAAAAATTTAATAAATAATAATAATAATAATAATTTCAAACTAACATGATTACCTTTCATGACTAAATTTGATTTGGAGAAAGCTTAAGTCAGTTCTCTTGCCCTCCAAGTATTTTCAAGTACATACAATTCCAAACAATTTAGAATCTGGAGGGTTCCAATTGTTGTATACTCTTGACTTAAGCAGTGAAGTTGTTTCACATTTTGCATATCCTCCACAGATCAACAGAAATCATGCTGATCATACTCTCTTGATATTTAAGATAGGACTAGGTTACCAGCTGGGGATACAGATAATTCCTTCTCCCACTCTAATCATTTGAAATCTCATTGCATCTTATCCAAGAATGCCAAAAATCATATGACCTCTTTAATGGAAGTTTGGGATTCCTGTTAGACTTCAAGAAAGATCTTTTGAACATGACAAAATCGGACAAATTTAAACCGTTATAATGTTTAATGTATAGATTTGCCAGAATGATGACCATTATGATGGCAATTTCTGCTTTAGAACATGTGGTTACCGCAGTGGAAGGAACTTGTTCAATGAAAATGAACAGGGTCAGAACCATGGGGCATTTGGGATAGAACATTTCCATGGTGGAGAATACGCAGCTTGATATAATTGTGCATTATGTGCTGTCTGTATTTTTTTTTAACATGTCCTGTGCTGACCTTGCAAGAGCAACGTATATCCTTGTGAACACTTGCTTGATTAATCGTCTCATTGATCACAAGGCTTTTGATAGGGCTGTCCTGTTGCTGGCAGCTGTTTTTGGAGTACTTGGCACACTTCCTCATTGATTTGTGCTATCATGATCATATTATGCTTGCCCAGCATTCTTTACAAAGGTGACGTATAAAGTGGTGGGTCAACATTAAATTGGCACTCCTGGATGTTAAAAAACCTTGAATTATTTTGACCCTGGCAACATTCAATGCTTGCTCATTCAGCCCCAAGCTAATAAAAATCTATATTCACATCACACCAGCCATTTTAAAGGCCTTGCAATGAATCATACTCTCTATATGCTAAACTTATGTTCTGTTACACATTTTTTTTATTCTTAACTTACTAACCTGTCTAGGAAAACATTTTAATATAAAATATTTAGCACCAAATATATCTTGTTCAGGGCAAAGGTCTATCCCAGGCGTCACCCTGGGTCTCTCCAGTGATTTTTATTACAGGTCCTCCTGATATTATATTACCAGACAGTGTTGTATCTGAAACATCCTGGAGTCTCAAGTAATGGATGGCTAGTCTTTCTCATCTAGCATTCTGATTCTCACAATGGTTGGTCAGAGTCCTTTGAAAATTCACCTGAAAGACATAACGGCTATAATTCTCTTTTACTGTTCCTAGTGCCTGCCTTTTAGGGATATGCTAGCTTTGGACATGGTGGCCATTACTACCTGTTACAGTGAATCATTACAATAAATTTTCTAAACTAAACATGGCTATATGCTCTATGTGGATGTGCTAAATTAATATGTGTTCTAACAGATTTGCTGCTATACTTTTCCTTGTTCCTTGTTTGACAAATCTCCAAACTTTTTTAGAAATTCTGCCAAGTATGCAAAATGAGCTGAAGCCCCCCCAAAACAATAATGGTATAAAAATGTGCTATTACTGCTCATCAATAACATATCAATTTTGCATTAATACATGCACATGCATATAAATACCTTTCCCTCCCTCCCTCCGGTAAACATTGTTCTATTCCTAGAAAATACAACTTAACTACTTGGGAATCTTAAAACATGATCATTTTTATGATATTGTAGTGACTCCTCTCTTAACTGTGGCTACTGTTTCAGAAGGAACTTCCCTCTTCACCAAATTTCAATTTCTAAGATTCTTCTTGAGATGCTACAACTGTAACTAAATTAATGATCAAACATAATTCTGTAAGTAGAGATATCTTGCAGCAAGGGACTGTTGACATGTCAATATTTGTGTCAGGACCCACCCCAATCCACATCTTAGGAAATAAGAACTCTTGGATCCAAGTTTGTCCAAAAGGAAAAGTTTACTAGGATGAGATCAGTTGTGGCAATACAAGACGGGATCTGACATTGAGTTACATTTCAATACTACATAAAGCATTCCCGGTTCAACCCCCTCCCCTCAAATCCATTTGGTCAGGTTCACATCATTTACTTAGGTGTCAGGCCCTTTCGTGGGAAAGGGAAATCTTGTGTTTATTGTTATTGCTTTCTTCCTTTCAGTTCCAAATGGAGATGCAACCCAGATCTCTCTCTCTCCCCCTGTTCCCCCCAGATCAAAATCTTTCCTGGTCTTTGAAAACAGCCTACTGTAATCTGAATAACCATCCTCTCCCACCCCCTCAGAGAGATGGCAGAATCCCGAGAATAAGCACAATATTCTAACCATACATTTATGAAATATGATATAAATGGATTCTGACAATTTGAGGACTTTCCCAGAAATATGATGAAAGGCTTTTTTTACAGTTTTTATAAAAACATAATTTAGCAGCCTTTCTTTTCCCATTATTATTTACTCTGTTCTATTACATATACTTTTATTGATTAGTTCACTATAGTGACATCCACTAAAAGATACTAATCTAAAATCTTAGCATGATTTGCGAATGCTAAATCAAATACATGCCACAGTATGGCATAGTATGATGATTCAAAATGCTGCTATTAGCCCTTCTCTCATTTTGTTGGGTTTTATTTAGGATTTTTTTTGCCTTCTTCATTTTAGCAGTTTGTGTTTTTAGTGTGTTTCAATGATTTTTTTGCTTAAAATTTGATTTAAAAGTGGAATGAAATATTTTCATCTATGCATTTAATATATAAAAATAACCATCAGTCTGTGGGGAGAAGGGAGCAATAATGATGGCATTTTAAAAAGAAAGTGAATTTCCTCACTAGGTGATGCTACATATATGAGTTTAATTATTTTTGCCACTTTTTCTGATTGACTCAGTTCATCTCTGGTGTAAAACTTCAGAGTTTTGGGTTTTTTTTAAAAAAGACAAAGTGGCTTTAGATTTGACTATAATTAACATTTTTTAAAGGTTCTGCACTGTTATAGCCTGGGCTACCATGTGCTTAATTTGGTTTTATCTGGACATTGAAGGGATGAGAGTTATTAGCAGTTCTATCTCTAGCAACAGACAAAACCTATGTGCTGTTGTGCACTATGCAACCAAACTTGGGCAAACAGTTTTAAGAGTTTGCATTCATCTTCTTTTTTCTGCATAATATAGATTACTGTTTAGCCTGCAGAATTAAAAATAGTTTTGGTCCTGTTCATCTTATATATAGTTTTGAAGGAATCAGAATTGTTTGGGAATCACAGGGACCCAAAATTGTTGACATCAGGATAAAAAATAGGTGAAAGTTCAGTTGTTTTACCATACTTTTTTTAAATTTTTGTTTTGATTCAGTTTACAGAAGTATTGCAATCTCCTAATGCCACACCCTGCATGTTAACCCATTTATAGTCAGAAGCACTACAAACACATAAGATGAACCCAAATGCTTTAAAATAAATAAACAACCCACAGACCAGGTTACTTGCTAACAGAGAATAATTCTAAGCTTTCTAATTTTCAAGGAAATGAAGGAAGAATATTAGTAGGAAGAGCTTCTTTGTATAATACTTCTTTGTATTATACAGTTCATCAGTTGGTAACTTTGGTAGTTATCTCAAACTTACCATTAATCCTTGTGCAGTCATACACCACTTGACTGATTACCCTCTGGTTTATATTCTTACAGATGATCTGGTAGCTGTCAACAAATGGAGGATAACATTGTCTGGGTCTCCACAAGTTCAATATTTTTAGTGCAATATTTTAACACCGAGCCTTATTATTTACTGACACTCTCCATCTTTGTCTAAGGACTGTGCCATTTTTAAGACATTCATAATTTGCATTCTGGCTGTTTTCTCATATCCCACCCAATGGCTTGCATTTTAAGCAAGGGTTTGTTCATAGAAATGGGTAGTAAGTAAGTAGAGTAGCCAATCAGCACTCATTTTTTCTGCTTTTAATTTATGGGTTGCTAATTTCTCTCACCAGCTGTTGGGACCTTCCAGTGTTCCTTGATTTAACTTTTTTATGTCTCAAATATTATACAAGAAGAAAGAATTTCCATCATTTATTTTTCAATCCATGTACTTATTACTTCAGTTTTCTGCACATTTGCCTAGTGAGCTGCAAAATATTCCCCATGTGGGACCCAGTTGCACAGGAACATTTGTTTCTGAAACTATTAAGAAATGCAGAGCAGGATAAAATGCCTTCTGTTCTGTACGGTAGGATAGCAGCAAGTCCTCTGAATTTTTCTTTCCAGAAAATCATATAACAGATGAATTAATGATGGTGGTTCAGGATGATACAGGATGATTCTTGAATCATTCATTCTTGAATGTTTACCTTCTGTAAAATTTAGTTTTATATGGGTTGAAAGGACCCATATGTTTCATGGGTCTTAACACTGATTAGCATTAGTCTGTTACTGGCACTTTGCAAACATTGGGGGCATTACACTGTGAGAAATGCACTGAATTTGATGTGGGATGATGGGGTCTCATAAAAGTCTCATTTGGTAGCACCCCAATTGTTTCTAAAAATGAAAAAGTCAAGATCTGTGGTGGAATGGTTTCATTCTAACAATCCTGTGTACAAGGTCTTGTAACTATGGTTACTGCTGAATTCTGAGGAATATTTAATTCATTGCTCAATATAACAGTCTTCTGGGCATCACAAGGTATGAAGTTTTCCTTTTGATAATCTTTTATCCTATGGGTACAACTTTTAAAAAATCATTTTTGGGAATCATAAGATGTAGATGGTTCATATATTTGATTTGTTTGGCATTGGCATAATATATTGCTTGAATCCAGCCAACTGAGGCTTATAGTATTTATTAAACTACAGTTAAGAAAAATAGTTTCTTATGATACACAAAGCTAATCAGCATGTAAAATAACAGTCCTCTAATCAGTCAAAATATAATTCTCAGAGTTGTACAATGATTTAGATTCAAAGGGAAAATGTACCTGGGGGCATATGGGAAAATTCATTAAAGTAACTGTGTGTCATCCAAGCTACAGAGCAATCCCAGAAAAAATAATGGTTTGTTTTAAGATTTTAAGATAGGCTACATTTAAGATGAAATACATTACTGTATTTCACAGTGTCCTTTCTCCTTCAAATCTAAAATACTGCCTTGCCCTATCATCACTACTGTGTATTTCTTAAACAGCCATTTCAAAAGAGTTCCTCTGCTGCCAGGGAATTCTAAACATTGTCATTCTTACACAACTTGAGGAAGGATGATTTATTGGACACAAAGTAGGATACAATTTCGGATCTTTTATACAATTAAGAGGTCTGCCACTGAATTACTGGAACATTAAGATAAGGATAGGTTGATGACTTAGAAAGACGTGTCCATTTACATTCAACAAATATTTCAAGAGAGACAATGACACCAAAATCCGCATTTTCTAGGATGAAAGCTATTTGCCTCCATACTGAGAATGTCATGTGCATATTTTAATTTAATATAGCATATATTCTAAATATTATTAAAAATTTGTATCATAGTAATCTATCAATTAAAAAAACTAATTAAAATATCAAATATTTTTGGCCGAACATTTCCTAAAAATAAAAGCAGATTAACAATGCAGCTATGTCTTGGTGGTTCTAAGTTCTCTTTCACTGGGTATCTATCTGTCCACAATGCTATATCTTGGTATTTCCAAGGTTGAACCATACATTGAACATTGGACAACTCTCCGATTAAAAATCACCTAGTTCTTTCTGATACTAGAAGTTACAGGAAACATGACAGATATAAAAACATGATGAAAACATCAGTTTTAGCGCTTCATTTGATGCCTTCAATTAGCATCCAATGAAATAATTTTCCTGATAACTTCAATGAACTACATAGAGCTGCATTTATAATATCTAGAAAAGCAAGTTGGAGTTGTACATGATTATATCACATGCAAAATTAACCAAGAAAGGGCTCTTCCAGCATAAACACATCTAGTAATAATAATTCCAGTTGCTCCATTGGGGTCTAAGAAGATTCTCTATATAGGTAGTCCTTGACTTACAACTACAATTGGGACCAGAATTTACGTTGCTAAATGTGCTGCCCCACTCACTCTCTCACACACATAACTGTGATTTAGTGAGTTTATTAATATTCTCTAGCAAGTCCCTTCAGCTTGTCCCAAACAAGTCCAGCCATGAGCAAATCAAGGTTAGCCGACAGAGCAATGGCCCAATAGTCCACAAGGCACTTGAAAGCTGCTCAAACAAACTAACTTTACCAGACAAATCCACCAGGCAGAACTTAAGTCCACACACAGAGAGCTCATGGGGCAAGAAAAGTTCAGAATCTCCAAGGCATGATTAAATTCCAATCACAATGACAATCCAGAGTGAAGCAGGAAACATGACGACCAAACACACAGCTAGAAAACAAACACATTGTTCCCAGCAATGCCTCCATCCGCTGTGATAAATAGCTAGCTTCTGGTGCAGCCCATCAAGACCAGCTGGGTCTTCTCTTGAGTAGTCTGGATGACCTTCTTTGTTCCTGCCTTTTTTCTGCCCTATGTGTTTTTGGATCAGGTGCAAAAGGCAGTTCCTCCTCCTCTTTGCTGGACCCCTGCTATTGCAAGTTTCCCCAGCTGGACCCTCAGCCAAATCCTTTCCGGACAGCTGTTCAGAGCCATCAATCAACTCAGTTCCTGATATGCCAGGAATTGATTCATCTTCCCCTGAGCTGACGTCTGAGGAGGTATCTGGGGAATCGTTCAAGGGAGACATCACACTAAGTGACAAATTTGTTAAGTGAGTTTTAACCCATTTTATGACTTTTCTTGCCACATTTGTTAAGTGTATTGTGGTTAAATTAGTAACACGGTTGTTAAGTGAATCTGGCTTCCCCATTGACTTTGCTTGTCAGGTTGCAAAAGATGATCACATGACCCTGGGACACTGCAACCATCATAAATATGAACCAGTTGTCAAACATCTGAATGTAAATAACACGACCATAGGGATGCTGCAACAGTCATAAGTGTGAAAAATGGTCATAAATCACTTTTTTTTCAGTGCCTTTGTAACTTCAAATGGTCACTAAATGAACTGTTGTTAAGTCAAGGACTACCTGTATTAGCACAACAGTTTTCATAATATTCTTGCATTATAATAGTTCACTAAGTCTTTCGATATTTTTCAAGTCTTTGAATTTCTGTAGTAAGTTAACTGTATCCTACTCCAGCACCTAACTAAACAAACAAACACAGAAATCTCATTTACATGTGTGCACTGCCAATATCATCAAGGTAAATTGGTTCTTAACAATTTATGCTGGAAAGCAGTAAAACACAAGATAAAAGTAGTATATTAACTGCAATTTTGCCCTCTGAAATCTATGCTATGAGGTACATTTTGCAATCAGCAATTTCACTGATTGCAAGAAACAGTATGATATTTACCACATTAACATATTTGTAAACAAATTATTGTCTACTTTTTTGCATTTTACAATACATTGGCATTCTGAAGTTAATAGGATAGCTATGTGCAATGCTTTTTGTAATTCAGTTGGAATAGCACATTGTAATCTTTTTCTAATCCCTTTCAGGTCTACAGAGGATGGGGTAATTAAGGAAAAATTACTTTTTCATGGTATTATAATGCAGGAATCCTAAGAATGGAATCTGTTTCAATTACCACTTTCCAAAAGTAAGTTGGGTTGTTAGAAAAGCAGGGTTGGCAAAGTTCTTTCGAAATAGCAGGCTAAATATTTTGTGGTTATGAGAAGTTTCCAAAAAAGAGGGATACCACTTTAATAAATTGCATTCAGTATTCTCAGGGTGGTAGCTCATGCAGGGTGCTCAGAAGCTGATTCTCCATAAAGAAAAAGTTGATTACTCCTACTTCTTATTGTAATTTATATATTACCCAAAAAGTTTTCAAAAATTTGTATGCAAATTGGGAATTGTTTTCATTTAAATAGAAATACCGCTCCCCATATTTGGGAAGACTGTGACCTCATCTTCACATTCAACCTTCCATCCGTCCGAGGTCAGTAAAATGAGGACACAGATTGTTGATGACAATATGCTGATTGTGTACACTGTTTAGAAAGGTCTGTAAAGCACTATGAAATGGTATATAAGTCTAAGTGCTATTGCTATTCCCCTAACTGCAGTATGAATACTTTACTGTTGTATATGATGCATCCTTGGGACATTGGCTTTATCTCATTCCAGCTTGTAGTGGAAGCAGCTGAAAGTCATTTTCATGCTTGATTGTGTTATGTGTTACCTTTACTGCTATTTCTTCCTTAGATTAAATATACCTTTGATAATGGATCAGAATCCCTCTATTCTTGGTGTTACATACCATAAAAGTGAAAGCCTATGGAATGGTGGAGTTTTCTGCATGAGAAGAAAGTCAATTTGCCTCTAAGTCCAGTATATTTACAAGCAAATGGGGGAAAAGTCCATCTACATTTGCACTTTAACCCAATCTCCCTAGAGGCTACTAGATAGGATATCCGTCTGGGGCAAGAGACCTTTGGTTACCCGCTGGTGATTTAACTGACCATTATTTCATCCAGAGGTGAAGTAATCTCAGGGATATGTTATTGGGATTCTTATCCCAGTTTCTTATCACCACGAAGGTTACTTAGTGCTTGGTGTTACTTATGGTTTCTTATCAGCACTTCAATGTGGGTCAGGTCAGGAAATAGACACCACAAGGATGTAAGAATATTATATTATTGTACAGTATAACCACCAAGTCTTGAAAGCCTATCCAGATTTCTCAGAGAGGAAAATATCTTCTTTTTCAGCACTTATGGCATGTAAGCATTCTTATCCACCTCTCCTGTATACGGTTATCAGGAAACTTTTAGGTAAGGTGAGATGAGCCATGATGTTTGCAGGCTGATGTGATGATTGAATGTTTTCACTCATATTCACTTGGGTCTGAACCTCAATTGGGCAGTTAGGCTATTTGATTAGGACTGTGCCTTCTACTGTAATCTGGGATTGTTTTGATCTTGTGGAAACTGATGAACTTCTGTCCAGTTCCCAATCCTCTCTTTCGGAGAAAGATTCTACAGAATGTGAAGGGGCATCATCTACAGAGGATCAGAGATGAAGAGCATTATCTGGATCTTTACTAGTTAGGATTCAGGCTTGGATATGAGATGGAAATAATATTGATTGTTCCTGTAGATGACCTCTTTTGAAATCTGAATAAGAGGAGTGAGCCCCTCTTGATAATATTAGACATTTCATATCATAGTGTCTTCCTCCATCTCAATTTTAGGAATTCATCTGTAATATTAACCTAGGGCTGGGTGTACCAGTCTTCAAAGCTGGTGTTGCATCCACCACCCAAAGTTCCTTAAACAGAATAACAGTATAATGGAAGGGACCTTGCAGGTCTTCTAGTGCACCCCCTGCTCAAGCAGGAAAACCTATATCTTTTCAGACAAATGATTGTTCAATCTCTTCTTAAAAATCTCCACTGTTGGAGCACCCACAATTTCTGTAGGCAAGCCACTCCACTGATTAATTGTTCTAGCTGTCAGGAAATTTCTCTTTTGTTCAAGGTTGGTTCTCACCTTGATTAGTTTCAATCCATTGCTTCTTGTCCTGCCTTCGGGTGGGAAGATACAAATTCATGTAGTGCTTTCCAGGTGCCTACAGGCAGGGTTTTTTCCTCATAGAATGCTCAGAACGGAGTTCCGACACCTTTTTTTGGATGGAACCTTGTAGGGTAGGCAACATGGGTTGTATGACATGTGTGAGTTCCGGCACCTTTTTCTTTTACAAAAAAAGCACTGCCTACAGGTATCAGGAATCCTGGAAATGATTTTGGAGAAAATATTCAGAAACTGTTACAAGAACAGAAAATGGAGATGCATTCCTTGAGCCCTGGAGAAAAACAAAGTATTTGGAAGCGATTCAGACTTGCTCCTCCCTGACTCTCTGGGTCTAAGACGAGAGGAAGGGAAAATGCAGACTTGCAGTATTCTGTTATTATACTAACTCAATAAAGTATTGTTCTAGTTTTTTTATGGAATCTGTTTCCTAATCTGAAAAATCTTGAAGGGCTGGCAGCAAGGGTGATTAATGATATAAAAATGTTGGGTGCAACCAGGCAATCAAAGGCCCACTCCTTATCACACAGATATCAATAAACTGAAATCATAATTATATACATTAATCAATTCTACAAACCGTTGAATAATTGGAGCCATATGTTTGTTTTTCCAATACTGTACAGTACGTTCATGGTTTTTTTTGTCCAGGAGTCAACTTCCATGTGATAGCAAATATTAAATCTCAAAGAAGAGTTAATACATGTAATTGCTTCTTACTGAAATAGAACAATAGATTTAAATTAAGTGTTAATTTCATTGCATCTCCAACCACATAAATGCAATGAATTCATTTCAAAAATATTTCTTGTTGAAAAGGATATCACTTAAAAATCTATAGAAAGTTTTGGAGTTGTTTGAACCCCTCTTTCTTTATTAAGTAAAACATACAAGCCATAAAAATAGGTAAAAGTAAAATATACATAATTAAACATAGTAAAAAAAATAAAAATTAAAAAATTATAAAGAGGAAATTCTGGTAGCCCCTCAACCAACTCCATTCTCCTATCTTATTGGTTGTATAGTTTTTTCAGCTCCCCCTTTTATACATTTGTATTCTTTTTTTGTTTTTTATACTTAAATAATAAATACAGAGAAAAAAAATCCACCCCTTGTTTGTATAATGTTTATAGAATATGTATTAGTCTTATGAGATAGATCAGACAGGAAACATGACCAAATGAGCTAATTCTACTTTATTGTAAGATTACATTAACAGAATCTTGAAAGTCTGGAGGGATTTCTCTTCCCCTGTCTCCTGGTGGTGTGTGTCTCTTCTGAGCTTCTGGCCCGTCCCACATTCTGTTGTGGGCTAAGCTAACATATTTTCCACTGTTCCTTTAGCACAGGAGTCAGCAACCTTAAACACTCAAAGAGCTACTTGGACCTGTTTCCCAGAGCAAAAAAAACACTGGGAGCCACAAAACTCTCGCGTGCACATGACGGGGGGGGGGAACTTGATTGAAGAGTTTAATTAAAAAGAAATAGAGGCTGCTGTGCATGAGGTCTCTCTCTTGAGCTCTCTCTCTCCCTCCCTCTCTCTCCCTCTCTTTCTCTCCCTCCCTCTCTCTTCCTCCCCCCTCTCTCCCTCTTTCCGATCTTCTGCTCACCTGGCAAGCTGGCTTCACACTGTTCTGGACAAGCTGACACACATCCTTATTGGGCTGGCTCTCCTGCTTCCTGCTTCCTGTGGAGACGCAGCAAAGACAAGAGCCCCGCCCAATAAGCTTGTCAGCTTCTTGGAGAACAGCGTGAGTTTCACACAGACACACAGACACACAGAGACACACACACACAGAAAGAGAGAGAGAGAGAGAGAGAGAGAGAGAGAGAGAGAGAGAGAGAGAGAGAGAGAGAGAGAGAAGCGCAAGTGCCTCTCTCTGTCTCCATCTCTCTCTCTGCAAATGGCTGGGAGCCACAGGAGAAGGCTGAAAGAGCCGCATGCGGCTCCAGAGCTGCGGGTTGCCGACCCGTGCCTTAGCAGCATCTTGTTGTCTTTCAAGATTGCCCTAGGTCATTTCCATATGCCATCACTATATGTGAAAAAGAGATTGGGGTGCTCAATGACTCATTATTTGGACATGTGCTTTCAGCAAGTAGAATAGCACTAAGTATTGCCTATCCCTGTAATATTTTTCAAATAAATCTTTCTGTTATAGCTTTACAATCTGCTTATCTCATTATTGCTCAGCTTAATTTCCCATTCTTAGGGACACTCATGTTCAGACAGAACGCTTCTCCTTAAAACATCTTTAAGGTGGACTTAGACTGGCTAGTCATTCAAATGGAATCTTTATGAGGCAATATTCTTTAAATCTGAACACATGGACACCCTATGAATTGAGCAACCTCTGTACTTCCATAAAACTGTATGTTATCTTCCTATTATAAATTTCAAACAATATGGAGTTGACTTGGGAGACATTCTCTCTCCTTCCCAGTTTAAAAAGAATGGGAGAGGGTAGCTGGGAGGTCATTTGCCTTTTCAATTCCTATAACTGTTTATCTAATAAATAGAAAGGATGATAGAATGATATTGATATGGAACTCCTAGACATTTTTCGTGTTTAATACTAAGTTGCAATAATTTACAAGGATTTTAATACTTCTTATATTAAATCCCTATGTAGCTTCAGGGTGGGGGTGCACTGTATATGGAAACAAACTTAAGCAACAGTTAAAATAACATTTGCCTTAACAACTTTTATCCATGTATTCCTTAGGCAGATTATCTGTCCCTCCAGTATGCATAGATGTAATAGTGAACCTAAACTTTTTTATAGGATAAAAGAGATAGAAAATTATCTGTCTCCTTCTCTGCTAATCACCAAGAATTATTTGTGTAATAAACAGTCTTGATGATAAGATAAACAGTCCCAATGATAAGAACTAGGGTTTACAACAGGCAGCCTCTAATCAAATGTGGCCATTCTGTAACCTTGGTTATCCTCCAGATCAGTTCCAAAAGTTGCCACTGAATTGTATCTATTTAAATGAAAAAGTAAGATTTTGAGGGGTGAAACTGATGACAGTGTTGGAAGTGTCCTAATTCCCAGTGCATGTATAATTTGTCTGATAATCTCTTAAATCCCTTCTTTTCCAAATAGCTCTGAGTATGAAAACTATCCTAGATAGCTTGGTAAATTAATTATGTATTTCAAAGTGATGAACTTAGAAGTGATATATAGATATTCAGCTTAATCAATATTTCAAGTGTAATTCTTTAGATTGTTTTCATAAAAGCCTAAAACCAATTTTCAGGTACTTTTCCCCATAAACTGTTAAGTTATGTTGATCCAAAACCAACCCCCCCATGTACTCACCAACCACCATTAATTAATTATTTAGTAATGTTTAAATACACACTGACACACAAACTTTACAATCAGTAGTGTGTGCACTTGTTTTTTCAGTTTTTTCAGTTTCAAGGAAACTGAATTGCATTTTGTTGGATAGGGCCCAATGTCTTCAGGTTTGTCGAGATGCTTCTTGTTGGTAAAGGAAAGAAACATAAATGAAATCTGGCATGGATATTGAAACTTACAATATATTAAAATGATGCCACCAAGCATTGGGTCTAGAACTACAAGATTTGAGCTGCAAAAATCCAGATTGTCACCAAATAGCACAAAAGAGGAACAGAAAATTCTCTTTGCTGTCATCTAGTGGTCACCCTCACTTAACCTGGCCCAGCTGCAGTGTACAAAAATTGCTCCAAAAGCAGTTTTTCTGTTTGTAATAATGAAAATTTGCACACCCTGTGAGAGGGCTGTGGCAACTCTTGCTTCCTTCTCCTTCTGGGCTACAGCATTTTGCTTTCATTTCTTGAAAAGAAAAGGGTGGCTTGATGGCTTTACAGTACAAATGCACCTCACTTCAGGCTACTCATAGATATTTTGCAGATGATTGGACAAATGCCCATCACCCCGTGGGCTCCTTTTTCAAGTGCATAAAAATTGTCAGCCTGTTTAGATATTGGCAGATTCTTGCAACTTATTCTCATATACATAACAGCCTTGGATAAATATTTTTCATATTTTTGTCAGGGGACTGATCTACTTTCACCAAATAGTTTACCATGTTACAAATAGTTTACCATGTTACTAAAAAGACAGTTGCAAATCTTATTGGAAGGTGCAGTTAAATTATATTCACTTACTCAGGCAATTCGTCAGAGAAAAACACCCACTTTTTCATGGTGATACTGTAAAGTGACCGCTTGGTCCTCATGCTTTCCTTCCAATCAGGTTCACACAGGAAGAGACAGCAGTATCTCTTTCCACCTGCCTCTTTGTTTTCTTAGAAACCCTGTTATCCGGGCAGTGTTCTGTAATGAGTTATTGTTCTGTCTGCTGCTCAGAATCCTGAGACTTTGCTGATTGCAGGCAAGTGTGTGGTCGAAGTTAACTCACCCCCCCCAATCTCCCAAAGGGCCAACTCTCTGTTCTTTCCCTTGTCCAGAGGACAAACCCTTAGTGCCTTCACTTTTTTTTTGCCAATCATCCCCTCAAGTCCTTAGTGCCTGCTGTACAGTTAGTCCTTGATTTACAAACATAATTGGGACCAGGATTTCCATTGCTAAGCAAGGCACTTGTTAAATGAGTTGCATCAGATTTTATGCAATTTTTTTGCATAAAAAGATTTTATAACTTTTCTCTTTTTTGCCATAGTTGTTAAGTGAATTATATGATCATTAAGTGAATCTGGCTTTGCCCATCAACACTGCTTGTTAGAAGGTTGCAGTTGGCAATGACATGACCCCAGAATGCTGCAACCGTCATAAGAACATGCCGGTTGCCAAGCACCCACATTTTGATCATGTGACTGTGATGGTTATAAGTGCAAGGACTTTGTAGGTCACCTTTTTCAGAGCTGTTGTAACTTTGAACAGTCACTAAATGAATGGCTGTAAGTTGAGGATTACCTGTACCAGACTGTGAGGCCAGATCCCATCTGCATGCCCCAATACAAAAATCCACTGTCTCTTGGCATCATAGGGAAGCTCATTGCAAATGATTTCCCCAGGGCTTTGTAACTGCTGAGCAGGGGCTGGCCCCAGAGCACCAGGGTATTGTTTTGTGCCATTAGCAAAGCACTGCATGTTCAGAGACTCCCCTGCAACCCCCCTTCTTGTCCCACAAAAGCAGAAGTTGGTTGCCCAGCCCTGTAGTTCACCCTGCTCACTGAGGATTGAGATGTTGAGAATCTCTGGATATTTATTCTTCCTGTAATACTGGCAGCTTCTTGCAACCTACTGAATACATCATCTAAAACCAGAAGGTCATGAATTCTAGACATAAAAGCTGATGGGTAACTATTGCCCAGTCATTCTCTCTCAAGCCAATCCACTTCACAGGGTTGTTGTGGGGAAAATAGGAGGCAGGAGCATTAAATATATATGCTCACCTGGAATTGACAAAGTATTTGTGTTGGAAAATAAAGGTGGCATAAACATTTAATCACTCAGTCAATCCCCATCTATTAAATTGTTCCCTTTATGCAAGAAAAGAAGCAAGCTCAGAGAGCACCAAGGTTCTCTCATTTCAAACCTGAGCTACAAATATTCTCTTTTACTGGTACTTTCATTTCTATTCTGCTGCTGTTAAATACATAAAAGAGCTAAACCAAAACAACCAAAGTCACTGTTCACACTAACTACTCACAATATTATTTCCAGCAGGCATGGAAATTTGGGGCCTTTTGGTAGCTATAAATAGATATATAGACAATGTAAATACTTTGATGTTGCTCACGTGCTTCTATCCTTATAAATAAACACAAAGTGATTTTTTTTTGCTGGCTGAAGTGAGTGGTGTGTTGGCATGCTCTGATTCGGGTATGGGGTAAACAGTGGGTGGGGTACACACAAACTAAACTAGAAATTACCCACATTTTGAAGATATGGTGACACACCTGAAAGCGATTACTCAGATTTTGAAAACTTTTAGCTTAAGCAAAAAGGTTGTACCTGCTTCCACTTTATTTTTAATAAAATAGTAGTAGAATATATTTAGTAGAATATCAGCCATCATGCAAAGAATAGGCTGGCTGGAATGTTTTTTGAGCAACTGCCTTATGGATGAGGAGAAGAGTTCTAGCAATTTTTGTTTCTTGTCTGTGTTGAGCAAAAGATAAGATTGTTTCTCTAGAACTGTTTCAATTTGCCATGTTTTCTTTTTCTAGTTCGTGTCTGAAGGCATTATTATCATTAGAATGTATTTTCCCCTTGCTCTGCTCCAGGGATCTTACCAACATGAAACCAAGGCTGTAGCTACTGGGGAAGCAATGAGTTGTAAAATTACTGGGGCATTAATGTTTTGTCAACCCAGCTAGCAAGAACTTTTTAAATGCAACAGAGGAAGGATGGCTTGGTGGTTTCAGGGTGGTTCAGAGAGGTTTCAGTAGTTTCTTTTTAGCAACTGTTCTTATTTGCAGATAACCAAATAAGTACAATAAGTTTTGGAATTGCAGAGATAGGGAGTGCTAACAGTTAATGTTATTTCCCTTTTGCATAGGGTGCCATGGGATCAAGGGGACTTTTGTTGATGGGAAGTCCAAGCATTGTTTGACTTGTGTTCCCTGCCTATTTGCTACATTCTTCTGTTAGTGTCAGAATCCATTTATGTCACATTCATAAATGTATGTTTAAAACATTATCCCCCCCATGGATTCTGCCATCTCCCGAGGAAGGAGGAGCGCATGTGGATTCAGCCTGCCTTAGGTTATTTCAAAGACCAAGGGAAATCTTTTGAACTGGGGGAACAAAAGGGAGGGTTAGGGAAGAAGGCATCTGGCCTGTGTCTTCATTTAATTCTGTAGAGGAAGAAGGCAATAACCATAAAGATTCGAAGTTCCTTTTTCCTCATGAAAGGGATGACATGAAGTAAAATGATGGGGGCTGACCAAATGGGGTTGAGAGAAGGGGGGTTGAACCGGGAACCCTTTATAAAGTTTCAATTTGTAAAACAATACTAAGTCCTGTCTTGTATTTCCACAACCAAGTATGTCCTAGTAAAAATTCCTTTTGGACTAGAACTGACTCCAAGAGTTTTTTCCCCCCCTAAGACATGGATTGGGGTGGGTCCTGACAGTTAGCAAAAGTGAAGACAATTGCAGGTCAGCTTCCAACTGTTTATTTATTTAAGTTTCTAGAACTGCCCACTTTCTAACGTTTCTGGGCAGCATACAAGCTTTATGTTAAAAACACAAGGAAAAAGCCTAGTCATGTTGCGAAGGAAGAAAACTAAATCCATTACATAATAACATCACACAGCAACATAATTCATCTCCCATAATGGATACAGATACCATCCTAGTGCAGATCCTGGAGAAGAAGCTTGGTCTTCAAGGCTCTCCTGAAGGATAGAAAGTTCAAAGGTGTCCTGATCTCAGGCACCGTGGTGTTCCAGAGGGCAAATGTAGCAACAAAGGAGGATACTATATCCCATAAGATGCTCTATTTAACAGGCAGGACCTGGATCATACCATTCCTTGGATCTTAAAAGATGGATAGAAAAAAAATGGAGAAAGGCTGTCCTTGAAACATCCAGGCTACGGGGGTAGTGATGGCAGATTATAAGTGGCACTTTGAATCGAACCTGGAAACTCACATTACTCCATGTGGGTTGTCAAAGTAGATAATTCATTATCTCAAAACTGTAGTAAATGCAGTGATTATGTCTCATCATTCTTACATATTGCTGGGCAATGTTATAAAGTTCAGCAGTACTGGAAGATGATTTATTGTAGAATGAAACAAATCTTAAAAGTGGGAAATCTTTTTCCTGGAAGCTTTGTTTCAATTACTAAAACTTACATTCCTACAAAGTATATAGAGTTGATGCTATATATCTGGTAACAGCTGTACTTTACGTCTTTTATTGCCAATTACATATAATTCCCTCTTTAGAAGCATAGCAAACAAACGTAGGCATATACATGAATGTAAAAAAATAACTTTGTATTTTAAAAATAAGTCAGATATAAAATTTAATTAAGCTTGGAATCTTTCATGAACATAAGCATTTAATGTATTAGATTTTGCCTGAGTTGTTAAAGAGGAGAATATTTTGTCAGATAGAAACTCTTGTTATTATAATGACTGCCCTTGTTAATGATTGAACATTGACTTGTAAAAATGATTTTGCTCACATGTTTATGCAGCACTAATCTAGTGTAACTTCAGATTTTTACTCCATTTTATATAGTTTATAAATTTCTTTTTTTCTTCTTTGCTGTTTTGTTTCGGAAGGAAGGAAGGAAGGAAGGAAGGAAGGAAGGAAGGAAGGAAGGAAGGAAGGAAGGAAGGAAGGAAGGAAAGAAGGAAGGAAGGAAGAAGCTCAGTGGTAGCTCACATAGCAAAGGTTATTTAATGAGAGATTGGGAAGTGGAATGTAGAAATGCTGATTTCTGGTTATTACAATAATGGTTGAAGAATCTAGGCTTACTTTGGCAACTTGGAGTAATATAATAATGGTAGCAGGGTTGGTGATTTATGCATTAGTAGAATTCATAAATCTCAGGAAATCAAGATTGCCCTGGTCACACAACACATATTATTGCAACCTTTGCTGGGTATATAGAGCCTGGTAAAGTGCAGGTCAGTGATGTTAGCAGCAAGAGCTGTATGTGCCATGAACCTACCTTATTTCCAGTTATGATTAAGGATGCTTGCCTGTCGCCAGCACTGAAATAATTCAGCTGTGAGTTCAATCAGCTCCTTTAAGTGAAGTGTGAGGGATCAATTTGTCTTCCATGTCAGGTAGTTGATCTTCACATTTTCCATAATGTGGGATGCTTCATTTAGATTTTCTCCCTCAGGTAACAAAAACTAGTTTCTGCCAGGCTGTCATAGAAGCTAGACATTAGGAATACATAATGTATAATACACAAGCTGGTCCACACACCCACAACTTTATTCAGTTATAATGTGACCTTCAATTTTCTTTAAGAAGGAAACCAAATTTTCCTAAGCTTGGTTTAAACTTTACAGAAAACTTGCAAAACCTCATGGCAATATTTGTAACTTCTCTACGACAAATTACCTCCAGCAACCTTTATTAATTAATCCCAAAAGTCAACTAGAAAGAAAAAAAAACATTTTGGGGAAGTGGAAGGGTAAGACACTGTATTTTTCACTGGTTCATGTTTTGCATGGAGGTTGTATCTGTGTTTACCACCATGTAACCTATTTGCTGATGGGGCTCATCATTCATCAGCAGCCGTGCAGCAACACAGGACAAAGAAGGCTTCCTCCCACCTTGATGGTGACTCAAGACCAATGGCTGTTCTTTCTTCTCGCAGACTGTGGGGCAGGCAGTTTAATGGAGTGCGCAGAGCCTCCACCCTAGAAGCAAACAAGACCATCGTAGGTGTTGGGGTGGGCATTGTGATCGCCAGTTCATGCACGACCAGTTAATCATTGACAAGCAGCTTCACAGGCTGTTTTTCAGGTTCAGTATACATACATAAAAATGATAACATCTGTTTTTAAACTTTTTTGTTGTTGCAATGAATGCAGTTGCTTTTCTCTGCCTTGTCCAAAACAAATTAAAAACATGGATCAGTGAATTGTGATTTGTATATTTCTATTTTTAAGAGCTTTGAAAAAAATAACAAAAGAAAAGATGTCAAGGGGGGTTGCATAATGTTCAAAATCACCCACTGTAGCATTAATCCACTATTGTTTTATTCAACTTTTACAGTTCATGCAAAGGTTATGTAACTACTAAGAAGTAACCTGGATCTGTGCCATAATCATTCTTCAAGGGATTTGTTAAAATGCCTCTGCTGCTAGAAGTCAAACATTAGCTAGTCACTTTCATCAAGCATTCAATACAATTTCTCATTACAATTGTAAAGAGAAGACAGGCTGTGCTGGATGGATGTGTGGCAGACAAATTAGAGACAGGTTATGCTTTTAATGCATGCATATTACCACCCTAGTTTTCCATAGTATTTAAAAAGGTAAAGGTAAAGGTTCCCCCGAACATGCGTGCTAGTCGTTTCCGACTCTAGGGGCCGGTGCTCATCTCCGTTTCAAAGCCGAAGAGCCAGCGCTTGTCCGAGGACATCTCCGTGGTCATGTGGCTGGCATGACTAGACGCCAAAGGCGTACGGAACGCTGTTACCTTCCCACCGTAGTGGTCCCTATTTTTCTACTTGCATTTTACGTGCTTTCGAACTGCTAGGTGGGCAGAAGCTGGGACGAGTAACAGGCGCTCACTCTGTTACGCGGCACTCGGGATTCGACCCGCCAAACTGCCGACCTTCTGATCGACAAGCTCAGCGTCCTAACCCACTGAGCCACCGTGTCCCTATTCCATAGTATTTACAGTATAGTAATTTCCCCAGGGCTTTCACTTGTGCATTTTAAAGGAAAATGTTCACACTTCACAATGCACAACTGTTTTGTACAGATTCAATTCTGAGAATTTGGTTACTGAGAATTGCTAAAGCCCTGTGAGGGTCCCTGTAAAAAATAGGAACAGGCCCAAAGGCATCCACTCGTAGCTGAGAGTTGGATCTCAACCAGGATCTCCTATGGATCTGGCATAAAGTACTGTATTGAATCACATTTCAAATACAATATAAATACTTGATTTTAGAGGGTGTGTGTGTATGTGACCTTATCAATTCAGGTGTAGTATATTATGGCCAGATCAGGCCCTGTGGCTTTTTTTTTACAAGTCATGATTAAAAAAAATTGGCTTCCTGATGTATATAAAACCGGCCAATGCCTCCTAATAAACTCAGCAGGTTTATTAGGATAAACTCAGGTCCAAATAATAACACAGATATGAAAGCTGAAACTTCTCTCTGCAGTGTGGATGCAAGACATTGTAGTCAGTGCCATCTGTAACAAGTTCCTGTGATGCTTAAAGATGATGTATATGATGATATGTGCAGATACCATGATTTGTGCTTGCATTAGACATTTGGCTGAAGGCTGTGTAGGTTGTAGAATATGCATGATGACATACGTCATCAATGCCTTCCCCCCCACCCCCTGCACCTCCTAAGAGGCCCAGGTTGGTCCTCTTAGAAAGATCAGGCTCTGATGGCAAATCCTTTGCATTGTCTTGGCAAATTCAGGAACAGAAAGATTCTCTTGCTGGAACAAAGATGACTAATAATCATAGGTGATTGCATCATCTCCTTGTATCTGTGAGCTGCCTCATACCTTGTGCCAGTATCTCTATTCTGTGTCTCATCTGTCCTTATGTTCATTAAAGGAGTATCTTTGTTTAAGTAACAAAGGGAACTTCCTGTTTCACTCTTGTGCTTCCCTTTTGTCTTCTCATGATGTAGTTTAGATACGAAGATTCTGTATGCAATATATTCCCTAATCCACTTCATGCATAAAGAATTCCTACTAGCATTTATTCATAGCTGAATGAAGGAGATACTCTGCTTCTAAGGCAACTATATTGTGACATCCCCCCCTTCTAATGGGACTTTCTGCTACTTACTTACTTGGTATTCTTTTAACACTCTGCATATGTTCAGGAGCACATTGTCCAAGAATTTGCTGAATTCAAATCTCCAAGAATAATTCATACCACAACACAGAAAAAGAGCAAACAGTTTTGGTTTCTGTAATTTGCCTAATTATAAAGACAGAATTTTAATTTATGATCTTTTTTAGTCGACCAGGTTTAGTCAACCAGCCTGTACACAACCTTTCTCTAGGTTAGTCATCCTTACCAAACCACAGAACAGCTTCTGTTCCCAGCCTCCAGATGGGGATTGGGAAAAAAAATGCAGCAGAAGACTTGGCTCCATTCAGTAACATGGATTAGAAAACTGCAAATGTAACAGCTAGCTTTTCACATTGTGAAGTAATAAACGTATATCAACCAAAGATGATAAAATCAAACATTTATGTGTCCCATTTATTTAGTTACAAAGACTGGAAACCATACAGGCTGCATATGGAGAAACCAGCTGCAATTCAAGCCTAGCAAGACAGAGTGGTTGCGGGTTTTTGTCCCCTCAGGGTCAGGAGAGTTGACCTCTCTGAACTGGGATGAGGTAACACTCCCATGTTGGGGGTATTTCCTCTTGGACCAGGCATATCAAAGTGCTGGCCCGCGGGCCAGATGCATCATACTGAAACCGCGCCCACCCCATTGCTGGCAATGGGGAAAAAGTCGCGATACGTTATGTGACATCACGTGATGTCACAAGTTTGACATGCCTGTCTTGGACGAATGGCTCCTCTAGGAAGAGCAGGTAACAGCTGGAGCTGGGAAAGAAGGGGGTTGGCTTTGCACAAATTTATCTTGTATGCCAATTAATCTCATTGCTGGACTGGGAGGCTTTGCTCACAGTTACCCATGACTTAATCATCATCATCTGTTTGAATTACTGCTATGTGCTTCCCTTGGAGATTGGGGCTTCCCTTGGAGATTGTTCAGAAGCTGCAAGTGGTTCAGAAATCGTAATGGATTGTGTGAATGACCTTGGAGAATGAAGGGCAGAGATGCTGCCTAGGAAACAATCAGACAAGAGAAAGAAACTTAGGAAAGACTCATCCTAATTGGTCAAAAGATTAAAATCAGCAGTGAGAAGTTTGTGTCTTCAGATTTGCAAGATCCTGTTAATGTAGCCTTACAATAAGATAGAATTAGGTCATCCAGTTGTGTTCCTTTCTGAGAATTCTTTCTGAGTTTCTTTCTCTATCTGTTGTGCAGCTGCAAGGTGTCCTCCCTATCTGATCAGTCTCTAGGTAACATCTTTCTCCCGCACATCTTCCAGGGTCATTCCCACATTCCACTATATTGTCACAGCCCTTTGGAACTGCCTCCTACCTAAAATCCCTTATCTTTTAGCTTTCAGAGGGCCTTGAAGATCTAGAATTCCCTCAAGCTTTCAACTAAGATGAGGGTTTATTTGTGAGTCTTTTGCGGTCATGGATAAAAAGTGGTGGGAATTTGTGCAGTTGTAACTGCCATCTTGACTGTTTTAACCTCTCCTACAGCTGCCAGTGTTCAATCAGTGGGTGAGCTGGAACTGAACTGGAAACAAAAACATTTGATATTTTTATTAAAGATTTTGCCAGTGACAATTGCCACGCATATAATTTCTGAATGAGAAAAATGAGACCTATGTTTCCAGAAACAGTTTATGATTGGTGAAATAAGTTACCATTAAAAACGATTATTGCTATACAGTGGAAACAGGGTCACTTTAAAAAACCTAAGGGGGAGTTATTACTACTTCCATTCAAGCCAAATCTGTTCCACATGGGGATGCTTTCATAATAAGAAGTACAACTTTTAATGACTTTGTGTAATCCTCATTCATTCTCATCAACAAACCATCTGTTCCTAAATGGTAATTTCTACTCCAGCAATTTTATGTTGCAGCACTGAGCTTCAGTATTTAGAATGAAGTAGAACTACTAGAGTTGGGCTGCAAAAATCTGGATTTCCCTAACAGCAGTAAAGAGACACTATGAACTTTGACCTTGGCTACCATCTACTGGTTGTATGGATGTTTGTAGACCAGATCTCATAGCTGTAAGCCATCTTTATTGGCAAATAATTTGCAGTAATTGAAAACCTTCTAGTAAATAAAGGACACAAATCAGCATGCCAGGTTAATAAAGCACTTTCAGTGTTTTGGGGAAACCTAAAAATAATATGACAGAAATATCCAGTGGGATTGGATGTTTTTTAAAAAATAACTTATTATTATATCAATAAATACAACTACATTAAGATAATAAAGGACTTATATGCATGTGACTATGTAATAATGTGATATAATGTTACATTTAAAAAGGAAAAAAAATACCTGGATAATTTTATTATGAAGAATAACAGAAATATAGCCAAATTGTTAAAAACTTTTTTTTTGCCCATGGATTGAAAAAAAAAATCCTCCAAAGACAAATTCAAATATTGGCAAACAACTTCTATCAAGAATCTATTACTGCAAATTAGGTATAGATTTATCCTTGCAGTATTTCAAAGAATGTACTAATTCTTTGAGTTAGCCTAGGCATGAAACATTCTCAAGCCTTGATTTGTTGACAGATGTCCAATTCTGAAGACAGAATTTGTATGCAAAGGTTTAGGTCCCAAAGTCAAATGGTATCTTTGAGTGAATCCCTTAATGAACATAAAGGGTGACATAACCTCTTCATATTACAAACTTAAATACTGCATTTTTTTGCAGATTTGAATACATGTTTACTATTTCTGTGAATTTGTTTGCGGATTAAAAAACCTGTAAATATAACACACTCAAAGGTTTGGTCAGTCTTTCAGTCTGTGCTTTGTAGCAACTCCTTTGGCAAAAATCACAGCTTGCAAACATTTCCTATGGTAGAAAAGTGGCTACTTTTTCTTTCATTTAGAATCTTTCTCTACTCTTGCTGGATATGGCTGAAATACATACTCAGGTATGTTTGAGATCTCCTCACAGATTTTCATTAATATATTCAAACATTGGGAATGGGAAGATCATTCCAAAGTTTTTATTTTTTTCTGTATAGACATGGTGTGCAATTTGGAGGTATGTTTCAAAATTACCATCTTGCTGAAATATTCAATCTCTTTCAAGTTTGTTCAGTTTGTATGGATTATTAGTTTGAAACAAAAAAGAAAGAAAAAGAAAAATCTGCTAAATTGTCCCAAAGCTACCACGTCTTAGGAAGACAAAAACTCTTGGAGTCAGGTTTTTAGTCCAAAAGAAATCTTTACTATGACATGCTTGGTTGTAGGAAATGAGACAGGGCTTAACGGTTCCACGATGTAAATCCTTATAAAGAGTTCCCGGTTTAACCCCCCTTAATCCCCATTTGGTCAGTCCCCCCCATCCTTCCTCTCGTATCATCCATCTCGTGGGAAAGAGGAAGTTAGGACCCTTTTGTTTATTGCTGTCTTCCGTGACAAAAGCCAGATGCTAGCCCCCCCTTTTGTTTCCCCAGTTCAAAAGGCTTCTCCTTTCCTTTGAAATGCCTATTGCCGGTTCAATACACATCTATCCTCTTCTCTTCGGGAGATGGCAGAATCCATAGGATATGTTTGAAACATTCCATTTATGAATATGATATAAATGGATTCTGACAGCTAGTCAGAACAACAAATGTAAATCCACACGTCACTGCAAATGATCTGAAAAATTTAATGACAATGGATTAGGTATTCACAAGTGCAGAGTAAAATATTACTTACTCTGATGATCTGCATGGAAGAATTCTTAGCAGAAAGCATTTTTTTTTGTCTGATCCCACACAAACACTATCATCTACAATATACAGAATGAAATCTCAGCTCTGGATCTGATCTTAGGAGGACTAAAATCTTAGGCATGCTACTTCTGAAGACACCTTGGGATGAGATGTTTGGAAAGTTAAGCATATCTGGCTTTCCTTATATTCCTTCAACAGCCAGAGCTGTTGCTTAACTTTGGTTCTGCTTTGGTTGAGGAGATGCTGGGCACAATGCCTTCTGAGGTTTTATATGTACATATAGTCCTGGGGCTGCCCCTATTTATTTTCTCTCAAATCCCCCGAACATTCCCAGGCTCTTTCTCTTTTTGACACTCAGGAATGTCTGCAGGGGAGGTTTTTTTTTTAAAAAAAGTCATAGTTGTTGCCCTGACTAGCATAGCATGTAAAAAGGGTCCAGGGCTCTGATTGTGCAATTACAGGTAGTCCTTGACTTACAGCCATTTATTTAGCAGCCATTCGATGTTACATTGACATTGAAAAAAGTGACTTACAACTGATTCTCACACTTACCACCATTGCAGCATTCCCACAGTCATGTGACCAAAACTTGGGCATTTGCCAACTAACATGTATTTACGATGATTGCAGTGTCACCATCAACCTTCCCAAATGGCTTCCAACAAGCAGTCAATGGGGAAAGCTGGAGTTACTTAACTGCAATGATTCACTTAACAACAGTAACAAAAAGGCCATAAAATTGGGGACAACTCACTTAACAACTACCTTGCTTAATAACAGATATTTTGGTCCCAACTGTGGTCATAAGTTGAGCACTATCTGGTACAACCACCATCTTGACTTCTTATTTTTTAAACTCTTTTATGAATATTCCTGTTGTCTCCTGAAAGAAAAAGGGAGTAATGAATCAGGAGCACATCTTTTGATTGTGGGGTGATGCGTTTGAGATCATTCTCAAATGTGTTATAAAGTGTTAATATCACTTTACAATGCCTTGGTAAGGCCACACTTGGAATACTGCATTCAGTTTTGGTCATCACGATGTAAAAAAGATGTTGAGACTCTACAAAGAGTACAGAGAAGAGCAACCAAGATGATCAGGGGACTGGAGGCTAAAACATATAAAGAACAGTTGCTGGAATTGGGGATGTCTAGTTTAATGAAAAGAAAGACTAGGGGTGATGTGATAGCAGTCTTCCAATATCTCAGGGGCTGGCACAAAGAAGAGGGAGTCAAGCCATTCTCCAAAGCACCTGAAGGCAAGACAAGAAGCAATGGATGGAAACTAACCAAAGAGAGAAGCAACCTAGAACTAAGAAGAAATTTCCTGACAATTAGAACAATTAATCAGTGGAACAACTTGCCTCCAGAAGTTGTGAATGCTCCAACACTGAAAGTTTTTAAGAAGAGATTGGACAACCATTTGTCTGTCTACGCAGTGGGCTGGAGACCTCCAAGGTCCCTTCCAACTCTATTATTCTTCTCTGCTCTACCCTACCCTACCCTATCCTATCCTACCCTACCCTACCCTACCCTACCCTACCCTACCCTACCCTACCCTACCCTACTCTACTCTACTCTACTCTACTCTACTCTACTCTACTCTACTCTACTCTACTCTACTCTACTCTACTCTACTCTATTCCTTGGGTTCCTACATATTTACTATAGGAATGCATTTAAAAATGTTTATTTAACCTTTTCTTTTGCATATAATCTGAAGAGAATTCATTTCATTTCCCCAAAGCTATTGTTTGAAATGGAAAGGGAACTCCGATTGGGACTAGTATAGAAGAATTTGTCCTCAATACATATTGAGGCAAGGAGCCTTTTTGTTAATGAATTGGCAGAGGAAAAAAAAAGTCCTCTGGAGTCCTGTTGGATGTATGTCATATCATATCTGGTTTGTCATTTTCCTTAGATAGATTTCCTTAGATACATTTCCTTAATTTTTCATTAGAGAATGGAAGACTATAATTTTGAAATATCTTGTAATGTGATTCTTCAGGTGCTTGTAGTCAAATTCTCTGCATCTTGTCCATAGTCATGCATGTCAATGATATCTACAGTAGGTGCATGTATGAAGTTGTGTTTTCTGGTTATCTAGGAAGTTATCTAGAAGACTAGTTGAAAGAAATGGAGGCAGCACACAACATCTCTCTTGTTAATAAATTTGTTCAAAAGGACACATCTTGGATGGTTAGGTTGTCTGTGAGTGCTTTCTATAAGCAAAGTTAAATTGTGCCAAGAAAAGGAATAAAAGGGCCTGATGATTTTGGTTGAATTTGTTTGGTTGTAAATGGCAACCTATCTTCCAGCAATTCAGGTTTTTGACTGTGTAAGAAAAAAAATGCTCTATATACTCTGTATAAGTAATGAATCTGTCTTTGGAAGAAGAAATACAATGAGATGTAATGCCTCATACATAAATATTCAAGTTAGAATATAACTCAATCAGTTATAAAAGCAATGGACAATATTCTCTTAATTGTTCCCAGAAGGGCCAATACAGTTCTGTTCTAGTCTCTAGATACATTAAAAAAATGAAATTAAATCAAGTTGACTCTTTGCCCTGTTTATTTTGCAAATAATTACCTCCTTGAAAATATCTTGACACCATTTCCTTGCTGGTTTCCTGTCCCTATTCTTTGCAAAAAAAACCCCACCAAAAACCCAGCCCAAAGCTTGATAATGTTAAGAACAGAAAAAAGTGTAGAAAAAAATTATCGATGCCCCACAAAACTGTCTTCAAACTGTTTTCTCTTCAATGGCTTTGGTATAGATTTTTTTATTGCATGAATGAATCTGTCATCTCCTAACAGGGTTTTGGGGATGATTTAGAAACTTTGCAATATCAAAAACTGTTTTGTTGTGCAAAAATTTGATTTCAGAAGAGAAAGGTCCAAGAGGGTCTAAGTATATAGAAATAAATAGAACCTAGAGAGGTTTTCAACTGCACTAGACTGTATAAATGTTGGCTTCTAGGAAGCCAAGGTTATTGAGGACTATATGTATATATATGTGGCTTTGGTGGGGAGGAGTAATTAGGCCAAATCCTGATTGTTCCAGAGTTATTTCAATATTTTGGACTTCCTAACAAGCGATGCTTTCTGAGTCATTGATTACAATGGACAACAAATGATGTAGGAAAAAAATATGTTGACATAGGATAGACTGAGAAAAGTGAGTTTGAAGGAACATTCTTTTCTCTTGAAAAAGGTTGAATGTGTCCAAATAGAAGAAGATTTGAACTGTGACTATCTCGGCTAGCCTTTATGAATGTCAAGGCAGAATTAGCAATGAGTCAGGAAAGACTAGGAGCTGAATATGCAAGTATTAGGAGGAACTAGAGCTCAGATCAGCAACTATGAAGTTTTTTCTTCACAGAGATAGATTAAAAATATGAGAACAGGTAGATTGATTTTATACTTTGAATCTAGATAGTTTCATACAGATGAAGGGCTCATGGAACTCTCCAAAAATAGTAGAGTTTATTAAAATATAATACATAGCTATTTTGTCTTTGCTTCTTAACATATTGTCTATGAAGAGAAAAGGACACAAAAGTCTGAACCCAAACTTTGTCTAAGAAATGGAGAAAATATAAATGCATTTTGAAAGTTTCCCTTGAGGTATAGTCTAACTGGTTTACATAGATTTTTGCAACCATAAGAACATCCAGTTTTCCATTTCTACTAGTTTATATTCTAGAATAGCTTCAAGGAAATAGTTGTCTGAGTTTTACAAAAAGGATGCTTGTTATATAGCTACTTCTGTTATTCTACTGAAAAATACTTTTAATTAAATATTCAACCTGCTGATATAAAAGCAAATATAAACAGTGGGTATAATAACAGTTGAAGTCATAAAGGGTTTGGGGGAAAGATGTGTGCTATTTCTATAGTTGCAAACCATGGCCCTTAGCCTGTGGTGTGCAGGTCCATTAGCAGGCAGTACACGGAAGGACAGGAGATAATGTAATAGTGATATAATCAATCTTCTCATTTGTTAAGTCCTACTGCTTGGCCAACTGCTGACAAATCCAATATATTCATATGAGTGAACATAAATTATTAGACATAGCTACATTTTAAATACACCTTGATATATCACTTCAATATCTTTTAGTCACAGACTGTGTTTTAGTTATAAATATAGCTTGATTTTGTGGCAGTCCACAAAAGCTGTAGGTGAGGTTATAGTGGTCTGCATAAAGAAAAAAACATTGAAAAGTGCTGCTACTAATCTTTATCTTATTCTTATATGGAGCATATATTTAAGCTTTAATGAACAATAGTTATTTGGCAAGCAATGTGAATGTTTGAATTTCCATTTTCTCAATATCATAGTCACAGAAGGATGGTTCATTTATCAAACTATGCAGGAAGTAATGATTTATAATGAACACCTTTGGATTTTGAATGGTTTTATTAGCTTGGCCATAAATTAGTTAGTAGTGTATGTTAGAAGTGAGGGGCTGTAAATTAGGTACAAACTGATCTCAAGAAAAAGAATCTCTTGCCTGTAACTTATCTCTAATATTAAAATACAGCCAAATATCTTGCTATACTTTGCTAATCTAGATTTGAAGATTATCATGCTAGCTAGGGATTGCAAGCGTTTTGGGCAATGAGTTAGGAGACACTAGCAATGTGAGACCAGAAGCATCCATGGGTGTTGTTTTCAAAGGAAGGGAATTTGGAGTACGCTCTTATAAAGGCTTTGCTTAATTACAGGAATTAATGCATAATACTACAGTCCTGATCTCTGCTGCTTAGTCATTGGTATGATTTATGTATTTGCTGTCTTCTCTTGCTATCTCAGTCAGCAGCCACTGTACTAGGTGTGACTTATCATCAGGGTTTTTTTTGTCATAGAACGCACGGAACAGTGTTCCAGCACCTTTTTTTTGAATGGAAGAACTGGTTCCTTCTAAGCTGCCAGCGCGAGTACAGGTATGTTTGCAGAACGATTTTGCCGACCCCTAGCAGCCCGATCCGGGCTCTGGAGGCCTGGAAAAGGGCTCTGCCACTCGGTTCTATGGCTGCAGAGCGATTTTGCACCCCCCGCCCACAGCTGATCCAGGCTCCAGAGGCCTTTTCCAAGCCTCTGGAGCCTGGATCCATGGCTGTGGAGTGATTTTGTGACACACACCCACCCCCATGGCCCAATCCAGGCTCCAAAGATCTTTTCCAAGCCTCCGCAACCTGGATTGGGCCGCAGGGGGGTGGTGCAAAATCGCTCTGTGGCCATGGATCCGGGCTACAGAGGCTTGGAAAAGGCCTCTGGAGCTTGGATTGGGCCATGGGGGGGGGCTGCAAAATTGTTCAGCCATAGATCTGGGCTCTGGAAGTCTTTTCCAGGCCTCCGAAGACCAGATTAGGTGGCTGAGGGGGCCGTGAAAACGCTCCGCAGCCATGGATCTGGGCTCTGGAGGCTTGGAAAAGGCTTGCAGAGCCTGGATTGGGCCACAGGTGAACTGCAAAATCATTCTGCGGCCATAAATCCAGGTGGCAGAAGTCTTTTCCAGGCCTACGAAGCCCAGATCGGGCCACGGGGTGCTGTGGACACGTCTCCTGGCCTCAGATCAGAGCAGCAGCAGAAACGGTGGCAGAGAGGAGATAGACCTTTTCCAGGTGAGTGATCTGTGCCTCAGAAGCTCCCTAAAGTGGTTTCTTCTCTCCTCTCCCCTCCCCCCCCCCGGCTCTGTAAAGGGCTTTCAACGAGCCGGAGCTGTGCATAGTTCTGGCACTTTTTTTTAAAACAAAAAAAGCACTGCTTATCCCACACAAGGAAGTCTGAACCCCATCAAAGAATCCACTAGATTCTCCTCCTCAGCCTCAGAATCAAAGGTTTTCATCAAAAGTTTCTCCAAAATAGTGCCTATGCTGTCAAAGAAACTCCTGGCTAAAGTTGCTACTCCCCAGTGACAAACCTTTGGAGGTGGTGACATCCAAACTCATCTGACGGAGGTGTAGAGAATGATGTTCACCATTTTCTCATTGGTTTATTTTTAATCCTGTTATTTATTGATAAATGCTGTACTGCTATTTCTTGATACTGTTAATGATGTGTGTTTGTAGAGTTTTTTTGTATATTGTAGGATTTTTGTAAAATGGATGCTTTATTGTATTGTATGAGGTCTTGTAAGCTACCATTTACCTTATAGCATTAAATTTAATAAATAACAATAAATGGAGCTTGTGTGATTGAACTTAGCTTAATTTGTCATTTCATTTTCAGGTAATGTGCATTGATTTCAAATTGGTTATGGTGAAAATGTTGAGAGGAAATCTTTTCATCTTTGACTATAACTAAAGATAATACAGTGTTGAAAAGAAGGCTTAGAAAGAAGCTGAAAATGAAGGATTGGCTTTGCAGACACACTCTTCATGCTGTGTTACCTCTCAGGATACACAATATTAGCAAAGCACAGAAAAGAAATAAGAAATAATGAACTAAAAAAAAGACAGGAGACAAGGAAAAGAAACAGAAACAGCAAAAACTAATTTGCACCAACATTAATTGCTGTCCATCACCACATCTTTCCATCCTTGCAAATCATCCTTGTTTTCACCATGTCAACGTACCATTCACATATGGTTTTGAATTGAGGTGTTTTTTTTCAAGATCTCAACAACTCTTTCTGACCACAGTTTTCTTGCTGTTTCCCTTCCTCTCAAACAACTTACTCTTCATACATTTCTTTTGCAACTTGATTTCAGGGTACTGTTAAACTTCGGCACCAACTGGTTCCAAAAATAAGTTATGTTAATGACTTAATAATGAGAAATATCAAAGTAGTTAATAGTCAGGATACATGAGTACATTTTCTTAAAATCCTATATTATTTAAGCAACCATAACAAATATTACAAATATAAAAGCACACCAAGGCACAACCAAGCAAATGAGACAAAGTTTCTCAAACTTTGTGGTACCACCAGGCTTTCATATAGGATTGATATTTCTCATCGCTTTTATCTCATAAATTCGGAATCTGCTCTAAATAGTGCAAGCTAGCTAATGTTTATGTCTTCCATGTAAAGAATTCCTTTTGAGTTGGAGAACATGAGGTGATAATAACAGATCTAGCCCTAGTTGGTTTACTTAAGGAAGTGATCATATAAGGAGAAATAGTTTGACATCCCTCTTGCGTGTGGACAGTGAAGGAATAAATATTTTACTCCTTATTTAACTCTTCCCCTTAATATTTTAAATTTGTTTAATAATTTTAAAGTTTTACTAGTTAAAAGGCATCATTCCGCTTAAAACTGTTGGTATTAATATAGTTTTGTCCCAAGAATCCTTTGAACTAAAAGACTTATAAATACATCAAAATTTGGGAAAAAAATGTCATTTATAAACCAGAACTCTACACATCTGGTGCTATTAAAAATGAATCAATAGAAATTAAATTCTTCATTATATGCTCACGCCTCAGTATTTTCATTACAATTTGAGCTAAGATATAATTTTTCTACTCTGCCTAGACAAGCTGTCTTTCCAAAAAACACAGAGCCTCTTCTGGGTTGGGATTCTAGCTTTGTCTGTGCAAGTAAAGCCTCATTCCCACCAGATGTCCTCCAGCTGATTTAACTGAGGAAGAAAGGAAGGAAGGGAGGGAGGGAGGGAGGGAAGGAAGGAAGGAAGGAAGGAAGGAAGGAAGGAAGGAAGGAAGGAAGGAAGGAAGGAAAAATCTGAAGAATTGGAATGGCTAGATAACACTCCTGTTCAATTCACATTCATTCTTGAAAACCAGGTCATCTGGTATTTCTGTACTACTGATTATATCAATCTGTATTCAATCTACAGTATGTTAATTCAACAATCGTTTATTTCTGATCCCTTCTCTTCTTATTTTATGTATCCTTTCCAACACCTCATGACCACTGGGTTCAGTTTCTGTATTTCTCCTGACATTCCCAACTCTCACTATATCTTACAGTGACAAAAGCACACTATTTTGCAAAACCATTTTTGCTTAGGTAGTGGAAATCACACCCAAAGAAATTACCAGAACAATAGAAGATTATTGTTTTATTGAATATAATAAGTCATCAGAACTTATCTGGAGGAATGTTGGTATGGGGCTTATGAGGTTAAAAGGAGTACAGTATATATAGGTTATACCCATGTAGTATACATGACACATGCAATAATGCTGTAAGGCAATGATGTAGGTTACATCTGTTATGTTTTGGCTAGTGCTTGGTAATGATTATGAGATAAAAATTCTGAGTGGGAAAACATTATAAGGAAACGCTTTGGTATACAGGTGGTCCTTGCTTAGTGACCAGTTGGTCAAGGACTTTTCAGAGTTATGGTGGACTTGCCCAGAGCTACCTACAACCTGTTACTGGAGTTCCAATGGCTGTACCACCTACAGTCATGTGATAACATTTGGAGTGTTTGGCAACCACTGTATTTCCCCCAAAGTAAGACCTGGTCTTACTTTCTTTTGGGCTCTGAAGTAAGCACTATGACTTACTTTCAGATAGGGCATACTTTTTGCCAGTACCAGCAGGCCACAAGTGTGTGGGGGTGAAGCCTGCACATGGGATTGAGATGCAATGTGGCAGTGAGAGCATAATGGCGAACTAAGTACCGGTGCAGTTGGGCAGGCAGGGCGTGTGCCCTTCCTGTGCCAGGCCAGCCCCTGTAGCCCTGGGGTGGCTGTGCTGGGCGGTGGCAGGAAGGAGCGGCCAGGCCAATGCTCCTCCGGCTGGAGCGGGGGTCTTTTTCCAAGGGGATCCAGGGAGGCCACCTTCCTGGTCTTGCCAGACTCACCTGAGAGGTGAGCGGGGAGGCAGCAGGCCAGGACCAAAGCTGCAGGTGGAGTGCCGGAGCCTTGGGGAGGGAGGGTGCTGAAGTGAGCCGGCATCCTGCTGTCAGCACCCATGCCAGCTGCCCCTTCCCTGTGGAGCTGGACAGCTTGCCACACCACCACCCAGATACCCTTGCTTCCCTCAGGAATTGCATGTCTTCGCTTATCTGACTTCCAGCCCCATCCTATTTCTCCTTCACCATCCTCCACTGCCACATGCAGGGAAACAAAAGAAGTTTGGAGGGGAGGAAAGGTCAATCAATCCATTCCAACTTCTCGCGATAAAAAAAAAGATTTTGCAAAGTTGGAATGGTTGATTGACCTTCCCTCCCCACAAACTTCTTTTGTTTCCCTGTATGCGGCAGCAGCAGATCGTGAAGGCCCACCCCCTCCCTGAAAATCAGCTGGGGCTTACTTTTGAGAGAGGGCTTACTTTTGGAGAAACACGGTAGTTAGCATTTATGGCTGGAGTGAGCTGCAATCGTGTTACCATGGTTTTGTGATTTTGCTGGTTTTGTTGTATACTTCCGGTTTCCACCACTGCAAAAAAAGATGTAAAATCAGGCATGGTCATGTGGTGAACTGCTTAACTAGTGCTGTGACTTATGTCCATAATTACTGTTGTAAGTCAAGGACTACCTGTACATTGTTTATACTTTGTTAGGGAGGATTTGATAAGGATATATAAGTCATTCAATCATCTTTGAAGTATCTGGTCTCCAAGGGAATAAGTTCTAACCCAGGAATAAGGAAATATTCAGTCATGCTTAGTTATACAATTAATTCATATCATAAAAAACTAAGCTACTATTGTAATAATTAATATCAAGGAATATATATATTTATAGTGCATATAGAGTATATTTCTGCTTTCAAGCCAATCATGTCAATCTCCCAAGTAAACCAGATGGGAAACATAAGATGAACTAATTATATTGTATTGTAAGACTACATTTACGGAATCTTGCAAGTCTGAGAGTATAAATCTCCTGCTGCCTCTTTTTATCACTTAATAAGTTAAAAGAGATCCTTTCTAAATTTCTTTCTCTGCCCATTTCTTAGTTGCAGGTTCCTCCCCCTGATCTGATAGTTCCCTAGGCAGCATCTCTTCCCCTATCTTCCAAGGTCATTCTCATATTCCATTACAAATCTTACAAACCAGAAACTTGGCCTCCTGGTTTCTAGCCAGTGTCTTTAACATCAAATTGCTTCTCAATTTCACAATTCAAATTCACAAATTTCAAATTCACAAGATGGTGCTGCCAACGGCAGCCTCAGTGAAATGCTTTCTGATAGGTTTTTTTTATTATTATTCTCTGTGATTCACTTCATATTTCATATTCAAGAGACCAATTGTTAAGCACCAAGCAACATTTTTGTAATGGGCAGATTTCTATGACTATCCCCTCCCCCAGTCTTTACAAATGCTGAGGAGATTCTGGGGAATCTCTGTCTGTTCTCTCTGAACAATGGAAAAACAGAAACAAATGGAGGAGACGATGGCAACAAAGAAGCAGCAAGCAAGCAGGGATTTTGAGTAGACTAAGGAAAAATGGAATAAAAACTCTTTTCGACTAATTTATGTTCACTTTTGCTAGTAAGATGGTTGAAATACTTCTTTTAAACCGATGCAACACAGCAGCCCTCTGCTTCACTGAATCCTGGCTAAATGAGTTGATGGATGGTAGCAGCTTGCACATCCCAAGGTTTTGGATAAAGAGAGCAGACAGAATTGTAGAAACATCCGGTAAAAAGAAGAGAGGGGATCTCTGCTTTTATATCAACAACCGATGGTATAAAAATGTAACTACACTAAAAAAAATTGTGATGTGGACTTAACAACATTAATTATCAATTGCAAACTGTTTTATTCTCCATGGGAGTTTTCCACAATTTTTCTATTTGCAATGTACATTCCTCCACAAGCTTGCATAAATAATGCATTACAACTCAAGCTGACCAGATTCTGTGGGATGAACAGAAATATCCACACTTGCTTCTCATTGTGTTAGAAGATTTCAGTAGTGCTAACTTAAGCCAAGAGGTCACAAGATACTTTCAGCATGTGAACTGTCTTACTAGAGGCAAGAATATTTTACACTCACTGCTACACAACATTAAAAGATGCCTACTGGTCTTTACCGCGAGCAGCTGATCATTGTATGAGTCACCTTATACCTGCTTATAGACAAAAGGTAAAGACCATAAAACTGTGGCTCAGGCAGTATACAGGTCCTCAATGGAAGGCAGGCTGGTAGCAATAGTTAGAACTGCAGAAAAAACAACTGCTACCACCCTGTTTTCCATTGAGGACCTGTATACTGCATGAGCCACAAAGAGGACTGTGAAAATATCTACAGACCCCTCAAATCCTGGACATAAACTCTTTCAACTTCTTCCCTCAAGATGTAGGACATTGCATGCCAAAACAACTAGACACAAGGACATTTCCCCCCCATGCCATCACTCTGCTAAACAACTAATTCCCACAACACTATCAAACTACCTAGTAGGGTATGAATATTATCTTTCCCATCTTTCCTATTTCCTATTTGCTTATCTTCTTATGACTATAATATTGTTGCTTGTATCTTATGGATTATATTGATTGTTTTATTGAGTATCCTAGTATGATTTATGTTGATTGCTTATTTAGTATCCTATGACTATCAGTGAGTGTTGTATCTTATGATTTATGATTGTGATTTATCACTTATTGCTTGTAGTATAGTGAGAGCTTGTACTACAAATTCCTTGTGTGTGTCCAATTACACTTGGCCAATAAAGAATTCTATTCTATTCTATTCTATTCTATTCTATTCTATTCTATTCTATTCTATTCTATTCTATTCTATTCTATTCTATTCTATTCTATTCTATTCTATTCTATTCTATTCTATTCTATTCTATTCTATTCTACATATATTGTATATAGCATTTAAATTTACTTGATTAAACTGAATGTATGGAATATCTATTTCTAAATAAAATGGTGACAAATGTATGTTTAAGTAATAATGTCTTCTATAGTCCCTCATTTCTTCACCCCAACATGTTCTTTCACTCAAGAACCATGTCACTTGAAAATGAAAAAATAAAACATTGACTCTTTGCAGATTCAACTGAATTAACAATGAAATGGGATAAAAAGTCTCCTTCAAAGAAACTACCAAGATAGGGTAGAACAGCGGTGTCAAACTCGCCGTGTCACATGACGTGTCGTGATGTATCGCAACTTTTTCCCCTTTGCCGGAGCTGGGGTGGGCGCAGCTTCTGCACGATGCATCTGGCCTGTGGACCGGCAGTTTGACACCCCTGGGTTAGAATAAGCTTGTTAGAAAAACTAATGCCTATTGCGCTACATGGTCTAGAATGTGTTTGTGGTCTTGGTAAAATAATTGGATAACTCTGTTTTGATAATTCTGTGATTGCTTTACCAATATCCAGCAATCAGCAACATAACAGAGAAAACCTGAAAATAAGAGTTGAAAATAAGGTCAGTTTTGGATCCTTTCTAATATCATTCTTCCACATTGCTAATAGAATTACTGTGTAAAAGGTATTAATAAAGAAACCACTGGAGGCATCCCATTTTTCCTGCAAACGGGGATTCTCTTCCCAATTAGACATGTCTGTTGTATTTTTTCTAGTATATAATGCCATCAGTGTTATTAGAGAAATAAAAATAGTATTTTCTGACCTCTTGGTTTGACCATAGAAGAGTTTCTACCAATATTTCATTATCTTTAGTAAAAGATTATGTCAAGATATACAAATTCATCTAATTGTAGTATTTTTATCATTTGTGTTTAACTTGGAATTATTCATTTTCTTTGTCATAAATATCTTGTCTTCTGATAAAACAATTTTTCAAATCATATTCATCTAACATTCATTCAGACTCTCAGCCTGCAACATTATATTATCTACATACAGATATCCATTTTCAAGGGTTGAATGAAAAGTAATACTCCAATGAGTCACCAACAGATGGCAGTACTGATGTGTTAGAAGCTCTGACAAATTCTTTAGTGTCTCTCTGTCACTTCAGTTGGGAAGAAGTTGCTGTGGAAAAAAAGTTGTATTACTATTACTATTATTCAGTGCACTTTAAGCAATATGACGACTAAATTTTTGACTACCCAAAAAGTCCCTTCAGTTGAAATTCATTGCAGAAAATGACTGCATTGATGTAAGAACTATGTTTTAATGCGTTAAAGAAATATAAATATGGTGAACTGGGAAGAACTGATTTATGTGATTGAGAATGAAATGGACAACCTGGAACAGTAACCAACAAGTTTTGCATCAGAAAGTTAGATGAACTAATTAAAGGAATGCAGGAGATATCTCCAAGAGAAATTGCTTTTAACTGGCATTAGCAATTGGCATTTCTTAGGAACATTATTGATGTTTTTCAGGCCTGGAAAATTTGCGTAAGGTGGTTTCCTTGCATGACTGAAGGCAGAGATGAAAACTCCAAGAGTTGAAATTTATTAGCAATTGTCAAGCTATGAGAATGAAAATGAAGAATTTCTTTACGATAGCTGATGAAACATTGTCTCATCATTATGACTCAGAAATGAAGCATCAGGCCATGGAATATTATTGCAAACCTACACAAAGCCTAAGCTTCAATAGGACCACTCATGTTTACTATTTTTTGGAATGCAGATGGTGTTATTCACATGGCTTTCCTAGAACCTGGCACCACTATCATCTCAGAGTGCTATATTGCATGCAACACTCAATATTTTGAAACAAAGATTAAATGGAGTTTGGAAGAACAAGATGAAGATTTTGCTGCAAGTTAATAATACTAGGCTTTATATCTCCGAAGCCAACCAAGAAGTAATTGTGAAGTTGGAGCTCACCATTTTATTTCATTCATCATATAGTCCAGATTTGGCTTCATGTGACTTCCACCTTTCCTAGAATTGAAGGAATACCTATCTGTCTGACTTAAATGAAGAGGTGAAAAGGACTGCCTGGATGTGGTTGAAGAGACAAACTATATAGTTCTTTTGTAACAGCTTTAAGAAACTTGTCCACTATTGTCAAAAAGTGAATGGTAATGATTGTATGCAAGAATAAAAGCAAGTAATAGAAGAGCTCGCTTCACTGATTATTTGACTCATTCATTTGTTAAATTCTTTCTATTTAAATTAAAGTTATGCAAGTGGAGATATTACATTTCATTCAATCCTCATATAATCATGCCTCCAATAAACAAAGCTCTAATATCACTACAAGCATTCCTTACATGGTTATCCATAAATACATTAAATAACCAAAGGGACCTCACACATCCCTGTCTTATTCTATGCTCAATGTTAAATAATTTATTAAGCAATCTGTTGTCAGGTACAAGCCTAGAGACAACACAGTGAAATCCAATCAAGTTCAATCCTTACACCTAACCTGTCAAACTAAAGCTATCACTTTCTAATCTACTAGATCTATCCTGAGAGATTCTAGGATAGGGCTATTCCCTATTCCCCCATTCCCCCATCCAGCTCAGAATTGTGCAGTCTCTTATTCTCATATGCTTTCAACATACTTTGTGTTATCACAATTTAAATTCACATTCATAAAAAATATGGAGATTCATACAAACAGTTCTAAATTTTATACACTATCAACTTGTACCTTTCTGATCAAAATTCTGTCCAACACATCCCAGACACAATTTTGTAACAGATGGAAATAAATCTAAAAATGAGTAAATAAGTAGAATTACTCATAAAAAAGAAAAAAGTGTGAGTAGGGTAAATGGATAGGTTTGGATTGGATATGTAAATCTTTAACATGGCTTCAGGCACAAACTGTATTGGTTTTAGTTTTTATCTAAACCTCATAGCATAGTCTCCCAAAGAGGAAGATTGTGGCAATTCTGATATTGCATATGTTGTGTTCTCTAATTACATTTTAGAATTCTTCATATTAGCCGATTTTAGTGGAATCCAAGCCTGCCAAATGTAACAGTTAGTTGATTTTCTATGTGTTTTGAGCTTAACTAAGTGTGCTGCCCACATGGGTAGGCAAATAGTTTAAAGATAGCAGTTTACTAATGAATAACATTTGTTTCTGAGATACAACTCCTTCCTTGTGTTAACATCATTTGGGCAGAGGTATTTACTAGTGAAATTCAAGACTAGCCTGGTCACCTGAACATGCTGTCTTGAATGGAGAAATATCATAAGACGTATTACATATTTTTTCATGGTACATGAAGTCCTGGGATAAAATTACTAAAATTATTTACTAATTTAATTCCTTCAAGCCAGTGCTGACTCCTGGTGACTCCCTGAACTAGTCCCTGCAGTTTTCTTTTCAAGATTTCAGAAGTGGTTGCAATTTCCTGCTTCTTAGGGCTGAGAGAGAGAGACTGGCCCAAGGTCACCCAGTTTGCTTTGTGCCTAAGGTGAGACTGGAACTCATGGTGTCCCATCTTCTAACCTGATGACCGCTATACCAAACTGGCTTTTTTATTGTAACATGGGGATAAGACAGGATTAGTATTATATGAACGGAGTGGAAAATTGGTGTTGCCAGGCCATGTATTATTACTGAAAATCTCTGATGAGGAATAAATTACACACTGTATTTTTCCACCCAATAATGCACTTGGCTACATGATCATATCAGAAAACGTTTGTCCAGTTTCTTTAGATTTCTTGAGGCAAGGGTCATGTAAATCACTTTCCAGAGGATTCCTAAAGACACTGCTGTTAATTCTGAAAAAAAAACAACAGTTTTCCCTTTGGTAAATAAAGGTAAAGGTAAAGGTTCCCCTGCACATGCGTGCTAGTTGTTTCCAACTCTAGGGGCCAGTGCTCATCTCCATTTCAAAGCCGAAGAGCCAGTGTTTGTCCGAGGACGTCTCCGTGGTCATGTGGCTGGCATGACTAGACGCCAAAGGCGCACGGAACGCTGTTACCTTCCCACCGTAGTGGTCCCTATTTTTCTACTTGCATTGTTACGTGCTTTCGAACTGCTAGGTTGGCAGAAGCTGGGACGAGTAATGGGCGCTCACTCTGTTACACGGCACTCGGGATTTGAACCGCCAAACTGCCGAACTGTCTTTTTAAAAGACATATTGTTTCACATCTCTGCATAATAGGCTGTAACATCAGCATTTAAGAGGAGGCTTTGTGATGTGAGAACACAATTGTTGTTATCACTTCTTTGGTAGTGTCCTCGGCCTTGGTGAATGTCAAGAGAGAGAGAGAGAGAGAGAGAGAGAGAGAGAGAGAGAGAGAGAGAGAGAGAGAGAGAGAGAGAGAGAGAGAGAGAGAGAGAGAGAGAGAGAGAGAGAGAGAGATAGATGTTTAAAGGAATTAAACATCCAGAACATACACTTCCGTTAGTGCCCCTTTGCCAGTGATGAAAGTTTTAATTTCTTGCAAATAGCATAGCTATGTTATTTTAACATACTGATGATTGCCTAATTTCATTTCAGCAGAGAACCAGGCACAACAATACAGTTTTTCAAGCCTGGAGAACTCAGGGCTTTCATTTCACAGAGTATTAGTGCAGAACGACATGTTACGAAGAAAACATGTTTTTTAGGGGGAAAAACCTGTCAACTTAATGTGAACGTGTGGGTGGATGTCACTGGGAAGGAAGGACTGCTCACAAGGATGCATAAATAGCCAGTCTACTGTAAATTTATTTCTCATGTGTTTGATTTCAAAATTCGCCTTCTTCCCACATACAGTATACAGATAAGTTAAGGGGGAAAAACCAACCTTTTTAAATGTTAATAGAGATTCTTTTTCTTTTTAAAAATCTTCAAGTGTGGCTGTAGGAGGCCCATTCACTCAAATGCAGGAGTAGTGGTAGTGTTCCCTGATAAATTCTATAGTAAAAATAAAGTCAGTTTTGTTGGGTTCCCTGCATGTTATGCAATGAAATAATTTATAAAAGACATGCTATTTTTGTTTTGGTGAACATAACATTTAATGTTCAGCTATTCTTGCTGACCTTTATTTTTAGAGAGTATAATTCAGACTTCTCTTCTGCCACGTATTTGAGATCAACAGCATCTGATAGATTAAAAGACTCCTGACTAAAAGAAGTTCCAATGTAAGCTATGAATAATTTCTAAGGTTTGCAGTGAAGTGTGGTAACCTCCCTTTATGAATCTATTGCCCTTCAGATGTTTTGTGATCCCAGCTCGCATAATTCTTTGTCCGAGAGGACAAAGTTTCAAGAATATGGGGGTAGTAAGGTCTATGATCTTGAAGATACAAATACTGTGACCACAATTTATTGTTTTACATCTGATTATAGATCTAGGGAAATCAGTATACAGAGCTGAAAAAGAATACAAAACTAAAAAAAACCAAAAAAAACCTTCATTACGAGAAAAAAAGCCTGAAACACCCAAATTGGGTGCACTCTTTGAAAGAAAAAACAGCAAAAGAGGGGAAAAAAATAACAGGTCAAACAAAATGGCCCATGATATGTATTTTCATAGGCACTTCCATACTATTATCATTTCCACAAATGATGATTAAAAGATGGCCCTCACTATCTTTATTTCAAGTTGCAGGCATTTGTTTACAATTAATTCCAAGAGGCTGTCAAGCCATCTTTCTTCTTAAAACACTGGTTATAATGGCCAGGATGGAGACTTAAGCAAAAATTTCTTCTAAAGGGGAAAAAGTTTTTCACAACCTCCAAAGAACCACATTGTTTCAAGAAAAAGGCTTTTTACTTCAGTTTTAAAACCACCATATCTGGGTCAGAAATAAATCAGTATGATCTATAAACTGATCTTGAACAGAAGTAATGTTTTCAAATCACAGAGGTTCAGTGCTAGTTTTCAAAAGCTACAAAGTGTTTGTGGCGCCTATAAACAAGGTTTAGCATGTCTTCCTAGAGACTTTTGTATTACAAATGCTGTCTTCTGTTGTCCATGGGAAATGCCCTCTATTACATGTTGGTACATCTATCTCTAGAAAGTGGGCAGCTGTAATCTTGATAAATGAGCAGACAGCAAAAATATGTGAATGGGAGAGAAGGATTTCTCTGTCCTTTACTGTAGGATCTAGGCACCTATGAATTTGTATTTTGAGTACTTCTTGGGGATTTTGCCCATCTTTTCTTAACCCACTCTGCACCAATAATGCTTTGCTTGCATTGACCTATTCCCTGCCTGCCTACTTTCAATTCATCTCTTTGTTTAAATCCTGAGATTAAAGCTGAATGTTGCTTAGCTATTTGTTACAAAAAAAAAAAGACGCAACGAACTGGTCCATTTATGCAAACTAGTAATTACCTGCACATTTCTTTCTTTATTGTGTAAGAATGGTGTTATTCAGAAATATGTCACTGGGAAGTCAGTGGCATTAAGCTAGTTGAATGATTTCCAGCATTTCCCATCACCTGTGCTTCCAGAAACTGCAAAAAGGGCTCCTTTGATCTGTTTTCAGTGATTTTGGATTAGTCCAACTGCTGTCTTATTGATCACCAGCTGCCAGGAGCTTTAATCTGATCAGATGCAGCACAATTGGTTTCTTTCCCTGGTGCCTGACTCAGATTTCAGAGCTGGGAAGAAAAGTGTGACATCATCCTTGCTTGCGTCTGTGTTGGATAGCTAACAAAGTTACCCAATGAGTTTTGAAGACCATTACAGTCCATGTTGTTCCTGATTATTATTAAGAGCATTCTCAAATTTACTGCACCACAGGGCAGTCTTGAAAGCATCATTTTTTAAACTTATACATATTGTATTGGACTACCGTGAACTCAGAAGGGGAAGAGAGATTGAGAGGCACTGCTAGAAACAGTGAGAATCTCTTTTCTGATTCATTGTGTTCAGACTGTGTGTGGTTTCCTTCCTCTTTCTTTGGTTCCTCTGATCATTGAGCTTGTTGACAACTTTATGTGACACACCCTCAGTGCATAGGTGGACCTTCTAGCTGAGATTACACCTGCAGGCGTGTGATATGCTTTCTAGTAGGGTTGGGGGAGGTTCCAAAAAAATCCATTATTAATCTATCTGATATGGTAGCAGCATATATAATGGTAATATGGGCATTTTATTGTAGCTATAATTATAGGCCCCCCAAAAGGGAATTTTAGTTATCATGACAAATGGAAAGAATGTGTGGAGTGAAGTTCAGGAATATATCTTTAGAAGGTTCTTTGATTGGTCTGAAGCAGTGAAGAAAACATTTTTCTAAGGCTGGCATTAACATTATGATACATTTATATTTCCTTTTCGGTGCCTCCCTGATCTGCTGAGATACAACTCCCAGCTGAGTGGATCTGTGCCAGAGTTTTACAATCTTTTGCCCTTCTTCTGCAGCTTTGCATAGATTTTTATTTTTTTATTTTAGTGCTTTTAAATATGCTACAGAAGAATGAGGGATGTTGCTGCAGTTTCTTCTCTAGTAGCAAGGGAGAGCTCTTTGTTATTTTGATAACATCCTAGGAGATAAAACTATTCCATAAGAACAAAGTAATTAATGTAGAAGCACATCATTAAAAATTATGGATTTCTCACTTTCCCTCCCAAAAGCCCTGTAATAACAGATGCTATCAAATAGAATTTGCAAAGGCAGTAGATATATGTTATGCATAATTACACATAGCATTACTTATAAGAAGAGCTGTATTTAGAAAAGGTTAATGGATGGTCAAATGCCTTTGAGAAACCCACAAGATGGATTATAAGCAATAAGAATATGCCTTTCCTGACATTCATTGGCATGTTGTTTTGGCACAGGAGGTGGCATATAGCCATCAAGATTATTTATTTATTTGTTGAATTTATATTGTCACCCATTTCAAATGACTGAATGCAATATAATTAAATTATATAGAAGCTTGGAAAAAGAAAAGCCAGCTAAACCTCCCCTTAATATAATCATGTAACAGGCTTCTCCACATGTTCAGGGCCCCAGGCCTGATGACCAAATCAGATCTTCATGCTCTATCCTCTATACCTTACCAGCTTATGATAGCCTTATCCTCTATAGATTCACATGATACCATGCTTTTTAAAGTTATCTTCTGAAAGATCAGCTCAATTGATGGCAGCTATGTAGCAGGGAAGAGATTCTTTCCTCAAACCTAATCAATTTGTTTGGATGAGCATATGTTCTTGAAAAATTATGTAAGAGGAAAAAATACCGTTATCTGCTGAATGTACTCCAAACATAATTTTCTAAATTATTTTGGCTTGCTGAATTGCTTTTTTTCTTCTTAAACTTCATTGCCCTTGGTTCATATATTTATTTTGTTGGAATGGCCCAGCCAATGCCTCCACTGATCCTTGGAAGAATTTGCAACCCAGGAAAAGCACTAGGAAAAAAAATGGCATGCCTAGTTGGTAAGGCTAGGTCTTATTTTTATTTTTATTTTGCACTAAGTTTTGGATTGAATGAGATTCCAAAGCTTACAATTCATTAACAACTTGAGTCTAAGGCCATCTAAAATAAGTCTATTTTGTTGGGATCAGTTTGATACTTGGTTAATTTCCTGGTTTTTTGGCTGTGCTAAACGTGGAATTATTTACCACAAATCATACCCTAGTTCATTGGCTGTAACTAATGGTACTGGGATACTGTAACTAATGATACTGGAATAAAATAATGAGAATCCCATCAGCATTGCTAGGATTGCACTGGAAATACTACAAGAGGAGGAGATCTCTTGCACATCTGCACAAATGAAAGGGGTACAACATGATGATCAGGCAAGAAGGTAAGAAATGTTATAGTGAAATTTTCTTCAGCCAGGTGACTTCTAGATGTCTTGAATGCAAACCACTCTGATTCCAAGTAAGTTTAGATAATGGCTACTGCAATCAGTATATCTGAAGGAGGGTAGTTGTTATCTTGAATTCAGAATTATGACACTTGGGTATCATTTAATGTTGTACCCTTGAAAGGTCTTTAACATGCAATCCTTTTGCAGCCTTTTTTGTTAATTGTTTTTTTTCTGAGCCCAACTAAAAGGAATAAAATGGCAAAATGACAAAAACTGCAACTTTTGGTTGTGTATGTGCATGTGTGCACACATTGGTGGGTCTGCTTTCTTCTGTTTTGGAGTGACAGTAAATTTTAGAGGTAGTGCTATACAGCCTTAGTTCCACTGAGATTAACTGTTAAGATAAGATAAGATAAGGATGGTAAGGTAAGGTAAGATAAGGTAAGGTAAGGTAAGGTAAGATAAGATAAGATAACCTTTATTGTCATTTTTTTTTACTGTGGGCACAATGGCACACATCAAAAATGAAATTTAGTTGCCCGCTTTCAAAGTGGAACACATACATGACACACACCTAACCATACTATATACACTTATATAGTACACATACACACCCCTACATATACATAACAAATAAATAAATATTAAATACTGTCTATCTTGAATATATAATGGAAGGAGGAAGCTTGAGAGTTCACAAGGTTAATGCTGTATGGAATGAAACTATGGCTGAATCTGGATGCTCTGCTGTGGATACCATGAAGCCTCTTCCCAGAAGGTAACAAGGAAAACAGGTTGTGAAGAGGATGAGTAGTGTCCCAGATAATCTTACGGACCCTGCACAAGCAACGCTTCTGTGCTATGTCCTAGATGGGAGGGAGGGAACTGCCAATGATCTTTTCGGCCATCCTCACCACTCTCTGCACCACCTTTCTGTCTGAAGCAGTGATGCTTCCAAACCAGACTGTGATGCTGTATGACAGGATGCTCTCGATCGTCCTCCTGTAGAAAGTGGTCAGGATAGGGGAAGGAAGATGTGCTTTTCTTATGCGATGCAGAAAAGGCAGGTGCTGCTTTGCCCACTTCACCAGTTTCTCACTGTTGAGCGACCAAGCCAGCCTACTCATTAGCTACTCACCCAGGAATTTGAGGCTGGTAGCCATCTCCACAGGTGAATCATTTATGCACAGAGAAGTGTGGCTGTGCCTGCCTTTTCTGAAATCGACAATGATCTCTTTGGTTTTTCCAGTATTTAAAACTAGGCTATTTTCCTTACACAAGTTCACCAACCCCTCAACCTCCTTGCGGTAACCTTCTACTTTGTCATCATGAATAAGGCCCACTACTGTTGTATCATCTGCAAACTTCACAATATGGTTGGTGGGAAACCTAGCACAACAGTCATGGGTCAACAGGGTGAACAGCAGTGGACTTAGGACGCAGCTCTGAGGAGAACCTGTGCTCAAGAAAATGGTATTAGAGGTATTTGTTCCAACTCGCACATATTGGGGCCTGTTGGTAAGAAAATCAAGAATCCAGTTGCACAAAGGAGTGTTTAAGCCTAAAAGGTCCAGTTTGTCTACTAGATGCTGGGGAATGATTGTGTTAAACACCGAACTGAAGTAAACAAACAACAAACGCATGTCAGTATTTCTTTCCTCTAAGTGCTTCAAGCTCAGATGGAGGACGGAAGAAATAGCATCCTCCGTAGAGCGATTTGGTCGGTAGGCAAGCTGAAGCGGGTCAAATGCTGGTGGGAGGCTGGATACAATAATGTCTTTTATCAGCTTCTGAAATCATTTCATAATGGTGGATGTCAGTGCAACCGGACGGTAATCATTGAAGCCTGTAATTGTGGACTTTGTGGCACTGGCAAGATGATGGCCGTCTTAAAGCATGATGGGACCACTGCCTGCTGCAATGAGAGATTGAAAATATCTGAGAGCACACAAGCCAGCTCATCTGCGCATTCCCTAAGGACACATCCAGGGATGTTATCTGGGCCTGCTGCTTTCCGAATGTTAACTTTCTGCAGTGTCTTCTGGACAGAGGTGACATCAAAGCTTAGCATTTGCTCGTCAGGATGGGGCACAGCTTTCCTAGCAGGAGTGCTATTTGATGTTTCTATGTGGTTTGTTTCCTTTACAAGCAGAACATACATGGAAGTAAATATTATAGTTGCCATCCATTACCAAACTTTCAAAGTAACATATTCGGGACTTGGAAGGGATTCAGCTTGGTTTAGTATCTCTTTCTCTACTTCTCTGTGAGAAGCAATGCTATTCCCAGAATCCTAGCATTCCTAAGCCAGGTGAAGAGTTTGCTTCCCCTGTATGTTTATTTATACCTTTATTGCATCAATTTATATGGCTCCCTATCTTTTGAATCTGACTGAATGGCTAACAACACAGTGGAAGCCATTTGGAAGAACAATATTAACAAAAGGTAAAAACCTACAACAGCCCACTAAACAAAAAATTGTCCAAAACCTATGAGTGAGCAATCTGACCTCCAGGCCCTGGAGCATATAGTCTTCAATATTTTATAGAAGGCTGGCAAGGTGAGGGCCAATCTAATCTGGAATTTATGGTGTTCCAGACGGGGCACTGTGACAGATGGGCCTGATACAGACCTGACTTACTCCATAACCTTGGCTCATTTAAGTATTTTTGGAGATCCTGCATTGGATTATTTGAAACAGGAACCAAGTTTGGATTTTTTTTTACTTTTAGACAACACTGGAATTTGGGAATACTCTGTTTTTTTCATTGACTTTGAAAGTGCTTCACCATGTCTCCCAGTGGCTGGCTGTAAGCAAGTTCCTCTTCAGCATCTACTGTACTACACTCTCCCAAGTTTTTAATATGTTTTAATCTACCACAAGGACAGTTGAAGATTTGGTGGCGCAAAGATAATAGTAATATTGCTGTTGCTGTCGTCGTCATCATCATAATCATATCATTGCATCTGAGTTTAATTCTTCTAGACATTTTCACAATTCACCCTTTCTCCCTTTTAAAACCCTGTCAGGTTTGATTTTCTCTTCTTCTCTAATTGAACTTTTCCTCACCCCAGCTCTCAGCTTCTGGCCTCAACAAACCATGACAGGTCATTTCTGTAGTAATTGATAGCATCCCATAGAGTGATCTGACTGTGGTGCCAAAACAACCCTAATGAGGACACATTTTATATCTCTTTGACAGTGGGTGGGTAAGGGCTGTATATGTCACTAGTGGGGAACTGTCCTCTTCCATATTCACTACAAATCAAGGCTATACCATGCAAACTGCCACCAAGATAAAAATACTTGGATACCATGCTATCCTTTCTGCATTACAGCTGCACTAACTTTTCTTTCGTCAAGATGTGTTCACAGCAGAGAACCGTCTTCCAATAACTACTTGGGCACATACTGTAACATGCACTGAAAATATTGATGGGAAATGGGATGCTAGAGAGCAATGCACAGTATGTGTGTTGATTGTTGTTACTCCAGGAGCTGCAGTCATTCAGTCCAAGCCTTTGAACTCTCACATTGGTTTTAACAAGGGAAAACAGGTGAGTTATGCTATACTATGCTTCTTCTTGGTGTTTCAAGGCCAGGAGGAAATATGATCAAAGATCAGTTTCAGGCATGTTGGTGAGAGATGGGGGGGGGGGGGTTAGATGATGGCAATGGCGTGAATGTAGAACAGCTCTTTGAAGAAATTTTCTTTAATCTGTTAGCATCAGTGGTTGAAGTCTTACTCTCTACTCTGCCCCACTTCCTTTTTAAAGTGGCACTATCTGAAAAGTGGTTAGCATAGTGGTGGAAAGCCCTTAAGGATACAAAGTAATAAAGTACAATAATTTTTAAAATGTGACTGTAACTCTATAACCCATAAGTAAACTTGATCAATGGGCCTACTCTGTGTTACAGAAAATTAATCAGAATATTAATATGCCTCTGGCATATTGTTGACAAAAATGTCTAACTGTATAAACCAAATGGTTTATAGGTAATCAACCAACCTAAAAGATACAGCAGTAATCTCTCTCACTAAGAAATCTTATCAGGGCTTGCCATATTGGTCACCCATCATACAGTTAGAAGACAATGTAGGAGGATCAACAACCTGATTTAAATACACCAGAACTGAACACAAATATTCTGATGAGTCTCACAGCAACAGATAATTACAGTTAGAGTGGATAGGAAAAAAGGAGAATAGAATAGAATAGAAAAGAATAGAATAGAATAGAATAGAATAGAATAGAATAGAATAGAATAGAATAGAATAGAATAGAATAGAATAGAATAGAATAGAATAGCTTTATTGGCCAAGTGTGATTGTACACACAAGGAATTTGTCTCCGGTGCATAAGCTCTCGTACATACAAACAATAAAGTAATATAATCATAAGATAACAATAGGAGAAGTTAGTAGGAAGGAAGAGGTGGAAAAAAGGAGTAATGTACTATAAAATAAGGTTGATTAAGGTAATGAGGAAGAAACAGTCGACTAGAAAAAAGGCAGAGGAAGAAAAAGGTAAAGTCCAAGACTGAAGAGAAAAAAGTGTAGTTAGAGAACACTGAAAGACATCCAAAAGTCCTTTCACATCACCAGCCCTCTCCTTCTCAAATGAGTTGGAACCTTCTTAAGATTAATTCTGAACTTATTGTTGTGTACATTTAGCAGTTCTTCTGCAAAAACTCCTGAGACAGTCTAAGGGGAAGATACATGACAGAATCCTTAAAGCATCAGTTGTTAAAACATGAAATTTTGGTTATATTCCAGTTTCTGTAACTAATACTGGTAGCAGTGCTGCATTTGGTCAACTTTTATGATAAATTATGGCAACTTTATGTATTGTGTATAGGATGGTGGTGGTTGAGAAGCTGCAAGAGTTTCAAGATCGATGTCAGGAAGACAGGACAGGAGACACAACCAAATAAGTTAACTCTACTACAAAGCTACATTAATAGAATCTCACAAAACTGAAAGTACAATTCTCCAGTTGTCACCTAGTGCCTGAGAAGGTAAGGAGGGTTCCTTTGGAGCCATTTGTTCTACCTATATGCAGCTATGGGCTACAGGTTCCCTTATCTGACTGTTTTCTAGTTAGCATCTCTTCCTCCTCTCTCCCAAGATCATTTCCACATAGCATTATATTGCTCCCACTCCCAAATATGGATTGCATTTAATTCCAATTGATCTTGTATTAGGAAACATAGTCAGCTTGATCAGTTAAGGTCATATGGCTTGAATTTTTTTTTAAAAAATAGCAACAATAGAATGACTAACACAGAAGGCAAGTATGATGGCTCCCTTGGCTGCAGGCTCAGACAATGAGAAAGAGCCTGCTCTGGGGACATCTGAGAGGAATGTTGGGGAGCACCAGGGAGAGATGGAAGGCTCTGTGGCAGAATTGGATGGTCAAGATGAAGCTGTGCCAGGAACATCAGGAGAATCTGAGAAAGAATGTCCAGGGTTGTGCAGGCCAGAGAAGAGCCACAGCTGCAGCTGGTCAGCACAGATGAGGAGTTGCTGCCTGTGCCGGATACCAACTTGCACAGGGCTGAGTGGAGGGAGGTGCAATGGAGGTCAGCAAGGCTACTCATGAGGAGGCAGCCTTGTCCCTCCTAATGAGGCATACTGGTCAGCACCTATTTAACTTGGTGTTTGGAACCTGGTGTTTGTCAGAGACAACGGTTCATAATTGGTTGATTTTTGGATGTCCTTGACCCATTGTCTTGAACTTGGTGAGACTGTGTTGCTACTGTATCATCATGCCTTGCGGTCATTGAAGTCAAGTTGTCTTCATTGTGAAAATACTGCAGTTGTGTTGCCTTCATCGTGCCTTGAACCATTGAAACCACATTAGGTATTGCTGCACCTTGAACCCAGAATGTTGTGGGTCTGTTGTCCTGCTGGGCTACTGTGGGGCTGGTGTCATTTCTGGGCTACCGACACAGAAAAGACTGCAGCAAATTTTGCTCCCATTGCCTTCATTGTCCAGGATGCTTGGAGCAGACTTTAAAAGACTCGATACATGGAGTTGGGACCTAGGGAATGACTGCGGGGTTGGTTGGTTGAAATAAGTACACTTACTCCACTTGTGCTCTTTGTGTGTTTGTGTGTGTTTGTAGATTTGCACAGTACAGCAACATTTATTTTCTTGGTCCTCAGAGAGTCTTGGGACTCTCCTTAATTGCATAAAGTAGTTGCTCCATGGCCACCTTGAATCATCTTCATCATCACCGCCACCACTACCACCATCACGTAAGCCTGCCTGTTTTTCTGGCCTAATCCTGAGCCTCAAGAATCAACACAAAACAGGTAGATTTTAGCAATCTTTCAGCCTTTTAAAAAAAGTACTTGAATTTTAGGAACTTTGCTGAGGGACTGGAGGCAATTTCATAATGCTGAGCGTGTGTTTCTCTATCCTCTGCTGACTGAGCCTAGTGCCTCAGCGATGTGGTTTGTGGGCTAGAGAGATGGCAATAGAATGCAAGGGAGAAGGCAGCCTTTAGGCCATACTGAGCCTAAGAATTGGGATGGGAATTACTAATTGTTTCTTTATGGAAGATGCAGTGTGAAGGGCAGGGCATGCAGTTTAAAATAATTGCTGATAGCTGTGCTTTTATGAATACTCATTACAGTGGGGCCTAGTTGCTGCTGAATCTATGTTGTCTGTCAAATGCTGTGATGCCAAAACACTGTGTAAAGTACCTTGAGCACAAACAAACAAAAGGTAGTATAAAAGGCTAATTGCATTCTGCAACTAGTGCTAATATAATATTCTCTGGGCTAATGGAAAACTTTATACCTTACACTTAATTTCACTAACATTAGCATTCGAGTCATTTAGACATGCTGCAAAGGCTTTCCATGGAAAAAGAATGTTTACCTTTTCTCTTTCTCATGCATGCATTTAGCCTCCTATCTAACCTTGATTCTTCTTCCAATATGATATGACAAATTGAGAGCCACAGTTAAGGAAATTAAGCCTAGCCAGAACAGCTCCTGGATAAAAGGATTTCTCCATCATTATCATGGGAAGCAATGTATACATCTTGTCCTGCTTTCACCATAATTAAGGGCAAACTTTGTACATATAAGGACACTGTAAATGCATAGTAGATTACAAGCCCAAATAGCCATTGAATGAAATGACTGTCTCTTGCTTTGCACAAGAGAAAAAGCTTGGTTCTTTGTTATTTCATCATATAAGGATATAAGGAAAAGCATGTTGGATCGGGCCACAGATACAGTCTAATCTGTGCTTCATGTAACAATAACATTCCTCAGCTTTCCAATCTACTACTGAGATTGTACTACAAATTTCCTTGTATTATTCCAGGATTTACAGTATATTTGCTTTTCATTATGTGCTTCCTGCATCTAATGTACATAAAATCTTCTAGGTTTCAACCTGTCCTGCTAACAAGATTTTCTTCTTTGTTTATTGTTCTTAAATCTCCTTGATTATTTTAAAGGTCTAAGAATAGTATGAAACTGCATATTTTGACTGCTGATTGGTTAGAAACTGCATAAAAAAGAAAGAGAAAAAAGAAAGAAAGAAGAAAGAAAGAAAGAAAGAAAGAAAGAAAGAAAGAAACAAAGAAAGGAAAAAAGAAAGGAAAAAAACAAAAAGAAGAAAATCCCTGGGACCAGAGAAAATGATAGGATTTTTTTTCAGTTGTAGAAAATACATGGAAGGAGATAAGCATATGTGAGAGAAAAAGAGAAAGATGGAAAGAGATAAATGAAAAATATGAAACATTTCTATAGTGCAATATTTTTCCTGAGGGTATTCCATTGAATTACTTCAAAGGCATACAATTTTATTTTTTCAATGAAGGGGTTATTTTTTCTCAGATTTCAAATTACCAATTATGACCCTGTCTCATGCAAATTGAATGGTGCTGATTAGATCAAAATAAATTTGCATAAACAAAGCACTGCTGCAGATAACTCCATAAACAGATGTGTCAAAAAGCAGAATGGGCACAGGATACCACAGCAATGGCTATACTTTTTAGCTGCTTAACAAATGGCATCTTTTTTTTTACTTAATAAGCAAAATAAGAATTTAGGCAACCCAACTGTGTGTTTATTCTACCATCTTGTTGCTAAGACAACAAGAAAGAAAAAAGAAAGAAAGAAGGGGAAAAAAGAAAAGAAAAGAAAATGGGATACATCTTAATATAAATCAAAGGTAGACAATTCTGAGGAGGTCGCAATGGTTCAGGCCTGCATATGGAACAGAGGCAGCATTAGTTACTCTGATAAATTCCTTTTCTCAGGACTTCATGAGGGGTAATTCTGCTTTTTTTTTAATCAACATTGTTTTGATTACCTTGGGGAGCCTGGGAATTTCAGATTCCTGTCATAGATTTTATGCCCAATATAATATTGATAAATCTACTTATTAGAACTGTTCTCTTGATTCCAAATGTATCACCCCTTTTTGCTGTGAACTCAATTTTTTTGTAGTAGTAGCAATATCTATCAGTTTGGAATGATACGGAGAATGAGGAAGGAGGGAGATAGTTCTTTATCTGAAGAAGAAGCTATTTTTCCACCTCAGCCAGGCACTGTATATTGTGAATAGGAAGCAGCCATCCAAAATCTCAGATTTAAAAAAATGATTCAATAACCAAATTATTATTATTATTATTATTATTATTATTATTATTATTATTATTATTATTATTATTATTATTATTATTTAAATTTATATGCCGCCCTTCTCCCTAAGGACTCAGGGCGGCTCACAACAATAAAAAATTAAAAAACATAGAATACAAAGATTAAAAAAGAATTAAACAATAAATAAGGAAATAAAGGACAATTTAAACCGATAAAAACCAAATTTAAAAACCATGATCAGTCCAAGCCCGCTTGTTGGAACAACCATGTCTTCAGGTCACGGCTGAAGGATCGAAGGTCAGGGGCCGTCCGCAGCTCTGGAGGCAGTTCATTCCAGAGGGTCAGCGTGCCCACAGAGAAGGCTCTCCCCCTGGGGGTCGCCAGCTGGCATTGCCTGGCCGATGGCACCCTGAGGAGGCAGACTCTGTGGGAGCGAACCAGGCGATGGGAGGATGACATTGGCAGCAGGTGGTCTCGCAAGTACCCCGGGCCTAAGCCATGTAGGGCTTTAAAGGTAATTACCAGCACCTTGAATTGCACCCGGAGGGCAACCGGAAGCCAATGCAGGTCCCACAGGAGTGGTGTAACATGGGAGTAACGAGTAGCAGCCGCATTTTGCACCAGTTGAAGCCTCTGGGTGTACCTCAAGGGCAGCCCCATGTAGAGAGCATTGCAGTAATCCAGGCGAGAAGTGACAAGGGCATGGGTGACCGTGCATAGGGCATCTCAGTCCAAAAAGGGGCACAACTGGCGCACCAGGCGAACCTGTGCAAAGGCCCCCCTGGTCACAGCAGTTAGATGATCCTCCAAATTAAGCCGTGAATCCAGGAGGACACCCACGTTGCGGGCCCTTTCTGTGGAGGGCAATAGCTCCCCCCATCAAAAGAGATGGAACATGTTGGAGAATACGAGATGCCGGTATCCACAGCCACTCGGTCTTGGAGGGGTTCAGCCTGAGCCTGTTCCTTCCCATCCAGACCCGCACCACCTCCAGGCACTGGGACATCACGTCAAGGGAATCACTGGGTTGGCTCGGGGTGGAGATAAATAACTGGGTATCATCGGCATATTGGTGATACCTCACCCCAAAGCCATGGATGATCTCACCTGGCGGCTTCGTATAGATGTTAAAAAGGAGGGGGGAGAGAATCGACCCCTGAGGTACCCCACAAGAAAGGGGCCTCGGGGTAGATCTCTGCCCCCCTGCCACTATGAACTGTGAACAGCCCAAGAGGTAGGAAGAGAACCACCGTAAAACAGTGCCTCCCACTCCCAACCCCTCGAGCCGTCGCAGCAGGATACCATGGTCGATGGTATCAAAAGCCACTGAGAGGTCAAGTAGGACCAGGACAGAGGAGCAACCCCTGTAACGGGCCCACCAGAGATCATCTACCAGTGCGACCAATGCCATTTCCGTGCTGTAACTGGGTCTGAAACTGGACTGGTACGGGTCCAGATAGTCTGCTTCATCCAGGAATTGCGGAAGCTGATGCGCAACAACACTCTCAACAACCTTCACTACAAAGCGAACGTTGGAGACAGGATAATAGTTATTCAAGGAGGCCGGGTCCAGGGCAGGCTTCTTGATAAGGGGCCTCACCACCGCCTCTTTTAAGGTGGAGGGGAAGACACCCTCCATTAATGAAGCGTTGACAACTGCCTGGAGCCAGCCCCCTGTCACCTCCCCGGTGGCCAAAACCAGCCAGGAGGGACATGGGTCCAGTAAACAAGTTGTAGTGCTCAGTCTACGCATGATCCTGTCCACATCATCCAAAGACACAGGGTCAAACTCACCCCAAATGGTATAACCAAGACCTGTCCTCTCCACTCCACCGGCTTCCGCCCAGTCGGAGTCCAAACCAGTCCGGATCTGAGCGACTGATACTGTACAAATTCCTCAGCCCTACCCAAATACTTGCTAATGGAGAAAATGCTGGGAATTTTAAATCTTATGCCTACAAAAATACTTTATCACTGATTCTTGGTCTTTCTGAGGGAGAACATCAGTTTCTTTGAACTACAATTTTTGAAATAGATGGGATAGATAGCATCACTACCAGATATATTTGTAACTGGCTGACAAACCATACTCAATGAGTAGTCTTTATTGATACTACATCTACATGGAGGGAAGTAAGCAGTGGGGTACCACAAGGCCCAATACTCTTCAATATCTTCATAAATGACTTAGATGAGGGAAATGAAGGGGAACTCATCAAATTTGCAGATGACATCAAGCTGGCAGGAATAGAAGACAATCTCAGGATCCAAAAAAATCTTGACCAACTTGAACAATGGGCCCTATCCAACAAAATGAAATTTAATGTGGAGAAAAGCAAAGTTTTACACTGAGGCAGGGAAAAAAACCCCAAAGGTATGAATATAGATTAGGTGAAACCTGGCTCAGAAACAGTAGCTATGAGAGAGACCTTGGAGTCCTAGTGGACGATCACTTAAACATGAGCCAGCAGTGTGTGGCAGCAGCCAAAAAAGCTAATAAAATCCTTGGTTGTATAAACAGAGGCATAGAATAAAAATCATGTGAAGTATTAATACCACTTTATAAAGTCTTAGTAAGGCCATACCTGGAATACTGCATCCAGTTTTGGTTACCACATTAAAAAAAAGATGTTGAGACTTTGGAAAAAGTGCAAAGAAGAGCAACTAAGATGATTGAAGGCCTGGAGACTAAAACATAGGAAAAACAGTTGCAGTACTTGGGTTTGGGTAGTCTAGAAAAAAGAAGGACTAGGGGGGCTGCCACAAAGAGGAGGGGTTCAACATATTTTCCAAAGCACCAGAAGGAAGGACAAGAAACAATGGATGGAAACTAATTAAGGAGAGAAGCAACCTGGAATTAAGGAGAAATTTCCTAACAGTGAGAACAATTAACTGGTGGAACAGCTTGCTGTCAGAAGTTGTGGGTGCTTCGTTACTGGAGGTTTTTAAGAGGAGACCCGACAGTCATTTGTTTGAAATGGTATAGGGTCTCCTGCTTAAGCAGGGGGTTGGACTATTATTATTATTATTATTATTATTATTATTATTATTATTATTATTATTATTATTATTATTATTATTATTATTATTAATTTTATTTGTATACCGCCCTTCTCCCGAAGGACTCAGGGCGGTGAACAGGGCAATACATATTAAAAAACAAGATACAAAAATTAAAAACGATTAAACAAATGCCCATGAATAAGTTAAAACACATTAAAAATAGATTAAAACAGATTAATAAAACCCAACCCCATCCCATCAGGCCAGGCCAGCTTGTTCGAAAAGGTAGGTTTTGAGATCGCGCCGGAAGGAGCGGAGGTCAGGCGCCATCCGGAGCTCGACCGGAAGATGGTTCCATAAATCCGGCGCGCCCACAGAGAACGCCCTCCCCCTGGGGGCCACCAGTCGACATTCTTTGACTAGAAGACCTTCAAGGCCCTTCCAGTTCTATTCTGATTAAATACATTGGCTAACCAATTCCAAACAAACCAAAGATACCAAGATGGGATCTTACTGCTGGTTTGACCCAAAGATGGTAAGAGGACAGCAAAGTGGCTGCTTTAATGTCATTCAACCATGCTGAACCTCTGGATATTGGGTCCTACTTTGCAGATTAGAGCAGGCATGAAGGAATTCTTTGATTGAGACTTAGCACAACTCTATATACTAGTTTACTTTGGATCACACTACCACTTGTCTAAGAACCATGCAGCCTGAGGCTATTTCTTATTCAGGTGTTCAGCATAGGGTGGGGAAGTCTGCTACAAGGGTCACTTTCTTCAACATAAATCCACCTATCAATTTTCAGAGATCTTTAGAAACTTTTTCCTGTGTGCACTTTGAGTTTAGATAGGTAATTAACAAAGAAAGAAATTTGGAATTTATTTCTTAGATATATTTTCCTGACATCTTGTAGGATCTAGGAAAACCTATCCTATTCATTTGTGGTGTTATACATGGCACCGCAGATTTTTTCAATTGTGTTTTATTGTCTCTTTACATCTTTTATAGTTGTTGCTGATTTTTAATTGCTTTCAACATCATTATATTTTACAGTATTTTAAAGAGGCATTTTTCCACCTTGAGGCTCTTTGCAAGATATGCTATTCATCTTGCATGGTAGTTTATGCATTTATTAAAATGAATGACTATCATACAGATATTCAGCAAAGGGAGACGAGGTGTGATAAAACTGACTACTTGTTTAGGAAGTTGCTTTGTCCCTCTGTCCCTTCTATTGTTGCTTCATTAGCTAAACATATCTCCCTTTATCCCCATATTCTTTTCAAGTAGTTATGATGGAGCACCAACTCTAAATGTGAAAGCTCCATTACTCATCTTCTTTGATGAGTTTGTAGGTCAACCCCTTTGTTCAAAAGCATGTACAGTGCATTCAGAAAGTATTCAGACACCCTTCACTTTTCTAAAATTCTGTTTTCACTTTGTCATTATGGGGTACTGAGTGTAGATTAATGAGAAAAAAATAAATTTCAACAACTGTAGCATCAGGCTGCCACATAACAAAATTGACAAAAGTGAATATGGTCTAAATACTTTCTGAATACACTGTATAATTAATGCTTCCCTATTAGAGTGCCTGGTCTGGTGATATCTCTGCTCTAGCCCGGTTAAAAGATCCCAGGGTGTCCATTTCTGTAGAATGACTTTATAATGTCTATGTTACAACTGGCAGTGATTAATGCAATTAGTTCATAACATTATTATTACCACCACCATAGTGAAAGTGTGTCTTCTCCAGCTAGTCACTGTTATGGGCCATGTTGGTTTCTCACAGTTTCTCTTAAATATTGGCATGTATGACAAATATAAAAAGTAAAGGTAAAGGTTCCCCCGCACATGCGTGCTAGTCGTTTCCGACTCTAGGGGCCGGTGCTCATCTCCGTTTCAAAGCCGAAGAGCCAGCGCTTGTCCGAGGACGTCTCCGTGGTCATGTGGCCGGCATGACTAGACGCCAAAGGCGCACGGAACGCTGTTACCTTCCCACCGGAGTGGTCCCTATTTTTCTACTTGCATTTTTACGTGCTTTCGAACTGCTAGGTTGGCAGAAGCTGGGACGAGTAACAGGCGCTCACTCTGTTACGCGGCATTCGGGATTCGACCCGCCAAACTGCCGACCTTCCGATCGACAAGCTCAGCGTCCTAACCCACTGAGCCACCGTGTCCCTAACATGACAAATATATCAGACTACTAATTATTTTGAGGCCAAGGTCAGCTTGAGTTGTCAAGTGTGATGGAAGCTGAGGGTGTCTGGGATTTTGTCCAGGTGGAAGATAAGAGGCGAAGGGAGAAGGACACAGATTTCTTTAGCACCTCAGCTAGGACCAGCTGTCATTTTGTTCCTGACAGAATTAGTATGTGAATTGGCTGATAGTCCTTTTCTTTCCCCTTTTCTATTTTCCTTTTGTACTATTCCTATAAGATTTGCTCATGCGAATTAAACAATATTCCATTCTTTTAAAATGTAAAATACCCTGACTACACTGGCAGAACAGTAATGGCAGTAATAAGTATACAGTGCCAGATTGCTTTTTAACCGTCTCCTTACCTTTATTTGATCTGTTTTATGTCTAGCAATAAACAGTGGCAGGACCTGATTTTAAGAACAGCTTTTATGTTGTACGGAGCTGGAGAAGAGAATAAGGCTTTCCTATTTGAGCTGTAAAAATCCAGAGACTATTAGAATGGTAAAAAGAGAGAAGCAGAAAGTGTTTGCTCTTTATGGCCATCCAGTGATCATCTATATTTTTGCAACTCGGAGACGGGAGCTTTAGAGGAGCGTGATTTCACAGTTTGTTTCTTAAGATCTTACCAAACTATAGCTTCTAATATCTGTAATGATGTATGGGAAACGATTTTGGGAGTTGGATTGGAGAAATGGTGCCTAGAAAGTCAGATAAGAGAAGGTATAGGCCACAGATAGATAGTGGGCATAGCAAGCAGCTGAGAAGAGACCCAACCTCCCTCCACCCACCCCAGTTTCCTGGCAGGAAAGGAGATGGGAGGGAGAGTTTTTTTTAACTTTCAGACTTTGCCAGATTGATATCAGGCTTCCCAGGTAGACCAGAAAAGGAAAAAAGACCAGATGACCTAATTCTACTTTATCATAAGGCTACATTAACATAGAATCTTGCCAACCTAGAAGAAAATTCAAATGTGTGTTGGGAACATATAATAAGCAGATAGAAAAATAAATACACAATTGTAGTAGGAGAATAACCATGCTGTTGGCTCCTCTTGGGCTCAATCTTATAATGGACTGTTTCTTTGTTGAGAACATTGTCAGTAAGAGCAGCAGCTGCACATGAATAAAGTGGCAAATGACTAGACACAACTGAAATGGCATTGTATTAAAATCACTTTTTCCCCAGTGTGGTAGGAGAACAGCATGTTTTGGACTAGAAAACAAACTAGGGCAGGCCCAAACTCACATGCATTAAAGAAATGAAGAGTCATGCCAGAGCCATTAACTCTTGGCATAGTGCAGTCTTGCTTGGGGAAAAAAAATCAGATAAAATGTTATATTTGCCAAGATTAGAAACATTCTACAAAGAATAAACAAGGCAAGGGTTATTGCTGCTGAGATTGTCTGCAATTGCTCTTAGTTCTTGCAGCTAGATTCCGAGAAATGCGACCATTTTCAAAACAACAGGAGGGACTTTTAATATGCTGCCTGTAAAATATAGTCCTGCAAAATCCAATAATCTGCTTTAAAATATTGCTGAACTGCTAAGGATGAGTAGGAAAAATTATCTCGAAGAAATATATATTACAATAGGTAAATCAAATGTTGGGTCCTAATTAACTAATTATTATGCTAATCTCTTATCCCCCCCCCTTTTTAGATTGGAAAACACTCTTATGATTTCAATACTAAACCCTGGGAGGTTGTTGAATTGTGGATAACAGTCCAAATGCCCTCTTAATCATGGGCTCAGTTGGAATGTTCCCATTATACATATTCACTACAAAATATTCAGAATTGGTTCACTCAATATCTCCATTCTTTTTTTCCCCTTCATTTTTTTCTTTACGGTATTGGGCTTTTGTAAACTGCGGAAAATCCTATTTATGGACAGAAGCTGAGTGAAGGGAAAGTAGACTAGTCCAGTAATCTGCCCAGATAAATATTATGCAAATAATTCTCTTCCACCTCCAAGATCAATGATATCCCCAAACTATGTTTCATTTCAGGGCAAATGTGGTTAGCTTTAAGCAGGGCCTTTTTTTGTCATAGAATGCACCAGAACGGAGTTCCGGCACCTTTTTTCAACGGATTTTCCAGAGTTGCCTTGAACAAAATCCTAGTCTTTTAGATACACTAAAAATTGAAGCTTTTTTTTTCAACTACAAAGGTAAACCTTGTAGGGTAGGCAAGGCGGGTTGTATGATATGTATGAGTTCCGGCACCTTTTTTTTAACAAAAAAATCACTGGCTTTAAGCATAAATAGCTCCATATCTGATATAAAGGCTACTTGGTTATAGCTGTCTTTATTTATGGCAAATCCAGTTGCAAGTGTTTTGGGAAACAGGATGAAGCCTGTGATATGTTTCTCATTCCATATTATTATCAAAAGATTGAGAAAAACACATTATCTGGATTTAGGCATAGTGATTGCCTTCTTGAAGATCCTTCCTGTCATTGCCAAGAGTTTCTATGTGGTTATGATATCTCCATTACAGAAGGTTACTTGGGCTTCTCCATGCAAAGTGTAAGATGGTTAAAATCAAGCATGATTAGGTTTCTTTTATTGGACACTACAATTTGCAATTGCCATTTTGCTGTTTTTATCCATGTGTGTGAGTGAATATAAGTATGAATAAGGCTGCAGCCTTACTTCTACTCCCTATTGGTTTCCAGTTCATTTGTATTCTTTACCATCCAGGGTTGTGTTCCTCAAAAAGTCTTTATTTCCAGTGCGTGTGAATAGTTCTGATACATGACCTTACATGTTTCAATGCAAGGGGAAAATAATTTATTGGAAAAACAACGACAGATGCTCCGAGAAAGCAGAGAGAGTAGGAAGGTTAGCATAATTGGCAAGAAACAATAGCTGAATTATCAAGCATATATCAAAAAGTGCCTTTATTATTATAGGTGTTGTCCCCAATTGCCCTTTAATATGTCACATATTACTCACAACTTTTGCTTTCTGCCTTAACTCCATGATATTGTCTTTACTTATACTTAGCTCATGAAGAAAGGCAGCCTGAGATTACCATTAAATTTACCAGTTTTAAAGTAGCATCTTCCATCTTCAAGGGATATTATCCCTCTGCAGCTGCAAAGAATAGAAAATCTGTAAAGATTTGCCACCTGTTATTCCGAAGACTGAGCTGTTATGGTGTGATCAAAGAATTGCTCTGGGATTTGGGTGTGTCAACACTCCCTTCCCTCTATCCCCCTTTTTTTCCTGAGATGTTCAGATGTCCAATATGAACTGCAATGACACACAAAAATGGTGATATGTTGTACTTGTATCAAAATGTTGCATGCAAGCAAGCAAGTTAGGAGCTTTTTGTTCTGATGTCCCAATGCACATTTTGTCCTTGGCAGCCCTTGCAGATGCCTGCTCATGCCTGTCACCTTCCTCCTTTCCTTATTTTTGAAACCGATTTCTTTCCAGGCTTTCAATATGATTTGGGAGAGAGGTTCAGAGCAGAGCTCATCTCTTTGATTTGGGGGAGAAGAGGAGTTGTCTTAGCACTATTCCTCTTTAATAATATTTTGAAATAGCTAGACCTCCACTATTTTATTAGGAGAAAGGGGTCATGTTTGCACTATTCTGCTGTAACAAGATTCTGAATTGTATTGCTATCTTTAGGTGCAGCAGCTCTGCTTTTTCTCACTGCATTGTCCAGAAAAGGATGAGGGAAGTTGAACTCATTGTTATTTATTGGCCAGTTTCCCTATGGTTGCCACTTTCAATCACTTCCCCTTCCCTGCAGAGTAAGAGACCTGCTTGCCAAGCAACTAATCAATTTCTCATTCCACTCTATAGAACTGAGCTAGTTGTACAATCATGGGGGATCTGGCTCTCCTCCCTGGGACTATTTCTGCCCTGGTACCTTCTCATACTTCCCATTATTTTTATTTGACAGATGCTAAAATGGGGTGTTGGGGAGTGTTGGCTGAAAAAATTCCTCCCATTCAATTTTTTGCAGTGTCTCATTTGGAATGTATTTTCCCCCGCCCCGCTAGCTTGTAGGGTGATGTTGCCAGGGGGTGAAGGCAGAGGGAAGAGATTTTAAATTAAAAAAAAAATCACTTAAAACGATGGCAATGCTCACAAATCAGAGCAACACAGTTCAACAAATAAAGATATTCTTAAACTGTTTGTCCCAATTTCCCCTTTTATAATCTCAAATAATGTAATTATCTCCACAAAAAAACCAAAAAAAACAACCCCAGACTCTGTTATTTTACACAAGTATCTTGGCAGCAGCAGTCCCATACTGGATCCTTGACTCACACACAAGCAATGACAAATTGCTCTATTACCCCCAGGATATGCCCAAACTATCCTGTTGGAGGTAATTACCCCCAATTTAAGAACCATGATATACCCTATTTGCTTGTACCATGGAGAAGTTTATTTTTTTGTTCTCAGTATCAGTTTTTGTTAATTCTTTTAAAAATTCTCTATTTGTAAAGACTGTATGGATAAAATTTTAGTTCATCTATTGTAAGTGAATTAATAGTGTAATCCTCGAGATACTTCAAGTAAGCTCATTTAAATCCACAGGACCTGCTTTTGAATAAATATACTAAGGATAAGAATAATTTATTTCCCTGAGACTTTGATATCTAGGAAACTACATACATTTCCCTCTTTAATTACAGTAGGGATTTATTTCACTACAGTAGTATTCCTACTTGAAAAGAAAGATGTCACCCCCAAATTGGCCAACATGAGAGAAACTAGATAGAACTAATTATCATAAGCACTTATGAAAGCATAAGGTACACATAGTCCAGGGTCCAGTTTTGGTGAGGTGGAGAGTAGCAAGTCAAGTCACCCATGGAAAGTCCACTAATAGGACACGAACTCCATATTCCTCTTGTCATTGATGTTCTTCCTCCAAATGATATTCGGAGGGCTGCTGCTGCTATTGAGTTTGGAGTCATTATCCAGCCATTATGACTAACAGCCATTAAAAGAACATTATTTAGGAGGGTTCCCAAGTGGCTTCACAGGGCAACTTGGATTCTGAGTCCATTTGAAAGCAGTGGTGGCCTTTGTAGCAATGTTGGAAAGTGATGCAGTTAAAACCAGGGATTTATGTATTTTTTCGCCATGGAGAGGACACTTGATTCAGCTCTTGTCCTGAGTCTTGAAATTCATATCCTATAATGATATTAACTTGACAGTTTTTCACCCCACCTCACCCCAGAGTGAAATTGTCTAGATTTTTTTCTTCTTCTCTCTGTATCTGAGGAGGTTTTTCTTTTCTTCTCTTTCGTGTGGGGTGGAGGTAAGGGTATTTCTGATGCTGCAGGTTGCAGCTGGGAAAGCTTGGAAGGAAGGCATAGATTTGGGCTCCTGGCTCTCAACATTTCAAGTTGGCAGAAGTGAAAATAATAATAATAATCATAATAATAACAATGGACCACTTTTGAATTGCTTCTGAAGGCTTGGGAAGTCAAAATAAATAAATAAATAAATTGCTAAGCTTGTAAGCCGCCCTGAGTCTTCGGAGAAGGGCGGGATATAAATGGAATTAAAATTTTTTTAAAAATTAAAATTAAAATGGTGGCAAAGCAGAAATGGTCCCAGATACTGTCAGTTGCTGTATTCAAGAAACTGCTGTCTGGAAAAGGCTGTAATGCTCTGTTATAAAGTATTTTTTGTGCATACTTTGGAAATAATTCTGAAAATGTGCTGTGGAACTTGTATGAGAGCAAGCATGGTATTTCTCTGTTATTCATAAAAGTGTATAAGTATTTTTTCAAGCTACCATCTAAGCTTGCCCCCTCCCCCCAAATCTTATGCTTTGATAAATCTACAGTTAAAGTTAATTAAATTCATAAAGCAACAGCACCTTTTTCCAGCTTGGAAAAAAAAATCTATTAATAAATAGAAAAGAAGTATTGCGTATCCAAAGCATTCTTCCAATCATTTCTAAAGCATAAGTAACCTAGAATTTTCTTAATTTTTTACTGAGCTATACAAATCAGATGTTAGCTTTGGCTATATGGAGTTGTTGAGAAAATAGAGCAGAAGAACCTCACCCATCTATTGCCATAAACTGCTAGAAACAATATAGGCTTAGTTTAGCCAACGGTGAATATGGGACAACACTTTACAATGCAAGTATTGTGCAATTTCAATATCAATCAACTTTGTTTTTTTACATTACATTTATATTTAATTCATAGTGGCTTAAAGGTGGGCAGAGATGACAAAAAAAAGGAGATTATGCTTGCTGCTAGTCAAAGTAAACTAATTAGTGGCAGAGAGAACCCTGGAAATCCTCACCTCCAAAGCCTGGTGAGATCATTGTCTTACAATGCCATGTGCCAGAGTTAAATTATTTTAAGTATTGTGTCTCTGAGGGTTCAAAATGTTTTTTAGCTTCCAGAAAGGGTAACAATGAGTATTGCTATGAAGTTTATAAAGTTAGACATCCTGTGAGAAAGTGATGAATTTCTCTCTCTTGTTCCTAATGCTAAACTTAATGACTTTGACTGGTAGAAGATTCAGAACAGAGGAAAGGAATCCTTTTTCATTTATGAGATCTGATGCCGCAAGATATCTTGGGACCATGCCAACTTACATGGCTTGAAAAGGGTAACAGATAGATTTATGGAGAATAAGGGTAGAAAGGATGGGCGAGCAACATCAGGAGAAAATGTTGCCATGTATACATAGAAGTGGTTGTAATGGCCATTAGGATCTTTCTTTTTAACTTTTCACCAAATACAAGTAGTCCTTGACTTACGACCACAATTGAGCCCAAAATTTTTATTGCTAAGTGAGACATTTGTTAAGTGAATTTTGCCCCATTTTATGACCTTTCTTGCCACAGTGAATCACCACAGTTATTAATTGAGGAACATGGTAGTTAAGTGAATCTGGCTTTCCCATTGACTTTGCTTGTCAGAAGGTTGCAAAAGGAGATCACATGACTGCAATGGTCATAAATGTGAGTCAGTTCCCAAGAGTCTGAATTTTGATCACATGACCATGGGGATGTTGCAATGGTCATGAGTGTAAAAAATGGTCATAAGTCACTTTTTCAGTGCTGTTGTAACTTCGAACTGTCACTAAGTGAACTGTTGTAAGTTGAGACTACCTCTATGCAAAGCAATTAAAATGACATAAGAAGACCTCAATATGTTCCCAATGAGTTGTTCAGGGCCCTACTTGTTTTGTCCCACTGTTATAATAATTGGATGGACTCACTATAATTTGTCCTATTAAAAAACAGCAACTCTACTTGTAAACACCAGTGAGGTTGCAACATTCCCCTCACCCCCTCCCCTTTCCATTTATACATTGTAATTAAGTGCATGTAGCAATTATACAGATATAAATTATGTGTTGGCGATATGACAGCACACACTGTGCTTAGAAACATAGCCTCCAGTGTCTGTTAGCTAATGGATTAAACATAATACAACATTTAGCATAATACAGGTTCCAGACATGCATAGGCCTGCTTTACATGTGCAAACGTTGTATGCTAAGGTAGCTCAGAGTACATCATACCCAGTGCTACAAGCAATTTAATACGATCTACCTTGTTTCCTGGTTTGAACTCTCCAGCTGAATACTCCTCAGCATTTTAATTCAGAGGGATTGTAACTGGCTCCCCTTTTACAATCCCTAGTATAAACAATTAAGATGGCCTTTTTTTCCCTTTTGGCCCTAATCATGGTCACAAGTTTGCTTCTCTGTGTGTGGCAGTGGTGGAGGGAGGGGGAGACACTAAATAGCAAAGGCATCTGCTTCGTTAACAAGGAAGCAATTGTAGAACTAGGGCATGTGGTTTCATAGAAAAGTTCCCTAGAGTTGAATGTTTTCTCAGTTCAGAAAAATCTGAAGCCCCATTTCTGAGAAAATGATTATAGAGATTTTGTGACATTACAAACAAGCTGCATGACAAGAAAATACAGTTAAGCTGAAGAACACTTGATTTAAAATTGATTACATAAATTAAAAATGAAAACGAACAAAACAAAAGCTCTTGTGATTTTCTTTTATATATACTCATAATCACGGAGTTGATTGATTTATCAATACAATTGATCTGCAGTAGATTCAGGATGGATAAAAATACTTCATCTATATAAAATTTTAATGAGTGCAATTGTAATATAGGATGTGGGAAATCCAATAGCTTGAGGGCCAAACTATACAAGGCAATAAAATGGCTTTTAAAATACCATGCTTAAGCTGGCTGCTTATTTTATTTTTTTTACAGAAAAACTGTAAGCAAGAAAACTGCAATTTGCAATTCATTTTACTTCAAAATTCTTCTGTCTGAAGGATGTTTCCTTTAAAAAAAACTTTTTGAATAGTAATTTTATTAAATATTACTATTTAATATTTAAATAGTATAAAAGATAAAAGATAAAAACTAATACACTTAGTTTGTAACTTTCCATAATCAAAATTCTAATTACTCTTTTGATGTTTGTTAATTTATAAAAAATCCTTAAATTTGCATTTAAAACTTACTTAGCTAAGATTTCAGACTTGTTGATGCAAAGGTTTCTAATAATTAAAAAGCAGTTAGTAAGCAATTTCTGAAAATGATTAGAAAAGAAAGTATAGGTATTCCTTGACTTACGACCATATTTGAACCCCAATTTTTTTGTTGCTAATCAAACATTTGTTAAGTGAATTTTGCTCCATTTTACAACTTTTCTTGTCAGAATTATTAAGTGAATCATTGCAGTTGTTAAGTTAGTAACACAGTTGTTAAGTGAATCTGGCTTCCCCATTGACTTTGCTCATCAGAAGTTTGCAAAAGGTGATTACATGACCCTGGGACATTGCAACTGTCATAAATAAGAGTCAATTGCCAAGCCTCTGAATTTTGATCACATGATCATGGGGATGCTTCAACGGTCGTGTGAAAAATGGCCGATTTTTTCAGGGCTGTTGTAACTTTGAACAGCCACTAAATGAACTGTTGTAGGTCGAGAACTACCTGTATGGAAACCCAGTGTCCTTTTGAAGGTGTTGACCATGTTTTGAGCAATATGGCTATTCTCTCATCTCCAAGAGCTCTTAGTTTATCGAACATTGCTGTCTTTTAGCATCCTTACAAGGACCATCTGTTTGAAGCACTTGTGGACAATCTCAAGTCCCTCTTTTTCCGCAAAAGAATTATAGAAGAAGTGATGTAACTCCATCAGAAATCTCCACAAAAGAAATACACAGCATTTGGCTTATGGATGGTTTTAGTCATTAGCAGGTAGTTTCTATTTTTTATAGTTCTAACAAGTGCTTTTTTTGTAAAAGAAAAAGGTGCTGGAACTCACACATGTCATACAACCCGCCTTGCCTACTCTACAAGGTTCCATCTAAAAAAGGTGCCGGAACTCCGTTCTGGGCGTTCTATGACAAAAAAAGCCCTGGTTCTAACTATTCATCATGGTGTTTTTTGTTTTTTTAAACTAAGCTTCTTATCCATACTGTGCTGCCATGATCCTTGGGAACTTATTATTCTTGAGAATGAAATATAAAAGTGCAGACCTGAATCTATAACTTGTCATAAATATAAGGATTGTTAATCTCTGCAAAAGAATTAGAGCCAACTTTAATATAGGAGGAGTCAGCCCAAAACAATAATATCTGAAAGCGGAAAGGGAATGTGAGCTTATCGGATACCTGGCATACAGATAGGGAGAACAAGAAGCAGATTCTGGAAGAATGGGCTAGGAAATATCAAAATGACACCTTGTAAATCAATGCTGTGCAAAGAAGTTAGAATAGCAATTGGCCAATTATAAAATACCAGTGTGGAATGTGGTACAGAGTTGTGGGAACAAGGGGGGCTTTCCCAAGGAGTAAAGAGGCAGTTCAGCCTAGTACAGGTAGGCTCGACTTACAACAGTTTTTTAGTGACCATCTGAAGTTACAACAGCACTGAAAAAAGTGACTTATGACTATTGTTCACACTTATGACCGTTGCAGCATCCCCATGGTCACGTGATTTACATTCAGATGCTTGACAACTAGTTCATATTTCTGATGGTTGCTGTGTGCCAAGATCATGTGACCATCTTTTGTGACTTTCTGACAAGCAAAGTCAATGGGGAAGCCAGATTTATTTAACAAGTGTGTTACTAATTTAACAACTGCAGTGATTCACTTAACAAATGTGGCAAAAAAGTCATAAAATGGGACAAAACTCACTTAACACATTTCTCACTTAGCAACATAAATTCTGGTCTCACTTGTGGTCAAAAGTTGAGGACTACCTGTATACAGGAAGAGAATCAGTGTGGACCCTCCTAAGCTTTCACAGGGTATATCTAGTAGTTATGCAGATTTGTGCTTAAGTCTGGCAATATTCCTGCCTAAGGGGAGCAACAATAAAGAAACTATTCTGCAGTAATTCTATGTGTCATTCTTGGTTCCTTGCACCTGATAAGACCAGAAACAAAAGATCTCAATGGAGCCCTCTTTCTGGATAGAGGAACAGATGCTTGGCTGCAAGAGTTAAGTAAGGGATGAACATTTTCAGGAAAAATCTAGTCAGCTTGGAACTCTGTATGCTTATAACTTGCTAAAAGATTATAAGCTGTTCCTTCAAATGATGCCTAGAAAAAATAGTGAAAAAACTCTCTCTGAATGTTGTACAGTTTTCCCTGTATGATTGCCCTCCCCAAATTTTGCTATAGCTGTTGAAAGATAGTTCTTTCAAGATGTTCAGCCATAGCACTTTGTGAGTTTTTGATCAAAGCCCGTGGGAGGACCTTTAGCACATCCTAAAAGAAAAGAGAGAAACAAGAATAATTGCTTATAAGATCAAGGCCAGTTAGATTTTCAAGAGAAAATTGTAAAACAAGTTAAACTGTAAACTCAGTCATTCATAATAAGCTGATTTCTCTCCCCTCACATTGCTTAAAGATTTTGCTGACAATACAATAATAGGAAAATAAACAAATATACCATTAGATTGATAGCAGAAATATGGGCAGGGCAGAAATTTATTAGATAGCCCAATTGGATTGCTACCTAAAATATGGGCAGGATATCAATATACCAAATATAGAAATGGCATCATAGTGATTCTTTGTGAGTGTGACCCCTTAATATCTTTGAAACATTCCTTTTGATCGCATGCAGGTGATAAGGGTGTTTATATATTTATTCAATTACACTAAGTTCTGTAGCTAATTGCTAATGGGTGAAATTGCTGGTGCTTTCAGGGAGACATTCTGGTAACAGATAATTAAGCATCTAAGTAGTTGAAAATGTCAGGAGAGAAAACCGATATCTTCACTTGGCTGAGTTCATTTAAAAAGCTGGGTCAGTTCATCTTATGTTGCCTCCACACAGCCAAGATCTCAGTTGCAGTCAATGAACTGTAATAAAGTCACAGCATTAAATGGCACTAAAAGGTGGTGGGAGGAAAGAACACAAAATTTTGGGGTGGGGAAAGAATCTCCCTCACCCATGCCTTGCATACCTTTGGCTATGTAATGAGAAGATTGGGATTGCAATAAAATGTTGGATATCTTAGATCCTCATTTCCCATTCAGGGATTCAGCCAAAGTCAAACAGCAAACTTGTAATACAAGAATCTTTGTTCCAAAAGTGGGACGAGACAAAGAATCACTGTACTTATTTTCCTCCACACCCTACTAGATTTTTGCATTGATAAGGAGTTGCCACTAAAAAAACCTGAGCATTTAATAGCAAATACCGTGTTTCCCAGAAAATAAAACCCAATTGGAAAATAAGCCCTAGCATGATTTTTTAGGATGCTCATAATATAAGCCCCACCCCAAAATAAGCCCCAGTTAAGATCGTCAGTCAGACGAACGCATTTAGTATCGTATTTTCCCCCAAATAAGACCTAACCAGAAACGGGGTAGTAGTAAAATTGTCACCACATGCTAATCCCTAAAAATTGGTTTAAGAAAACACAGTAGCTAGATTTACATACATACCATGCTTTGCTCAAACAAGTAATCCCTTTTATGTTTTAATGTGAGAACTTAGTTCTTGTAACATTCAACATTTTGAACTATCCAACTCCATTTTAGCTTAGTGTAGATCAGGGGTTTCAAACTCGTAATGTCACATGACATCCCTGGAGTCCCTCAGGAATCGGTTCTCTCGCCTCTCCTGTTCAACATCTATATGAAGCCGCTGGGTGAGATCATTCGTGGTTTTGGAGTTGGGTATCACCAATATGCTGATGATACCCAGCTTTTTATTTCGACCCCAAACCACCCCAGCGATGCCCTCGACGTGATGTCCCGTTGCCTGGAGGCGGTCCGGGTCTGGATGGGGAGGAACAGGCTTCGACTCAACCCTGACAAGACTGAGTGGCTGTTCGTGCCGGCATCCCGGGAAATTCCGATTATTCCATCATTGGCCATGGGGGGTGAGCTATTACCCCCCGTAGATAGGGCCCGCAACTTGGGGGTCCTTCTAGACTCACAGCTCTCTTTGGATGAGCCTGGTGGAGCAGTGGGCTAATGCATCCTTAAGTAACACCAGCTGCCTGCAATTAGTGCAGGTTCGCATCCCACCAGGCTCAAGGTTGACTCAGCCTTCCATCCTTCCGAGGTAGGTAAAATGAGGACCCAGATTGTTGGGGGCAATAAGCTGACTTTGTAATAATGCCGCTTGGGGGGTGTATGAAAGCCCTAACAAGCAGGCATATACATAGAATGAAGGCTACTGCTAAGCTTGTAAGCCGCCCTGAGTCTTCGGAGAAGGGCGGGATATAAATGGAATTAAAATAAAATAAAAAAAATATTGGAGCTGTGACTAGGGGGGCCTTTGCCCAGGTTCGCCTGGTGCGCCAGTTGCGGCCCTATCTAGACCGGGATGCCTTGCGCACAGTCACTCATGCGCTCGTGACCTCTCGTCTAGACTACTGTAATGCTCTCTACATGGGGCTGCCCTTGAGGTCCACCCGGAGACTCCAACTGGTGCAGAATGCAGCCGCGTGAGTTGTCTTGGGAGTTTCCCGATACTCCCATGTTACACCTTTGCTCCGCGAGCTGCATTGGCTACCGGTTGCTCTCCAGGTGAGGTTCAAGGTGTTAGTTATGACTTACAAAGCCCTTCATGGCATGGGTCCGGATTACCTACGGCAACACCTGCGGCCGGCGTCAACTTCCCTCTGTCCAGTGCGCTCCCACAGAGAGGGCCTCCTCAGGGTGCCGCCGATCAAAGAATGCCGATTGGTGACCCCCAGGGGGAGAGCGTTCTCTGTGGGCACGCCAGACCTTTGGAACCGCTTACCGGTTGAGCTCCGGATGGCCCCCGACCTTCGCTCCTTCTGGCGCGATCTCAAAACATTCTTTTTCGAACAAGCTGGCCTGGTCTGACGGGATGGGGTTGGGTTTTTAAAACTAGTTTTAACTTTAATATGTATTGATTTTATGGGCATGATGTTTAATGGCTTTTTAATTTTTGTATTCGATTTTTATTGTGTATTGCCCTGTTCCCCGCCCTGAGTCCTTCGGGAGAAGGGCGGTATAGAAATCAAATTATTAAATTATTAAATTAAATTAAATGACGTATCACGACTTTTTTGCCATTGCCGGCAATGGGGTGGACACGGTTTCACGGGCTGGCAGTTTGACACCCCTGGTGTAGAGTATTGTGCAAAGTCAGTGTTGTGACTCAGGGCCAGCCTGTGGTTTCGGCAGCCGGCTCAGATGTGTCGGATGACTCAGATGAGGGGGAGGAGGACCGTGTGGGAGACGAACCGGTTGATGATGGCGTGGAGGCTTGGCAGAGTTCCCAGCCGGGGCCCTCTTCTCAGCTGCGTGAACCCGATAGTGCGGAAGATGATGACCCACAGCTGGCCCTGTTCAAGGACGCCCGACGCAGGAGGCAGTCGAGCAGGAACAAACAAAGAAAGAATGTGGGACTCCTCGGGAGGAGGCACAGGGAGACCACGCCCTGAGCTCTCTATAAAAGGAGTGTTTGGGGAGGGGCTGGTTGCTGAAAGCAACTTTTCCGCTTGAGAAGACAAGCTCTAGTGTTTTTGTTAACTGCGTAATTAAATCTTGGCAGATGCCTTTTAGCCTTGGACGCTCTCCAGTCTCTTCTTTCTGAATAGGGGTTTGCCTTACTCAAGGCCAGAAGAGGGCTGGTTCAGAACAGTCAGCAAGTGTACACATCCATATGCGCATTTTGTGGGATTCAACCATAGTGCACAGATAAATATTTTTTTTTATTTCAAGTGTCAAAGCAGTTATTCTTTCAACCCTAACCCTTTCAACCTCTGAAGTATTTATTGTAGACTGTCAGAAGCCTGACCAAGCTAGTATATTCTGTTTTGTTCTCCCTGTTGCTTTGGGAGGCTGGGATTTTCACCTGACATCAATGAGAGATTTGATTGATGGATCCAAGATATCCTCATGCAGTTCTTTGACTTGCACAATCAGTGTTGGGGGGGAGGTTGGGATATAGAGTTCTACTCTATATAGAAATATCTACACAGTAGATACTTTGCAGCTAAAATCCTGGGGTCTTTGAGCATAAACTGGATGCACAGAGGACTACAGTACATGTGACAGCAGTTTGCATTGCATACACAAATACTGAAGAGGAGGCCCAATCAAAGTAGGTGATGTAGGGATGAGAGTTTCATTTTCCCTTTATTCATGATGAGAATTTCCTCTGGGGCCCAGTTTCCCCCTTATTCATTCATTGAATGTGTATGGAAAATATTTGCTAGGAATAGTAATTAATTGTGGATCAATTAATTTTTTAATAAACTAGTGCTATTTTTTTTCTTCCATTCAATTGTATCTGATTCTCAGAGACTGCCTGAACAAATCCCCAAGGTTTCCTAAATTGCAAAATTGGGAATTTTAAAAACATCCCAGAAGAATGTAAGAAACCAATTCTGTCATACTGTCAAGTAAATTGCAGGGATACTGATTCCAGAAGCTGAGCTTCACTTGAAAATGCTCTATCTTTTTTAATTGCTACATAAAGATTTGCTTAACAATGTAAAACTTTGGTTAAATTCGAATCCATCTCCTGCCCAACATGTGTTGGAATTGCAACTCCAAGAATGTCCAGCCTGCATTGCCAAAGAAGTTACAAACTCAAAGCATATTGAGACTACAAATTTAGGAAGGATCTTGCCCATTTCTGAAGGCTGAAGCATTAATCCTATTCTTCTAGCTCACAAGTTCTTAAAGACAGTTCTGTGAAGTCTTTCTTATATCTCAACAGTTTCCGTTGGAATTCATTGTTGGAATGTATTCTAATCTATGCAACAACTACAATAGTATTCAGCCAGTAGATGGCAATATTTACAAGTTTGGATCTATGGTATATACCGGTACTCTATTTCAGGGGTGTCAAACTGCCGGCCCATGGGCCGGATGCATCATGCTGAAACTGCGCCCCCCCCATTGCCAGCAATGGGAAAAAGTCACGATACATTGTGACACATCATGTGATGTTGCGAGTTTGACACCCCTGTTCTATGCTCTTTTGTTCTGAGTAGAGTTTCCTGCTTCTTGTTACAGTAATATAGTTGAGCAGTAAAGCACATGGTGACAGTACTCTTTATTTGCTCTGTGTGGTGCTTTATATAAACAGAGTTTCTAACAGTTCCAGCTTGGTGAAGGAAGCTAAAAAAATAATAAGTTATTTAGACTTTTTGCCTGTTTATTATACTTGCTTTGGAAAACCACAGTATGCCATAAATAGATTTATGAATATCAGATCTGGATTCACAATTAGGAGATGCAGAAGAATTGGGGGAAATTCTTTAAGACAAAAAGAAGAGATATTTGGCAGGTCTGTTTCTGTATTAAAAAAGTGAGGGACAAGATGACTAAATACAAGCTATGTTGCTGATCTTATTAACATGTCATTTCAAAAAGTAATCCTTTATAGGCTATTTCCTATATGACTTTGGCATGGTGACTTTCCTACGACTCAATAGATTTCTGATGAAATGCAAAGCAAACATTTCATGGACCTTGCATCATCGTAGCATGTGTAGTGATCCTTCATAAATCACACAGAAGTTCTTTGCTGCCACAGGCAGGCTGATGTCATGCAGAGTCCATCTCAATCTGAGAATTGCCTTTATACTGATGTCCAGCCTAGGTATATATCTTCTACATTGGAGACAAATGATCAGTTACAAAATTTAAGAGCAATGGGATTATGATTTCCAAGCCTAGGACTGAAAGATGCTCAACAACCTGCAGTATTTTTTCCATTGCAAGGAATATTCATTCCCTTTTTTGTGATGAAAGAAGCAAGCCATTTAAAGCACTTTCAGCAGATACAAAGGGAGAGCTAAAGAAAATAAATTTGTAATGAAAACATTTAGGCTTAGGACATTTAAACACCCCAAAGATTTAAAGCTGTCAGGAAATGGCCTCTTGAAATTCTCTGCGTTATTGGTTGGTAGAGAAATGGAAGTGAACAGCAGGAGCAGCTTAGTAGAAACAGGAGTAAAATGTCTACTTCTGTGTGCACAAAGAATCTAAACTTTACTTATATATTAATGATACGCAAACTGGCAGTAGCTGAAGAGGAAAAAGAATTTTGAAGACAATTTGTTGAAAATGTCAACCTTGGTGCACCTGCTGTTAAAAAGACAGGAGGAGGAAGAAATTGGAAAATAGAACTGCCAGTAATTTCCTTATACAAATCTATGCTTGAAAAACTGGGTGCAGGTCTGATAACAGAATGTTAAGTATTATATTCTAGAGTCCGAAAACATGAAAAAAAGCAACCAAAATAATAAGGAATTTGGAGCACTTTGGCTTGGAACAAGGAAGCTAAGAAAATATATGCTAGAGGTACTGTATAAAAGAAGACATAGATGATTATCTTGCACAGCATAGATAATGTGGGTAGAAAGCAATTTTTATCCTTCTCTCACAATATTGGGCACTAAGGTAGTCTATTGAACTTAATGCAGAGAGGTTCAATATTGACCAAAGGAAATACTTTTTAAATAGTGCTGACTTAAATGGTGGAATTCACTGCCAGCCATTGTGGTAATGGCTGCCAACCTGGACATTTTAAATGAGGAACAGAGGGTCAGGCTATCAATGGTTTCTCATATTGATGACTTGGAACCAAAGGTAATGTTTTAATTCTGCAAAGAAGAGGATTAAATGGAAGGAGACTATTGCCCTCCAGACTTGTAAGCTTCCCAAACCTTATCCATTTGTCTTCAACAGCACATAGAATGTAAAACTAGATGAGCTAAAGGCTGAGTCCAGGAAGGCTTATCTTAAATTCTTACATTCACTGATACCACATTTCTCTAAGGAAAGAAATTCCCCAACAGATCCATTATTTCTATTAGCAATGGTACATTTTCCCCTACTTTTTCTTTTCCCCTTGATCCTAGGGTTGATCTGTACTTCCCACTTGCCCAGGATGAGAACGCATCGGCTATCATCTTAGGAGGACAAGAACAGGTGATGCTATCCTCAGCTGCCCTTGGCACCTGAGAAGGTGACCTTTGCCTGAGTTATCTTGTTCTGCATTGAAAGTATCGTTTCCACTGGTGCAAGCAGGGCAATTCAATCTGTCTGTTGCATTTCATTCTGTGTTACTCAAATGCCTCCTGCTGTGTAACCTGGTGGGCATGCCTATCATTCTCCGCTCTTTGCTCTCATCAACCATTCCAACTCAACTTCTGGAATCTGGACCTCAGTTGGGTTCGGTAGATGCTGACTGTTAGGTTTTGTGTTAATAGTTTCAGCTGAGAAACAGTGACATGCTGTCTCTTTCTTTATTTTCCCTTTTAAATGAGTGAAGTTGACAGCCATTCTGCCAAATTTCACTTTCTAGGATAAATGAGGACAAGAACTGTAAAACTGTGTCTTTTTTCCATTGGTCTTCAGAATACACGCCCATAGAAAGGAAAGCAGTTGGGGGACATGGAAAAAGAAGCAGGAGAATCTACCAAACAGGAGGCAAATACAGGTAGTTCTCAATTTATAACATTTCATTTAGTGACCTAAGTTACAACAGCACTAAAAGAAGTGACTTATGATTTTTCACACTTATGACCATTGCTGCATTCTCATGGTCACATGATCAAAATTTAGATGCTTGGCAACAGGCTCATATTTATGACAGTTGCAGTGTCCTGGGGGTCAGGTGATCACCTTTTGTGACTTTCTGACTAGTAAAGTTAATGGAGTAGCCAGGTTCACTTAACAGTTGTGCTACTAACTAAACAGCTGCAGTGATTCACTTAACAATTGTGTCAAAAAAGGTTGTAATATGAAGCAAAACTCAGTCTCACTTAGCAACATAAACTTTGGAGTCAATTGTGGTCGTCAGTCGAGGACTACCTGTAAAATTGTTGAGACAACTAGGGCCCAAGTGAAGCAAGGGTTTGACATCCAGAAAAGCATTTCTTAATTCTCAACCAATTTACTCACAAGGATAAACCCTGAAATCTGCACTTGAAAAAAGCCATAGGAATGGTAGCATTATCAACCATCTCAGTACCCTGGCCACTAGCTTGTGTTTCAGTAATGCTCTAAATCTAGCCTCCTAGAGCAGGATTTGGCAACTTTAAGATGGGAAGACTTCAACTCCGAAACTCCCGTGCCAGCATTTTGAAGCATATATATAATCATAATAGTAAAGTTGGAAGGGACCTTGGAGGTCATCTAGTCCAACCCCCTGCTCAGGCAGGAAACCCTATACCATTTCAGGCAAATAGCTGTCCAGTCTCTTCTTAAAAACTTCCAGTGTTGGAGAATTCACAGCTTCTGGAGGCAGGTCGTTCCACTCGTTAATTGTTCTGTCAGGAAGTTTCTCCTTAGTTCTAGGTTGCTTCTCTTGAGAAAGATCTTAAATATCTTAAGAAACACTATTCTAGGGCAAGGTTCTAGGGCAGTGATGGAGGAAAAAGATGACTGCAGTAGCAAATAATATAAAATGAAAATTTTGGACAATATTTAGGTAAAATTCTGTAAAGTAATTTTCTGTTGGTGGTGGTGGTGGTAAGAATGAACAAAATAAAAAATCTCAGGAATTTTCATAGCAAAGTGTTTCCTGAGAAAGTTTGGCTCAGTTCCACCTAAAACAGATATGTCAAACACAAGGCCCGGGGGCCGGATTCGGCCTGCGAAGTGGTTTCATGTGGCCCGCGAAGCCATCCTGGAAACAGTGAGGGAACGGCCCCCACTGCCTTGGCCCAGAGACCCTCCTTCTGCCAGAGACCCTCAGATCTGTCCCACTCCTGCCCAGGCCCCCATAGGCACCCTTGATGCAAACGATGTAGAGCTGGCCACGCCCACCCAGTAGGCCATACACACTCTAGCCACACCCACCCAGTAGGCCACGCCCACCCTGGCCATACCCACCTGGCCCCCTGAGGGCAACCACAGTGCTGATGCAGCCCTCAATGAAATTGGGTTTGATACCCCTGACCTAAAATGATTACATTGAACAAAATTCCTCCTGCTTGAACTTGAGAGATCTGGATCTGGATCTTGTCCAGTGGTGAAATTTGTACTATCATGCACGTATAGATATTTGATAAAGGAAAATCCTTTGCAACTGGACTGGTAGCAATAATTATGCTTGGCTTGTTTAATAGTCCTTCCAAATAAATTAGTGAATCAACATTATAACCTAAGACTTGAAAGCTTCAAAGAAAGTATTTTGGTATAATGGATCACAACTATACATTTTAAAAAATAGCCTAAACACAGATTTATCTCACAAGTTGAAGCAGGTTGATGATTTTTGCATATTTTCCCCATCTCTTTGCAGATCTGAGATGGAGAGACATAAGTTGAAAAAGGTATCAGAATACCAATCTTCTTGAGAATGATAAGATTTGTTAATTAGCAATAATGAATATTGTTGAATAGTGAAAACAAACAATGGCAAATGGTTCTGCAACAAAACATTGCCATATGGATTGCTGTTTCTTGAGGCTTTGGGTACAAGAGTCTGCAGATGGGACTGGCAATCAAGATAGGGATGCAGTAGCTGTACAGCTTTGATCATGTCTTTATAGAAACCTTCTTGAATTTTGCTTCTCTACTACATATGTCCCTGCTTCTACCCACTCCACTCCACTCCACCCCACCCCATCCCATCCCATCCCACTCCATCCTCTCCTCTCCTTTTTGGTTTAATATGATTTGTGCAATCAACCACTATGCCCTGTAAACTATGGTTGATGGTTCTTTAGTATACAGGAACTTACTACTATGGTTTAGTTAACAAACCATGATTAGCATGATGAATGATCCTCATTTCAGTTGCTTGCAAGTCCAGAATGACACTGAGCTGTATGGCTTTTTCCTAGATGGATATGCAGAGTGGGGTATACAAAGTCATTACTTACAAATATAATTTCAGTTTTCTTTATTCCTATAAAACATATTGGCTACTTTGCACAAATGCATATTTGTGGTTAATTGAACTACAGCTGTTGACATTAATTTAATTTTCTGGGCTCACCCTAGACACTGGACCAGAAATTGGTTATTCAGACTGGGTTCACACAGTGAAGTTGGTTAAACAGTTGGCTAATCTCATCTCAGGGTATCAGGTAAACACAGACATCCCAGGATTTATAGGAAGAAAATTAAGCATTTAATTCACTATATTTCACTTCCTAGCTTCTGTTCTGACAGATGTGAAATGATAATCAGTGAGGGTGCCTCTGAACATGCACAGAAAGCATATTGCACTCAACACTACTCTCTGACCATCTTTATACAATCAGGATTCTCAAACAGGGGAGGGTCACCGAGTGCAATCCTGAGACTCAACAGTTTGTGTGTGTGTGTGTGTGTGTGTGTGTGTGTGTATGTGTATGTATATTCATAAGTCACTGTACCATATATACAAACCATTCATACATTATATTAGTATATACAAGAGTTAAACCAAGAAAGGTATAGAGCTTTTTCAATATGATTGCACAGGCATATTAAATCTTGAAAAAGCATTTAAAAAAAGGGAATATTTGAAGCTGAAGCTCTGAAACCTTTTGCACATCAAATTTTCAACTGCATGTTGATTGCTCTAATCTACCCTTCAAGGCTAGGGAATGGAAATTGGCTGTAATTTTATTTTATTTTGTAGCTATCTTACATCATCGTCTTCTTTTAGGGCATTATGTCATCCCTGCTGAGATGCATTATCTCACGTTGGATCAGCATTAGCGATTTTTGTGGGCCTACTGCGGTGCTCCTGAAGGACTGCCGAGAAACACAGATTGAAACCTGAAGCAATTCAAGCTGGAAGGAATGAAAATTTTAACATCAAAATGCTGTTATATCCCCTTCTCCTCCACTTCATCCTCCTTTTCTGCTTTAATATCTCATTTAACTTATATATACTTTTATCGGAAGATAGAAAGAAAAATATTATTATGCAGGTTGGTTTAAAAAATAAAACAGAGAAAGCCAGAGAAAAATGTGGAAAAACTCACAGCCAGGGAAAAATACTAGGTCTTGTGGTTGGTCTCCATTTCTGAAAAAAGAGGCAATAAAGGGGACAGAATCAGACACAAAAGCAAAAAAAAAGAAAAAAACAGAATCCAATCTTAAACTGATACCACATATACTGTAGGGGTCAGCAGTAATATTATTGTGTTTGCAGAAAATATTTCCATTTATTGAAAAATAAAATGTGAAAATGTATTCAGTTTATCGAAATGTATACAGCTGATTAAAAACCAAATTTACTGACTAAATCATTGGCTATATGCTGAATTCGATTATAGAACTACCTCATTTTCTGGGTTAATAAGATAACTGAAAAAATCAGTACATGCATCTAATAAGTTAGATTCACAAATATGTTATATCGCAATGACAAGCAAAAGCCAAAAGTGAGGGGGAAAATCATGTTTGGGGAAAGCATTCTGATTAGATGTAGCAAGGCACCATTTTTCTTACTAATACTGAATTCTTTTGCCCTCTGAGAAAGATATCCATCAAGTCTCACACTCATTTCCCTATTTTTAAAAATTGAAGAGGTGTGTGTATGAGGGAGGGAGGGAGGAAGGAAGGAATTATGAATAGGAAAAATTTTACATTCTGATCTTCCTTAAGCACTTCACTCTTGTCCTGTTCTTCCCTGTATGCTGGCTACATTATAAGTAATATATTAAGTAAAAGCTGTGTTTGTCTGATGCTAGGAATATCAGATAATGTGTCTCACATTAACTTTTGTATGCATTAACTCTGACCATTTCTTGTACAACATCCACCATGAATCCAACTGGCTAAACTATGACTAAATCTTTTGCCATACAACTTTCAGATCATAGTAGATATTATGACAAATACTGCAATGGGAACTCATTCTTCTATCTTAGCAGGAGACATATTGAAAGCTAAATCTCAGTCTTTCTGTAATATATATGTGTACAAACGTTATTAACAAGTTAGAACCATTTATTCCATTTATTTCTATGAGGTAAACACCACTGACAGGGGAACACGCGGGAACTTTGACAGCTGTCAAAGTTCCCCGCCAGGGCGCAGGCGCAGCCATTTGACAGCTCGCGGCTGTCAAAACACCAAGCCGGCACCATGCGGAAAGAAGAACTGTCAAAGACGAGACGGCGGTGATTGGTCCGGCTAGACGCGGCGCCAACAGAAACGATCCTGATTGGACTATACTGACAGCTGCCGGCTATAAAAGCCGGACAAGTTATTCTGTCTTTTGCCTTGCTCTAAATAAAATCCTAGTTAAGTAACCTGTCGTCCCGAGTGGTCCTTCGGCTACTTCACTGGCGACGAAGGTGGGATCGCTCCGGAGCTGAAGTCACGGCTGAGGAAGAGAGTTCCCGGCCAAGAGCTGTCACTGGAAGTTTTAACTTCCGAACGGAGCGAGCCCAGGACCGGACGACATGGCCAACTTCGGGCGTGTGAGAGAATTCGATACCCGCCATCCGGAGAGATGGCAGTCACACCTGGGGCAGGTCGAGGGTTTCCTCCTCGTCAGTAAAATTACCGACGACAGAGCAAAGGCCGCCGCCCTCCTGTACATCAGCGGGCCCCCGGTATACGCCGCCGCCGTCGGGCTGTTCAGCCCGGTGCCCATCACGGAAGTCTCCTACGCGGACCTGGTCGACCAGCTCAACAAACATTATATGCCAGCTCGTTTGGAGCTGTACTGGTGAGTACAATTCGCCCAGAAGAAGCAGCGACTGGACGAGCCTGCAAACGACTTCATCACCGGGGTCAGGCATGCCGCTCGTAACTGCAGCTTTCCTGACCTGGAAGACTGCATCCGGGACCAAGTGGTAATAGGCTTAAGGGACGAGCGTCTCCAGAAAAAACTTACATCAAAGCCCGACATGAGCCTAGCCAAGCTTACCCGAGAAATAATGGCCTATGAATACAACCACAAGAAAAAACCGACCACAGCAACACCAGAAAGTCCAGTAACCGTATACCACGAAAACGCAACCCTCAGTGACAGCGACGAGTCAATAGACTTCACAGACGGAGAGGCCCTACAACGCAGGATGGAGCGACGACAACAGCGGAGAAACGACACATCAGACCGCCAAAAAGCCAGAAACCCCCTGCCCCCACGACACGATCAATGGGCTACCTGCGCCAGCTGCGGGGGCAGCCATGCCAGGGGAAGCTGCCGGTTCCGGAACGCAAAATGCCACAATTGCGGTAAAACCGGCCACATCAAGCCAGTGTGCCGAAGCCGGCCCCGCGACAACGTGCATGATCTGGAGGCCAATCCCCCAGGTAGGCCAACCGCCCATGCCAACAGGGGAGGAACACCAGGGGACCTAGTGAAAATGATAGATAAGGTGCACAGCCTAAGTCCGAAAGTAAGGATCAGGGTAAAAATTCAAGGAGTCACCTGCAACATGGAGGTGGACTCCGGGTCAGCAGTCTCCTTAATATCGTTTAAAACGTATCAGGAGATCTGCTAATGGAGCAATAGGGAAATTCCCCTTAAAAAAAACCAGGTCCACCTAGCAGATTTCCAAAAAACCCCCATTCCACTAGAAGGGAAGGCTAAGGTCGCAGTAGAATACAAAAAATTCAAGGGACCCCTAGAAGTTTTAGTGACTCCAGGGAACCGCACCAACCTAATTGGGCTGAACTGGTTCAGCCCCCTGGGCATCGCCATTACTGGGGTAAACACAGTGCAAGCCTCAAGCCTCGAAGCCATCTGCAACAAGTATGCAGACGTCTTTGATGGCACACTAGGGAAATACACGGGCCCTCCCATCTCCTTAAAATTAAATCCAACCATCCAACCCATAAAGATAAGGGCTAGGAGGGTTCCATTCGCCCTCAAAGAAAAAATAGAGAACGAACTAGAACGCCTCGTAAGACTAGGGGTGCTGGAACCTACTGAAGGGGGAAGCTGGGAGACCCCAATAGTCACCCCAATGAAACCGAACGGGGAAATTAGATTATGTGCAGATTATAAGGCGACCCTTAACCTAGCTCTAAGCCCCCATGCTTACCCGGTGCCAGCGGTGAGGGACGTCCTCGCTTCCATCCGCTCCGGCGCCATTTTCGCAAAACTTGATCTGATGCAGGCGTACTTGCAACTGCCTGTCACAAATGACACTGCGGAAGCTCAAACAATTGTCACCCACCGCGGGGCCTTTAAAGTGAAAAGACTTCAATTCAGCATATCGGCAGCCCCGGGTATCTTCCAAGGTATCATGGAGAAAACCTTAAAAGGAATACCCGGGGTCTGCCCCTATTTCGACGATGTTCTCATCGCCGGAGAAAATGAAGCAAACTTAGCTGACAGACTGTCAGCTGTGCTGAGCCGGCTCAGAGAAGCTGGTCTCAAACTAAAACGAGAAAAATGCTCCATCGGAGTCACTACCACAGAGTTCCTAGGGTACAAAATAGACGCCCAGGGCATCCACCCCACCACAGAAAAATTAAAGGCTATTCAGTCTGAAGAATAAACAAGAACTCCAAGCCTTTTTGGGGTTATTAAACTTCTACCATGCCTTCCTTCCCCACAAAGCCACTATAGCCGAGCCTCTCCACAGGCTCCTGGACAAGGGCACTGCCTGGTCCTGGACCAAAACGCATGAAAATAGCTTCCAGTCATTAAAAAATATTATTTGTAACAGTTCAACTGTCACACTCTTTAGAGAAGACATACCAGTATGCATCGCTTGCGATGCATCTCCCTATGGAATTGGGGCGGTGTTAAGTCATCTATACAAGGATGGCACCCAAAGACCCATAGCCTTTTATTCACGCACACTTTCAAAAGCTGAAAGAAACTACGCGCAGATCGACAGAGAAGCACTAGCAATAGTCGCAGGGGTAAAAAAGTTCCATGACTATCTCTATGGCAGACCCTTTACTATATTCACGGATCACAAACCCCTGCTAGGGATATTCACCTGGGATAAAACAACCCCACAGATTCTATCACCAAGAATACTGCGCTGGCCCACCTTCTTGTCAGCATATTCATACAAATTAATACACAAACCAGGGAAGGAATTGGGACACACAGACTGCCTCAGCAGGCTGCCTATTCAAAGCAGGGACACTGACCCAGCCCCTGCAGGGCTCATTCTGGCAATATCACAACTACCAGACTGCCCCCTTTCCGCTAAAATCATAGCTAAAAATTCAGCTAAGGACAAAACACTGAGCAGAATCCTCAGGTGGACAACCACAGGATGGCCAGCCAAAAATCCACACCCACAATTCCAGCCATACTATAACAGGAAAAACGAAATGTCATCACACTTGGGATGCCTTCTGTGGGGAAACAGAGTAGTGATACCAGACAAAAACATAGCACAAACACTAGACACCCTACACGAAGGACATCTAGGCATAGTTAAAATGAAAGCTCTGGCCAGAAGTTATGTGTGGTGGCCAGGCATAGATAAAGATATAGAAAAATATGTGGGAGGGTGCTACCCCTGCCAAACAACACGAAGCGAGCCACCCCAAGCCCCAGTACATAGATGGGAAACGACAAAAAACCCATGGTCACGCATACATCTAGATTTTGCAGGACCAATCCAGGGGCAGAGTTTCCTAATAATAGTTGACAGCTACTCAAAATGGCTAGAAGTAATCCCCCTTAGGAAGACCACTTCAGGAGCCACCATACAAGCCCTAAGAAAGATCTTCGCCACCCATGGCCTCCCAGACACCATGGTTTCAGACAATGGACCACAATTCACCTCTCGTGAATTTCAGATGTTCGCTATGAAGAACTGTATTAGGCTGGTCACGTCTGCACCGTTCCACCCATCGACGAACGGGATGGCTGAAATTATGGTGCGCTCGACTAAAGAAGCATTAAAAAAGTTCGTAAAGGGGAACTGGCAGCGTCGACTCAGCCAGTTCCTGATGGCACAACATACAACTCCCTCTACGGCAACCGGCAAAACACCAGCAGAGCTAAGATGGGGAAGGAGACTGATAACGCGGCTCGACAGACTACATCCTGACACTTACATTGCAGAGCCAGATCACCCCCCCCCCCACCCTGTACATTTAAACCTGGGCAAATGATCTGGGCGCGATCATACACATCCAAAAACAAATGGGTCAAAGGGACTGTATTACAACAAACAGGACCCATTTCATATTTAATACACACGCCTACTGAAGGCAACCTACGACGGCACATAGATCAGCTCAGGCCAAGACAACCACAACACCACCCAGACCTTCCCCCACCGGACAGCCAAACCCCAACCCCCCTAGACATCATACCTGCACCAGATCAAGGGGAAGGGGAGCAAGAAAACTTGCCACCACCGGAACAAAACAACGTGCCACCCCCAAGACGTTCTGATAGAAACAGAAGAGCACCAGCATATTTAAAGGACTACGAATGGGCCGGCTCCAACAACCAACAAGGGGGAGGAAACAATCCAGGGGAGGGGTAAGGGGTGTAATATATATGTGTACAAACGTTATTAACAAGTTAGAACCGTTTATTCCGTTTATTCCTATGAGGTAAACACCACTGACAGGGGAACACGCGGGAACTTTGACAGCTGTCAAAGTTCCCCGCCAGGGCGCAGGCGCAGCCATTTGACAACTCGCGGCTGTCAAAACACCAAGCCGGCACCATGCGGAAAGAAGAACTGTCAAAGACGAGACGACGGTGATTGGTCCGGCTAGACGCGGCGCCAACAGAAACGATCCTGATTGGACTATACTGACAGCTGCCGGCTATAAAAGCCGGACAAGTTATTCTGTCTTTTGCCTTACTCTAAATAAAATCCTAGTTAAGTAACCTGTCGTCCCGAGTGGTCCTTCGGCTACTTCACTTTCCCTTCCTTATATTTTGATCTTCATTGTTTTTGGGCAATCTCTGTTGAATCATGAGACACTTCCAGTAGATTTGTGAGACAATGGATAGTTTTTAGGTAATGTTGTGCTGCACCAGCCTACCCTGAATGTTTACCCTATAAAAGGATTGGACCGTAACTCCCAAAATTTCAGCAGCCAACATAGTCATAATGGTAAGGCCACACTTGGAATACTGCATCCAGTTTTGGTCACCACAATGTAAAAAAGATGTTGAGACTCTAGAAAAAGTACAGAGAAGAGCACCAAAGATGATTAGGGCAGAGGTCCCCAACCTTTTGGGTACCAGGGACCAGTTCCATGGAGAGTGGTTTTTCCGCAGACCGAAGGGTGTGTGGTTTTGTTGGCTGCCTGCATCTCGTGGACGGAGCTTTGCTTGGTTGTGTGGCCCGGTTGCTGGAATGCCATGGCCCAGTACTGGTCCGTGGACTGGGGACCTCTGGATTAGGGGACTGGAGGCTAAAACATATAAAGGGCGGTTGCTGGAATTGGGTATGTCTAGTTTAATGAAGAGAAGGATGAGGGGTGACATGATAGCAATATCTCAGGGACTGCCACAGAGAAGAGGGAGTCAAGTTATTCTCCAAAGCACCTGAAGGCAGGACAAGAAGCAACGGATGGAAATCAATCAAGGAGAGAAGCAACCTAGAACTAAGGAGAAATTTCCTGACAGTTAGAACAATTAATCAGTGGAACAACCTGCCTCCAGAAGCTATGAATGCTCCAACACTGGAAGTTTTTAAGAAGAGACTGGACAGCTATTTGCCTGAAATGGTATAGGGTTTCCTGCCTGAGCAGGGGGTTGGACTAGATGACCTCCAAGGTCCCTTCCAACTTTACTATTATGATTATATATATGCTTCAAAATGCTGGCACGGGAGTTGTTGTTGTTGTTATTATTATTATTATTATTATTATTATTGTTGTTGTTGTTGTTGTTGTTGTTGAAGTATAACAGAAGAACATCAGATATTGCTCCTCAAACTGCAACAGATACTAGAAGAAAGTCCTGTGTGGGCCTGTTGTGTGTGGTATCTTGATGCATGGGTTTAGATATCTAGAATTAAAATATGGCAACAAAAGGGATTATTTTTTGAAAGATATATTTACCTACTTGTTAATTATATAAGACAAATCTATTGTTAATGTGCTAAAGAGAGTACATGAAAAAAGTGTAATAGACTAAAAACAAATCCATTTAATGTATTTTTTATTCATTTTAAACAACTTTTGAACCCAGTGTCACACTAAAAAGTGTACTATATTTTATCTACATTAAAGTGAATTCCATCCCATTTTCATTCTTAAGCTTTCTTTTTCAGTTGTTCATTAATTATGTTTTACTTTTTAATATTGTTCTGCAAAATTTATAAACTGCTACCAATACCTCAGTGATCAAAAATGCATTCATTTGGTCTGGTTTTTGTTTTTTATTATTAATATTTTATATCTTTACAGAAAAGTTGCAAAAGATACAGTGACACTTACTTCTGAGTAAACATGCACAAGGTCATTCTCTAATAGCCAACATTGTGAGAATGGGTGGCTCTGGAGCTGATTTCAAACTGACCCAAATGTGTGATCAGTGTGGAAGTCTTCCCACCTTACGTGTTTTGAGATTGTTCACTCTCTTTTCCCTGAGTGCAATCTTTACATTTGTGTTTCTATAGCTTTGCATTCTTTGAGCTGTAAGTACATGCAGAAATGGTAACATCTCTTAACTTTTATGGAATGCCTTCTGTTGCCTTTGGACTTACTCGGAATCTACTGGTAATGTACATCACAAAAATGGTGCAATTATGCATTTGAGGAATAGTCTACCAATCAGTCATCTCTAAGTTGGTTTTCTGCAGATATGCTGGGTTTTGACCCATTCAGCCTCCAATCTAATTGAAGTCCAATACAATTGATGGCCAGCAATTTGGAAAAGGATGATTTGTTATATGATCCTATTTGTTGTTAGCTATTAGAATGCAGCCTGTGTCAAGATGATGTTGACTAGACAATTCACCTAGAATATGTTTGAAATTTCCACTCCTACATCAATTGTATGAAGAGACAAGCTGAAGCTACAGAAGCAATCTGTCCTATCTCATTCTCTCAAGCTAGCAAGATGATGTAATCTATTGTACTATCGATTCTACCCTGTTGTCCATGTCATTATAGCTGCAAGCAGAATCTATCTTTTGCCTTACATGTGCCTGACATTTTGATTGTACTGCAGAAATACCAATTTACTATAACAATAAAGGCAATAGGTAGAGGCAGACTTGCCAATGATAACTTCACATGAATACAGATGGGGCAGGGGATGCAGATTAGCTGTTGGCATGAGGAAGAAGTACACTTTAATTAAGGAGACATCATTTTCTGTTTTGAAACTCCCAAAGTGCCATTTGAATAAGATTTGTTTATATATGTAATGGTGAAGTAGGGGCTGGGGAGCATGGTTCTCTTTTAATTTGACTCTCTAGGATGCTGAAAAAAACAAAAAAACTGCCAAAATCCCCATTTACCTTTCATCTTCATAGAAGGAGCATATTGGGAGATGCTGCTTTTCAAAGGAGCCTGTGGTTTTGCACAGTTTAAAGCTATCCATGATAGCATTGCTCTGGATAATGAGTTAATAACCAAACTGGCTCCTTTATAGCACAGAGAATGAGCAGGGAATGAAAGCCCAGCTTTCTGATGGAAAAATCCATCCAGCATATGCAGGAATTGTGGAATGGCTATTGTCTCTACAGTACATATCATTTAGAAAAGTGATACAGATATATTTAGATATTTCTCATATATCATTTTTGATTTGGCTCTTTCCTAATTCTGTGATCTTTAGTGGGGAAAAATACTGTATTGCTTAACCTACTTTTTGTCCCAAGTCTACTTTGGATTACACTTCAACTTCTTCTCCTTCTCCCTATCCTCCTCTTCCTCCTCAACTAGGGATATGGCATTGTAGATAATGGTGTTGCTCGATTTTGGCACGGTATATTATCCTTAAAGAATAGAGTTCTGTTGAATCAGACTAAAGCCTAGTTGTACATGGTGGCTTTCGCTAAACCCTACTGTTGTTTGGAGTTTGTTCACTGTGTTCTGTGAAATCAAACTTTGGACTCTAGTCTAGAAGGTCCAAAGGCAGCTTATTAAGGCAACTTTCCCTGTCCAGTATTATGACCTAGTAATAAATAGTTCTATAGAACATTCCTTTGGAACCAGGAAGCTGTATATCCTGCTTAATAGTTGTTGATATTCACTTGGCATTTATTTGATCTCTTTCAAAGCATCTCAAGTTGAGGGCCATTCCAATGACTTCTGTCATCCAGTTCAATCTGTTCATTACTTTTTGTGAAGAAGTACTTCTGGAATTACCTCCCATCTTTTTCTTGGGACATTGAGCACTGATTTGCAGGGACAGCAGTTAATGGTTTATAGCACAGAGATAAGATACATGCAAATCTTTCTCTGATACTCCGAGCACTATATTTTTTTTAACAGGCTGAAATGAAAATTCCCCAGAAGTTTCATCTGCCCAAATCCTAATATTAATTCAAATTGGGAAAAGTGGAAGAATAAGTCCTTAGGAAAGTTTAGCCGGCTAAGGAAGGGCTAAGAACTTTAAAGGGAAGATCTAACAGGAAAAGCAAAGTGGGGAAGCACAGACATCTCTTTATTGTCTGGCATGAAAGAGAATGGCATAGTCAGAGAGTTCTAAGGAAGTGTACCCTCCCCGCCCTCAGCCAAAGGATCAAAAAGACCAGACAGAAGAGAAGTTGGAAGAAGATGAATTCACAGACGAGCATGATTCAGTAACTCGTGATTTGGCAATAGAGATGAGGAAAGTTTCCAGGCTGAAAGATTGTGACCTTCTGCTCTAAGTAAACTGCTTCAGACATCTTTCTGAACAGAAGAAAGAGACCCACTGATTTTTTTTTTTAAATTGTTTCAAGAATGTGTGTTTTGAACTCTCATCTTGTTCTCTAAGTTGTGGCACTTTTAAAGAAGGGTCTGTAAATTTTATGGTTTGAATGCTTGTCTTACTGGCTACAAGTTACATGGATTGTAGTCAAGCATTGGAAAAGCACCACGTTGGAAGAGTCTGGCTTTCAAGATCTCCTCCCCCCCCTTGTTATATCCCTGAGATATTTTAGTAAAAGTAGTTGGAGCTCAGATTGGTGGATGTAGAATTGAAAAAAGGTGGCACATTACTGTGGTATATTTGCTGGCTCCAGTTATTAATTTTTAGTAATAGAATTGGACATTACAAGCACATCCTTTGAAATCCTGATACTCCCCAAGCTTTCGCTATTTCATAGAATTACAGATTTGAAAAGTGCCATTTAAACCATTAATTTAATCCCTAGTTCAGTGCAGGAATCTAACTTAAAATATTCCTTATATGTTTGGATAAATCTTCCCAATAGCTCTCTGGATACTTGGTTCCACTGCTGAATTGCTCTTATCATTAAGATAAGTTCATTAAGATATTTTTCTTAACATTCAATCAGAAATTATTTTTCTTTGAGTCTATTATTCCATTTACCATACTCAAGGACAAGTAAAACATGAGGACATCCTTATAATAGTACTTCCAGCTAGATTTATACAACATTTAATCTGGTTCCATAATTAACCCTGTTTGGGAAGTTATGTAATAACATGGCTGCATCATAAAGCAGCCAAATAGGCTGGCATATCCCCCAAGTTAAAACTAACCAAACCCAACATATTGCATGTGAGCCCCTTGATCTTTAATCAGTCTAGCTAAATAAGTTGTGGGTAACTAGTCAATAATGCTATCATAGCATACACACACCCTAACTCCATTTGTCAAGGCTAAGCATTCCTAGGTGATTTTATCTCCCCTCAGATGTCTTAGTTTCCAGTCCCTTGAATATTCTTATTTTGCTTAACAATAGCAATAGCAATAGCACTTAGACTTATATAGTGTTATTACAGTCCTCTCTAAGTGGTTTACAGAGTGAGCATATTGCCCCCAACAATCATTTTATTGACTTTGGAAGGATGAAAGACTGAGTCAACCTTGAGCCAGTCAGGATTGAAGGATCCGAACTCCAGGCAGTGAGCAGAATTAGCCTATACAGTATAACTGTATTCTAACTACTGCACCCTCACTAGTACCTTTAAAGTACCTCTTCTGTTTTCTAAACCTTCTTAATGTCCTATGCCCAGAACAGAGCACAGTATTCAAGGAGATATTTGAATGGTGCAGAATAATTTAAATATCTGAAATTGTATTGTTAATGATATTGCCTAAAACTGCATTTTTTTCAGTCATATCAGATTGCTGATTCCTATTCATCTTGAGATTGACTATAATTTCAAGATCATTGGCAGACACATGATTAAAATGTCATGTATTTGTTATTGCTGCTGCTAAAAGATAGCAATCCACTGCACAGGACTGGAAGATTCTTCATTAAAACACATCCTGCCTTCTTCTTGCTTCTGTTTTAACAGGACTGCCACACCTGGACTGCAAAAATGTGGATTATTAGTGAGCAACAACAAAAAATTAGAATGTTACTATGTCTCCAGGTAAGGTATCCAGATTTTTATGGGTAGTATCCCCAATTTTAAAGTATTTGGAAGGGACTTGTGAATTCTATTTGTCAATAATATCTGTGTATGGGAGCCCTTCTTCTACAACAGTCATTTTGTTTAGTTGCAACTAAATTGCATTGCTTCATTTGTAATAGAAATATGTTCCTTTCTCCCTCAGTGTTCAGCCATAATTTCCTTCTTTCTGTGCTGTTTATTTAATGTTTTTAAAAAGTTCTCAGATCCAAATGGCAATCACATGACTGAGGTGCTGCATCTGCCATAAGTGCAAGCTGGTTGCCAAGCATCCAAATTGCAATAATGTGTCCGCACTTTGAAAACTGTTTGCCAGTCCATTTTTTCAATGCTACTGTAACTTTGAACATGAAGTGTTAATGCCACGTTACAATGCCTTGGTAAGGACACACTTGGAATATTGCATCCAGTTTTGGTCACCCCAATATAAAAAAGATGTTGAGACTCTAGAAGGAAGAGCAACAAAGATGATTAGGGGGACTGGAGGCTAAAACGTATGAAGAACAGTTATGGGTATTGAGTATATCTAATTTAATGAAAAGAAGGATAAGGGGTGACATGATAGCAGTGTTCCAGTAACTCAGGGGTTGCCACAAAGAAGAGGGAGTGAAGCTATTATTCAAAGCACCTGAAGGTGGGACAAGAAACAATGGATGAAAACTAATCAAGGAGAGAAGCAACCTAGAACTAAGGAGAACTTTCCTGACAATTAGAACAATTGATCAGTGGAACAACCTGCCTCCAAAGTTATAGGTGCAACACTGGAGATTTATAAGAAGAAATCGGACAACAATTTGTCTCAAATATAGTTTCCTGCTTGAGCAGGGCGTTGGACTAGAAGATTGTTATGTATCCAGTGCAGGCATCTGCATAGCAACAGCCACTAGGGGGCGTTGGCCTGGACGGTTTTGGTGGGAACCCTAGTTTCGGCGGGAAACCTAGGGCCAACCCCATTGGCTGGATGCCTACCTGGCTAGGTATTTAAGGAGGCCAGGTAACCCTTGTTCCCCAGTACGTTACCCCCCCAATAAAGAACTGAACACGTACTCCGGCTGGCGTCTCTTCCTTGCGTCGGACCCACTACATTACAAAGATCAATTCTGTTATTCTGTTAAATGGATGTAATGTACAGTTAAGGTACAGGTGCTCAGTGGAAGACTTAATTTGCCCATCTTTCCATAAGATTGGTCTGCTGATTTCTCTACAGTACTGCAAAGCATTTGTGTACCTTGTAAAGTATCACTGTGATATATACTATACTGAGCAACAGCTAAGCCTGTGTGGAAATCAGAACTTGTGTGTGTGTGTATATATACAAGCTGCTTTAGCTTGTAATTCCTTGTTTATACAAGGAAGAGTTTGGGAAAAATTATTTTCACAAACCTTAAGGGGGTTTTATAGGTGAATTGAAAATTGCTGTGAATATCTCCTGGGAATATTTGATGACATTGTCATCTATAGCTGATTTGCAATTGCAAGTGAAACTTCAATCCAGTTAGTGGAACCATCCTCCCTCCACACACTCAAACAGCCATCTGATAAATATACATATTTACACAATTTGGTGAGTGAAGAATCATTTTGATCTAAAGAAAGGAATTCTAATATTATAACCAAAGCTGTTATTCAGTGGGTAAGGCTTTTTCCTCCCTTCCTCATCTCCAAGATACTTTAAAATTCTTTTTGGTTCTATTTATGAGTTTCCTTTTTTGTTGTTGGATTGCAGAAGATTTTAGTGCCATAGTTTCCAATGACAAGTCTCTTGATTACTTGTCATCCTCCCTGGTTGATTAGAAAAAGAGTCATGGGAAGAGTTTTCCTATGATGGCTTCCCTTGGGATTAATTAAAGTTTGGGAAGCCAGGGAGGCTGAGTGCCCAGAAACATGAAAAACGGAACATTTAATACATATCCCTAAGTTAGCTTTGCAACTATGAACCTGATATACTATCAACTAGAATGCTATGCTCCAAATAATTTTCCTTTGAACAACATTTGAATGAAACAATTTTTACATACTGCAACCCTAGAGGTCCTAAGTATTGTCAAATCCAGGATACAATTTGCTGAAGGAAATTGACCCTCTGAATTAATGATTAAACTTGAAAATGAAGACATGGATTTCCACATGAGTGCATCTGAAAATCATTTTCTGAATTTGCTTTTACATTTCACTCCCTTCTGCTGATTAAACATTCCCTTTTTTAAAAAAGAAATTAATTTGGAATCACATAATGTAGCCCAAAAGATTATCACAATCTGCTACTTAGGAGCCTCAGAACTTGCTTTAATCATGTATTTCAACATTGCTCGGACTTGAAATGTACCACGCGCCTTTGCTTAACCCATAGCTGGCTCAGGAATTCTGGGACTTGAAGTCCATGAGTCATAAAAGAGCCGAGGTTGCCTACCCCTGGCTTAACCCATCACAGTCTAACAACATGCTAAAACATTTGAAATCAGTACCTTCATCTTAGACAAGCATAATTAATCTTCAAACACTGCTTTTCTTAACATAAAATGCCCCAGAATTCAGAACCAAATTAACTTAAAGTATAAATCCCCTTTTAACTATTAATTGGTTCATTGCTAGGCTTGATGTATAATTATATTCTTTCTTCCTTACAGGCTGAAAATATCATAATTCTTGTGATTCATTTAAAATCTCACACAGAACAGTATAGAACAGAATAACAAAGCTGGAAGGGACTTTGTAGGTCATTCATATTGTATACGGGGTACCAATAACATAAGCTTTTTCTATGTGATAAGAGTACATTAAAACCTCTTGAAACTTTTTGTTTAGAGCTGTGTATTTTTAAAATTTCCATGTCTTCACTGGAGGCAGATAAGTAACAATCTGTGGAGGGATTAAAGGTCTCTGATCAGTTACCACCAGAGGTTCTGTGGGAAGGGAAGTTTTTAAAAAAGTAAACATGGCAGTCACAATTGCACAATCAAAGGCCCACCCCTATTTTATGTGGTTGCTTTTATCATTGGTGATCAGTGAACAAATTTTTGATTCAGATTTTTGAGAAATAATGGGACATTTGTGACATGGACAGTTACAAGAAAAAAAATCTGTCTACCACAGAAATGGTGAAGAGAAGGAAAAATGATCACTCAAAATAGTTTTCCATTTGTGAACTACTGGAATGGTTCTTAATTAAACAGTATACCAGCTGCTGGAAAGTGTTCAGTTGTATGGGCCCAAATAACAAACAGAATAGTTGAGTAAGCTTTTACTTTTACTTTATCTAATGACACTGAGGAGGCCCTGCACCTAACTAACCATCTTTAAAAGACAGAGAGAAGCAAGCAGCAGATGGGGTTTGAATACCACCAGAACAGAGGTGAAGAAAGAGGGTTGAAATCTTCTTCTCTTTCCCACAGGACCCTAGAGAAGACTAGAAAGCAATGTTAGACCTAGCTAGCCCAAGTGGGATTGGGGGACATGAGATCAATCCAAAAAAGCCCAGGAAAGTTTAAACGAGATTGGGCTCCTTAGCTCGGAGACTAGATTAAGAAAATCTGGAAAAAAAGTCAGCTAGACAAGAACATAGTAGCATTTACCTTAGGTCAGCAAGGCGTACGGTCTAATGAAAGCATCATTGTAGAGTCACGACACAAACACTGGCCTTTTCTTCAAGTATCACATCATATACATATCTCAAAGAGATGGGAGTTCATAGAGCCTTCATCGTTTTGACAAATGTCACATGAGTCTAGATGCTGCACATTTCTTTTTTGTAGTGTCCTCATGATGCTGTCTTTTTCCTATCACAGCCCAAGAGACTGGCAGGCTTGGGTTCTCCTTCACTCTACCAATACTTGACTCTTATCTTCTGAAGAATCTGTGTAAGATTATTTATTTATTAAACACATTTATATGGCTAAAAATCTCATACACATGTGACTCTTGCCATAATACACTCATTTCATTATATGTGCTACAGGATTTTGGAAATATCTATTGACAAAATAATTTCTTTTTGGTATGAATGGGATTGTTATAGTTTATTCCAATCATTAGCTTCAGTTAATGGTTCTATTTTAAAAAGCATTTCAGAATTATGAAGTTTTGAAGATATTAATCTCACAACCATTTCAAGGAAAGTTATCAGTGCAACTTATGATTTTCTTAAGCAAAACTGATGTGCCAGATAGCCTTCTCTTACCATAATTTCAAGTTTCATCCTGCATCAGACTGAAATTTAATTACAATTGTAGTGATGATCATTCCATCATTCATTCACTGATGCCATTCATTATTAGGATGCAGAGTATGGAAGATTTTGAATCTAATATGAAGCTGTTCATGGGCCACATCATATTCCAATTTCTCTTTGTAGGAAATATTTTTTAAAACAACTTTCTCTGAAACTCTCCTCTGGGTAAGACTTATTAATAGTGCTTTGCATGTACCCAGAGCAAATTATACTCAGACCATACAAGATGATTTTTATAGTTTTTTTGTGATAGGCATTTTCTGATTTCTTATGTCTACACATGCACATATACTGTACATGTCCCAGCTGAACTTGCTGCCATTGACTATGTTCCCAGTTGGTATTATTTAATTGATATGTGACTGATATGGAGGCATTCTTTTAAGGTATTGCTACTTCCACTTCTTTAAGCAGTCCCAGATGGTGGCACTGAGGACTATTGCTTGCCTGCTTAGCATTGACCCATGGGATTTCTCTGGACTCTGCTTTGACCCCTATATTCTTGAGCATTTGCATGAGGCTACCACTAAGGAGATTTAGAGATGTATCACATCATTATCCTGTTAATATCTAGCACAAGCTAGATATTATGGATGTACATAGTGATTGGATGTGGATAAAGAAACTGAGATAGTCCTGAAGACAGAAGTCCTGTTGATCAGCAGATAATTTAATCTGGGATGGAGGGTATATTCTCTTCTGGATGGGTTGACAAAGAACTGGAAAAGAATACTGTAAGAGCCTGTCCTGCTCCTTGAAAATCAAGTAACAGTAGTAGTCACCAATATCTTTGTCTTTTAAGTCTATGGCATTCTTTGCAAAGTCCAGTGATGACTAAATGGTGGTGATTGATTTGCATATGCAAGTAAACTGTATGGTGTTGTCCCACACACATTGGCAACAGGCCCTACCTAACCCCTAGGACATCAATGTTCTGTGTCTTTTCATGGGAAATGAAGAACTGGCTATAGAGAATCCTACATGAATCATATCTCATTCAAATGTTTTTCCCCTTCATGGATTACTGCCTTGTGGTGGCGAAGGGGCTTGCATAATTCAATGAAGCTATGAGCTATGCCGTGCAGGGCCACCCAAGATGGAAAGGTCATAGCAGAGAGTTCTAACAAAATGTGATCCACTGGAGAAGGAAATTACAACCCACTCCAGTATCTTTGCCATGAAAAACACATGGACAGTACCAAAAGGCAAAAAGATATGATGCTGGAAGATGAACCTCTCACGTCTGAAGGCGTCCAATATGCTACTGGGCAAGAGCAGAGGGCTAGTACTCGTAGCTCCAGAAAGAATGAAGCGACTGTGCCAAAGCTGAAAGGATGCTCAGCTGTGGATATATCTGGTGGTAAAAGGAAAGTCCAATGCTGTAAAAGATTTTTTCTCCATAGGAACCTGGAATGTACGATCCATGAATCAAGGAAAGCTGGACATGGTCTAATAAGAGATGACAAGACTGAATATTGACATCTTAGGAATCAGTGAACTAAAATGGACAGGAATGGGTGAATTTAATTCAGATGACCATCAGGTATACTCAGTGCTTTTTTTCTAGAAAAAAGGTGCCAGAACTCTCATCTTGGCAGCCGCAGGAGGTGGGGGGTGGGGTGGGGGGAGCATTGCTGCGGTCATGGGTGGGAGCAGTGTTGGTGGCGGGCTGCCCCCCAGGGCTGGAGCTGGCACGGCTGGTGCTGTGGGAGCAGTGGGGCCCACTCTATATGGCGGGGCTGTGTGGGGCGGGCGGCGGAGGCGGTGCGGGCTAGGCGATGCAGGGTGGCCACTTAGGCATGCAGGGTGAGGCGATGGTGGCACAGGTCCAGCACCAGGTAGGCCACCAGCCTGGCTGACACAGGGGAGCACAAGGAAGGAGTGCCAATGGACTCCACAGAACCCACTTCCCACTCCTTGTCCTCTTTTACTTACTTAGTTGAGATAGTGTAGTTGGGCAGCAGGGAGGGATGCAAAGTTCCTGCCAAATCACCTTCGCTGCAGACAATTTGCCAGTGCAACATTTGCTGGCCAGGTCTTTTGGCACACTCAGCAGCAATTCCAATAGAGGGAGTAGCATAGCTTGTGCAAAAGCTTATTTCTTTTTGTGCAAAAAAGGGTGCCGGAATGCCATTCTGAGTGCTCTATGAGAAAAAAAGCCCTGCTTTTATGTTTTAATCTTATGATTTTAAAAATATTGTAAGTTGCCCCAAATTTCGCCAGGTGCATACAAATTGCATACAAATATTGTATAATTGGTAAATAAAGGTAGAACATATGTTAAATATACATCAAATGATAATATGCTTCCCTACAAAGTCAATTCTTGCTCAATGACAGACCAAGGAGTTAACTCAGAAAGGCAAGAGGAAAATCTAGAAGAGGTCTGTGCAACTTGTAGAAGGGAAAAGCCCACACTGATAAATTAAAAATCTTTGTGGTCTGCAAAGGAATGTTGCTGGGCTAATCAATGATTTGGTGACTAGAGGAGCATCTACAGTGTTGGAGCTCGTGGTCATGGTAAGCCATGGAGGCACTAGGCAACATGACTTTCAGGGCAGTGGTGGTGATTTTATTACTTTTTTTAAAAAAGTCTGTGCTCTGTCCAAGGGTGCTTGGTAGGCTGCATGTACAGGCCTGGTCTAGAATTTATTTTGGAGCATTCAACTATCTAGAGCAGGCATGTCAAACTGATTTTGTTTGAGGCAAAAGAATTATAAAAGAATTATAAAAGAATTATAAAGAATTATAAAAGAATTATAAAAGAATTATAAAAGAATTGCCATTAATTTGTTTTAATAAAATAATTTAAATCAATTTTTCACTTGATTTCAAATTAAATGAATTATATTGGTTGACAATGAGATTTTTTTAGTACAATTGCCAAATGCAATAAACTGGTTTTAGGTATATGTGTGCACTAATTATTTCAACACCAATACATTTTAACAAAATATTCCATTTGTAAATGAATGCAAATGCAAATTATACAATTTTTTTGTGCAAAAATAAAACAAAATAACAGAATTAAGAGCTGTTATCATTAGTTATCCTTAGATAAAAAATAATTCCATCATCCAAAACTTTGTTATACTGTATTTAACAAACAGATGCTTTGGGATTAAAAAAAAAAGACTGACTACCTCTGATTGTGTATCACCATGGCATTAAAACAAAATTCGAACAGTGTATGAAAAATAAAGGTTCCGTTAAACATCTGCTGGCTATATCTATACATTTTCCTTGATAGCATATCACATATAATTGAAGATTATAATTAGTTCCGTGTGCACGTTCAGCAAGTGTGATGTATTTGTGCTGGCATTTCTAGGCCTCTTTCCAACCACATCCAGAAAAATTTGTAACAAACATTGGAATTCTTAAGGCCATGTTTGGTATTTCCCAGCAATCTGTTACTGGAAGGAAAAAGCAATCCCTGCTGCGTTACTGAACCCAGAGAAGCATTTGCATGTATGCAGGTATCCTTAGGGTGCCATAGTTATGGATGAGAAATATTGGTTGCAAAGTTGGCATTTCTGAATGTAATATAGATATTTTGGACTTATTTTTCTTTCTTTGCATGTCTGATATTTTTAAAATGGCATATGCTACTGACTACACTTATGCACATATGTAACATCTTTTGCTAGGATACATGACCACTGCTTTTCCAGAATGTGAAAAGTGAAAGATTGTGACTAAACAAAATTTTAATTTACAGATAATACCACCAGAAATTATTTTAGCCTTTTTAATAAATGTTGTTATTGATGTTAACCTCACCATGGAAAACATCATATATTGTTATGTATATACTAGATTAATTATTTAAAGACTGAAGTGCAACATAACTAGATTCTAAATCATCTATTTTTCAAAACACACAACAGTCCAAACAGTAAAAGTAAAGTCCAAATTAAGAACATTTGATTCTTAAGAAATGTTTAATTTAAAGTGGTTTAGTTGTAATAGAAGGTTAGATTCAAAATAGTTTTCAAGAGGCTGTACAAAAGATATTATATTTTTCTAGCATCAGCTAAATTAGACATATTACATCGAGAAAAATGTTTGATTTCATTGCAGAGATGTTAACAGAGGAAATAATTATTTTGTTATCTAATTTTACCTTCCGTAAGACTGAAGCAAATGAAAAGTGTGAGGTTCTTTCCTGTTGGCTTTTCTTAATTAGCTGTTTTAGATTCTAAAAGTTTAGTTCCCAAAGAAGTAACCCTGTAAATAAGTGTAATGTCCTCCTGTAGGGCAGGCTCTTTTATGACTCAAGGACTTCAACTCCCAGAATTCCTGAGCCAGAATGACTCAGCTTGAAAACCTCTCACTAGCCAAACATTTCCCTTTATAAAAAGAAAGGAGTTAAGAGGATCCAGAGTCTCCCATAATTGGTCTTTGCAACCTACTCAAGAGCACATCATGAGAAAGGCAGGGCTAGATGAATCAAAAGTTGGAATTAAGATTGCCGGGAGAAATATCAACAACCTAAGATATGCAGATGATACTACTCTAATGGCAGAAAGTGAAGAGGAACTAAAGAACCTCTTGTTGCAGGTGAAGAAGGATAGTGCAAAAGTTGGGTTGAAACTGAACATTAAGAAAACCAAGATCATGGCATCCGGCCCTCTCAATTCCTGGCAAATTGATGGGGAAGAAATGGAGGTAGTGACAGATTTTATTTTCCTGGGCTCCAAGATCACTGCAGATGGGGACTGTAGCCAAGAAATTAAAAGACGCTTGCTCCTCGGGAGGAAAGCCATGGCAAATCTAAACAGCACACTAAAAAGCAGAGATATTACCCTGCCAACAAAAGTGCGTATAGACAAGGCTATGGTCTTCCCAATTGCAACGTATGGCTGTGAAAGTTGGACCATGAGAAAGGCTGAGCGCCAAAGAATTGAGGCCTTTGAACTGTGGTGCTGGAGAAGACTCCTGCGAGTCCCTTGGACTGCAAGGTGATCAAAGTGGTCAGTTCTAGAGGAGATAAAGCCTGACTGCTCTTTAGAAAGCCAGATCCTGAAGTTGAAAGTCAAATACTTTGGCCATCTAATGAGAAGGAAGGACTCACTGGAGAAGAGTCTAATGCTGGGAAAGATTGAGGGCAAGAGAAGAAGGGGACGACAGAGAATGAGGTGGCTGGATGGAGTCACTAAAGCAGTAGGTGTGAGCACAAATGGACTCCAGAAGATGGTAGAGGACAGGAAGGCCTGGAGGAACGTTGTCCATGGGGTTGCGATGGGTCGGACACGACTTTGCAACTAACAACAAATTCAAATGTTTTATGCAAGCTGTTTGGAAAAGGGTTTGAGAAATAAAGCTAGTATAAAATGAGATAGCTAGACATTTACCAGGAGAATCCTTTGTAGTCATTATCCTAATATTTGACCAAGTTCACCAGCTTCTAAATTGCTTGGTAGCACAATTCAGGATTCTGGTTTTGATAAAACTTTAGGGTCAGAATATATGAACCACCACTGGGCCTATCCTCAGTTCACAGCTTGGTGCTGATGTTTCTTGTAGACCAGGTATAATTTTAATAAATACATGAAAAATATATGTATAGAATAAAGATGCACAGGTAACTGAATTAGGGAGATAACGGCAAATTTTGAACTTATTTTTACTCTTCTTAACCTATAATATGTGCAGCTCTCCCATTGTTCAGTATCAATGGAGAAATTCTATGTCTTATTTTTATGCCACTTTGTCAGGCTTGTTGATAAGACTTAGCAGTTGTTCCCAACACTTGATTTTAGTATGGCTTAATAGGATTAAAAGAGGGGACATAGAGCATGTGCTTCTTATGGGAATGTGGGTGGGCAGATACTTTTGGAAGCAAGGGGTCCCACAATGTGGGAATGTGGGAATAACCTTGGGAGACAGGAGGGAGTGCCATAGACTGGACAACTGATATGTAAAAGCTATTTCAGTCAACCAAAGGAGAGGGGGGGGGGATGTGGGATGGGTTTTTTTCCCCCAGAAGGGACTCTCCCTAGTTTTCCAGAAAGTAAAAAAAGAAGGACGCAGAGAAATATTTCAAATATTTTGAAAGAATCTGTTAATGTGACCTTACAATGAAGATAGAATTATTACTTATGGTTGTGCTTCTTGTCTGGACTACTTTGAAGGATTTATAAGTTCAATCTTGTATGGTCATTTCTGCATACATTACATACAAGTAAACCAGTCCTATGTCATGTAAGGCTTTAATGAATACCTTCAATTGCATCTGGAAATCTATTGGGAATTGTAGCTTGCAGTGTAGCAGTGTTACATCCATGTAATGAGCTGCACTCAGAACTATCTGCACCACTGCATTCTGGGCCAACTGAAGTTTCTCAAGGGTTTTCAAGGGTGGCCTCATGTACAGTTAATTGCAGTAGTCTAACTGGAGGTGACTAAGCTGTGAGTGACCATGAGCAGAGCTTCCTGGTCCAGGAATGGGCGCAACTGACACACAATATACAGTTGTGCAAAGGCCCTGGCCATAACTACTACCTGTTCTTTTATCTGGAGCTAGGAGTCCAGGAGGTGCCCCTGCCCCATATTCACAGCTTACCTCCAAAGTATGACCGAAAATTATCAGCTCTAATTTGATAATGACCTAAATATCAGTCTAACGTAGTAAATCTATCTTCTTTTCAAATGTCTTTATCATTAGTTTGTATTGATTTAGCTCAAAATCTATCTTTTCACAAATAAATGATGTTCAGTAATGCTTTCTTCAATGAAGACTTTGAATCTGGATCAAGAGAAAAAACACCTGGAAAATGAGACATTTTGAGATAGAGTAGTCCTATATGCACTGCCAAAAATTTGAGAGCATGCATAATTAAAAGAGGACAAAAGCTAATGCATAACATTTTCACAAGCTAATGCATAAACCTAGCTGCAAATTTAGAAATCTATATGCTATTAAAACTCTTGTCATGACCTTTAACCAGGTGAAACAGTATATCATAGAGCAAGAAGTTTTGAACCAAAATACCTCAAATGAACTAACTTATAGAATGTGTCCAAAATCTGGAACCCATGACTCCTGCGTGAACGAAATTTGGAAAAGTTGTGGCTGCTTCAGAAAGGGAAGAGAGATTTCTGATACTTCCTGTCAGCTTTTCACAAGGACACTCAATGGGGAAGCAGGCAGGAGGTCGAAAGGTTCTCCTGCTCTCACCGGTTTTTTGCCTACCTGTTTCTCCATTTAGGTAAGGAAATATCTCAGAAATGACAATGCAATGGCATATGGATCATGTAGCAAGGATATAAAAATCTTACTGCACTTTGGGAAAATTGTCATCAGGTAACCTATGTATCAGCCCAGTCTCCTGAAAGGGCAACCACAAATCTGAAATCCCCTTTTCTTAGAGTTCTTTGTATTAAACTTGTTCTATCCCAGAGTTCATGAACTAGAGTATGGCATAGGTAGATAATCTGGGGCAAGACCAACAAAGGACTGAAGGATTAACAAACAAAAGTAAGGTCAGGGTCCTGCAGACTTGGAGGCAGTTCTCCTGTGTCATGGTCAGAGAATCAAGGGCAGTGTTTCTACTGAGGTTTCTGAGCCAGGTTCTGGTTTGCCAGCCTCTTTTCCCATCACCTGCTCTTCCATCATCTTCCTGGAAGATCCATCTGAAATGGCCATGAAAAAATTAGAAAGGAGAGATTTAAGCCTCTACAAACTAGGACAGATGGATATTCCATTTGTGGGGGAGGAGTTTAGCACCCTTCTCCTGTCTATCCCTAAACACTTAAAGTTGCTACTCCATTCCATATTTTGTAGGAATTTTATGGTGGCTACATCTGTGTCCATAATGAAATGTAGAGATGGGATTTCTTTTTTAAAAAATTATTATTGGTGTTTTTCAACAGAATTAAAAACAATACACATTTTGAATTAAAGAATATAAAGAAAAGTAGTAAGAAAGTGGAAAAGAAATATAGAAAAATAAATTAAAAAAGAAAAGAGATATAAAGAAGTGACTTCTGATCTACCTAACAGCAATTATAAATGCATTTATATTTTACCATCTCTTTAAGGTTACATCATAATTTCTTTTTCATAAACTACCTTTTCTAATTTAAAACTCATAAATCACAAGTTCATTCTCTCTCTCTCTCTCTCTCTCTCTCTCTCTCTCTCTCTCTCTCTCTCTCTCTCTCTCTCTCTCTCTCTCTCTCACACACACACACACACACACACACACACACACACACACACTCTTAAGCAAAAAGTCTATAAGGGGTTTCCAACCACTGATAAATATAGTTGTTTTTCTTTTTCTAACCAAACAAGTTAATTTTTCCATCTTTGCTAGTTCTGTCATTTTTACCAACCAATCCTCCAATATGGATATGTCAATGACTTTCCATTTTTATATGAGCCTTGGTGGAGCAGTGGGCTAATGCCTCCTTAAGTAACACCAGCTGCCTGCAATTAGTGCAGGTTCGCATCCCACCAGGCTCAAGGTTGACTCAGCCTTCCATCCTTCCGAGGTAGGTAAATTGAGGACCCAGATTGTTGGGGGCAATTAAGCTGACTTTGTAATAATGCTGCTTGGTGGGGGCCGAAAGCCCTAATAAGCAGGCATATACATAGAATGAAGGCTATCGCTAAGCACATTGGTTTGTGCTTAAATTGTAAGCCGCCCTGAGTCTTCGGAGAAGGGCGGGATATAAATGGGATTAAAATAAATAAAATAAAAATAAATAAATATGCATAATAGTCTCATGGCACTAATCACATAATTCGTTCAGAGATAGTAAGACCAATTTTTATTGTATTCTGTGGATGCCATTTGAAACTTTTATGCTTTGTTGTGTAATAATGTCAGAACATGTTAATTGCAATGGTAACAATCATAGAATATTGATTCCCAGAAATTATTCTTTTTAATCTTATCAGTCTAATGGGAAGAATTTCCACTGACACAAACTGTTACAAAAGTAAGAAGAATATCAGTGTCACATTATGGAATGTATAACAGCTTCAATAATATTTGAAGCTGCTATAGAGCCTAAGAAACTATCTTTGCTTTCTTCTTTATTTTCTACTTCACTATTTCCATTTCAGTCCCCAGAGGCCCAGAAATTTATGGGTACATGGGCTCATTCTTTATGGTCTCTTGAGTTGGAAAATCAGTAACTGACCTCTTCCTTTTCTTTTCTTAGTTTAGAGATTTTTCATTCTTGGAGCTAGGATAGGGTTAGGGTCTTTATCACTCTATGTTAGCCCCTAAAGATGCATCTATTATCTGATTGAATGGACAAGCAAAAGTATGAATTATATGAATGGTAGGTATCTCTCTCTGTGTGAGGTCTTTAGTTGCTCTCTGAGCTCAGTTGCTTTCTTGCAACTTCATTAACTAAATAACACCATCTAAAAGGGAGTGGGTTGCGCTCTCATTTCATATAATAGTGGCTTGCCCTGTCAGTGTTGAGAGCGGTTTGAATAGGCTTTTGTTTACTGTTATCTTGTATGTCTGAATTGGTAGTTTCTTGATGGGGTATTGTTTACTTCTTGATTGTTGATTTAGTGTTATTCTTGGTATTAAACTTTGCTCATCTTGGTTTTGACTGCTGATGAAAAGATGCTTTGATCTTTTGTTTCCTTTTTGGCTTTTTGATGGTCTCGTTGAGTGGTATGTAGATGTTTATCTCTCTGGGTCTGTTGATGACTGATTTGTCTGAGTGCCAGGATTCCAGAAATCCTCTAGGGCTTTTGGGCTTGGCTTGGTCTAGGATGCTCAGAGTTTCCTACCGCAGTTGAAACTATGTTATGTTGTGAAATTAAGGAGTTTTCATCATGTCTTCTGGCTGCCACCTGGTATTCATGTACATTTCAATCTGTACATTTCACCATAAAATGCCTATAAAGGTAAAGGTTCCCCCGCACATGCGTGCTAGTCGTTTCCGACTCTAGGGGCCGGTGCTCATCTCTGTTTGAAAGCCGAAGAGCCAGCGCTTGTCCGAGGACGTCTCCGTGGTCATGTGGCCGGCATGACTAGACGCCAAAGGCGCACGGAACGCTGTTACCTTCCCACCGGAGTGGTCCCTATTTTTCTACTTGCATTTTTATGTGCTTTCGAACTGCTAGGTTGGCAGAAGCTGGGACGAGTAACAGGCGCTCACTCTGCTACGTGGCACTCGGGATTCGACCCGCCAAACTGCCGACCTTCTGATCGACAAGCTCAGCGTCCTAACCCACTGAGCCACCGCGTCCTTAAAATGCCTATAGGTATTGCCAAAGCAGATTGAATAAAGCAATCCTATTTAAGTGGTTCGAGAATCCAGGAGAAAGAATGGTTAGATTTAACAAATAAATGAACAACTATACACTTGGACTAAAAAACTGTAATTTAACTTACTTGGTGTAGGTTTGTTCCCAATTGGGCTACTAATTCTATGATTTCAGTTGAGAATGTCTTCCTCTAGTCAGTTTCAAAGATAACCTTATAAATTTCAGAACCAAATGTGAAGACAACTTGATATTTTCTGTTTATTAGAAATTAATTTAAGTAATAAAAAAAGCAATTTAACTTACTTTGGGATACGTTTGTTTCCAAATGAGCTACCAACCCCACAATTTCAGTTGAGAATGTCTACCTCTAGTCAGTTTGAAAGATAAACTTGTTAATTTCAGAATGAAATCAGAAGACAGCTTGATATTTTTTTGTTTGTTAGAAAAGAATCCAACCAGAGTAGCTAGAATAACAACAATTGTATTGCTTTTGGAAACATTTGCCTTTTTTGTACCTGAAGCATTTGATCTATTGTATACTTGATTACCATAGATTAGATCTGAGAATTGTATTTAACATGTTTTAAAGTATTTATGCTTGTATTCTTCCATCAGCAACACATACACTTCAAGTTGTAGAGTGATACTTGTGCATTTTTTTGTCAGTGATAAACGGACGAAGTTTCTTTGAGTTTCTTGAAGCTGGGCATTTTTCATCATCTTGAGTTCACTGATAATTATTTCGGTTTCCATTGCTTGAAAGTTGAAGCAGCAGTCACATATGACAGAGTTAAAATGACTGTTTATATGGCAGCTAAATTATGTCATTATCAGTTTAAGTCAGCTTTTGCTTTGCTCCTGGGGATAAAACAACAATTTGAGTCTTCTGAAACTCATCAGACAAGAACAGAGCGCCAAGAATATAAATCTTCTCTGCAGCCAAAATGTAGGAAAAAAGATGATTGTGTGAACATAGAAAAATGTGGTGACCATCAGATAAAACTGACAGTGATGCTCTTGATAGAAAATAAGTCAGATTGCTGACTGGTTGATAACTTTGATGTAATATTCTGCAATTATTTAACTGGATTGTACAGTAAGATTAATAGGGAAAGATGATGAAAAAGATGCATGTTCTACCTCCTTTCAAACATTTATCCTTTATTTATTTCTATATATAAACTTAGATCTAATATGGATTGTTTATGATTGGAAGTAAACTAGGTAACAGAGCAGAAAGACCTAAAATGTATTCTTAAAGATAAATTGTTGAACTTTTAAACTGGGATCCAATATACAAATTAAGAGCATGAGCAGTGAGCAAAGAGGTCCCTTATATTAAATCTCATAGAGATTTAAGAGATAGTGCACATAGTCTATAACACATGTTGGTTGGGAATTCTGAATCCAAATGCTTCTGAAGGGGACCATATTGGGGAAGTATGTGTTATAGAAGGACTGGGATTAATTCTTGATATCTCTAGTTTACAGAATCAGATTTAAAATCTGGGACTTCTACCTGGGAAAATTTTAAAAAAGTAAATTACTGTACATAAGAAAACAATAAAACTTCAATCTCATGGTTAGGGCAGCCATCTTGACATTGTTGGCCCAATCACCCATGGTTAAGCTTGATGTCTGCCTGAGTTCTTAAGGGCTTAGCAGCTATCAGAATAGCCATTACTAGGCTGGAAAGATAACTTTTCTGGTCTGGTGACTGCATTTTCTTCTGTTCTTTTTAGGGTTAGAATAGTAAGTCTAAGTGTTACAAAGTTTCTTCCATTTTGCCCATAATCATCTTTCCTACTTCACAGATGTTATAAGGAAAGGAGATAGGACCAATTTCTCTATAACCTTCAAAAGCAAATCATATTTAGGACTGAGCTGATGGTAAATGTGCACTTACTTATCCTTCCAACTATACAGATGCAGTCACATAAATCTGTAGCTTGTATTTCAGAAATGTGTAAAGTATGTGATTCATCTCATAAACAGCTGTTGTGCATGGTTAAATATGGGCTTAATGCCTTTAATGTTGGTTTTTAAATGTGCTGATCTTAAAAGCAAATCAGTTGCTGGTCTCATGATGCCAAAGAGAAGCATAAATAATACTGAAGTCACCTTCGATCTTAGTTGTTTCTTTGTGAGTTAGTTCAGAACGATCTCCAGTAAATAAAGGGAGGCTCCCCGCTTCTTTGATGACTTTTGCCTTTCAGAGAGAGAAGGCAAAAATGATATACAAATATTAACAATAATGTAAAACTCACAGTATAAAGATGAAACTGTTTCTCCCAAAGGCACCTCAAAGAGAAGAGGAGATGTGTGGACAACTGTTTATTACTGAATCAGTGAATTCATGAGAATAAGCTAGTCTCTTGTCCAATAGCCCAGCTGGTATATGGCTGAAAAAAATCTCTTCCAGTCTTCTTTTTGCCCTCTTAAGTCAGACTAAAGTTTTGGCCAGAGCAAACAAGAAATCGGAGCAAGAGGAGTTTCCTTGATCTGTCCTTTATTTTCTGAAATAAGCCAAAACTAAGTACTTAAAAGAAAAGTTAGTAATGTTTCAGTAGTCAGAAGCTGTATTGCAAACCAGGGAAAGGGAAGATATGAGTAGAATTTTAAGCTAAATATGCTAGAGAGTTTTCCACAAGTTGCTCTTGTGGTGCAGAGACAATAATTTGGTTCTCAACACAACTAAGACCATGGAGCTTATAGTAGATTACAGGAGGAACAGATCAGACATTCAGCCCCTGATCATCAGTGGAGACTGTGTGGAGCAGGTGGCAAGCTTTAGGTTTCTGGAGTGCTCATGTTATAGCATTGGTTAAGAAGGCCCAGCAGAGATTATATTTTTTGAGACTTCTCAGGAAACAACAACTGAATGAAAAACTGCTGGTGACCTTCTATTGTTGCTCCATAGAAAGCATTATAACCTATTGCATTTGTATGTGGTTTGCTTGCTGCACAGTAGCAGATAGGAAAGCACTCCAAAGAGTCATACCTTTGATATAAAAGAGTGCAATTTCCATAACTGTAATTTCATGGGTACACATTACAGCTCCCTGAATTTCATTTCAATGTAAAGAAAAAGACCCTGATGATAAGATCTGTAAACAGTGGCACAGTGTGTCTACTGTATAGAGGCTGTGGAATTTCTATCTCTGCAGGCTTTAGAGAAAAATCTGAACATCCACATCTCATGAATAGATTAATAAAATCCCATCTCTGAGGAAGATGGGCAGTTAAGAAATGTGAAATATAAACTGATATCTCCATGTTATCTTATCAGGATATGTTCACACAATCTCATACAGAAGACAAATGCATGTTAATGACCAATGAATAAATACTTTTCTGTATGTTTCAGAGGGTTGGATGAGATGATTTTTGTGGTCCTATTCAACTTTACAAATCTATGACTGTGCAGTTGGAACGGAGAACAACAAATCATGCATATTCATGTACTCAGAGGGCTGGGCAGACCTTTTTATTCTTCCATTTCACTGTATTTTCTGAAGTTTGCATATTGCAACCTAATTCTCTAGAACCCTTGAGATCCCTATGACTGAAGTGTGTACCTGCTGAAGTAGGAGGAGGTTGCTTGCAGAAAAGAGGGATCATTTATTATTTAATTACTATAAGACTGTAGGTTTTTTTCCCTTCAACTGCTACAAATAATGCTTCTCTTCTACGATATGACCATAATTGATGGTTGACAGTATTCACTCAATTCACATTTAGCAATATGGTAGAGGCAAACAAAAATCACTTAATGTTGTTAATTTTCATAATGGTGTTCCATCATTCTGCTCATTGTTTCTATATGCATTATTTTAAAAGGTTTGCAAACATACCAATTAAAAATTAATTTAAATACTTTTATGAAAGTTGGTTAGATTCTATTGAAAGCTGATGCTATTAAGACGCAGATAAGCCTCCAGGTAGCATTAACGACTCACTAAAAGAATGCAAATGAAAAGCTGTTTCAAAGGAGTATAAATCTTTCCATTCCCCACCATCTAGTCAGAGCTGAAAAAGGTTCTTGGATGAGAAGTGAAACGTCTTCAAAGAAAAACAAGAAAGTCCAGTTGCCTCATGAAAAAAACGCATCTTTGGGATAACTATGACCTGGATGACTGACAATCTCCATAGACAAGTAATGTAAAGAAGAAATTTAAGGTGTCCCAAAAGGAATGACCATCAGCTTTCAACAGAAACTAATTTGGATGAGAAGCGAAACATCTTTAAAGAAAAACAAGAAAGTCCAGTTGCCTCATGAAAAAAGCATCTTTGGGCCTTACATTACTTGAAAATGTGATAGCTCTCATCATAATCAGTGAATGAAAAAAAAGAGTATTTAAAGTTTATCAAGGACTGATGATTCAGATTTGGGTGTCTGAAATATTTGGTTCTTTGATATCTTTATATTCATGTTGTTTTATCAGGGTATTTCCACACAGTCTTACACAGAAGACAAATGCATGTTAATAATAAGGTCTAACTGGACAACATAATATATTTTTACTTGTCAAGATGCCTCACACAATAACACAATTCAGAATAAACTGCGCAATAATTTAAATGCAAAACCATGTGCAGAACACATGTCTCAAACAAGTAAACCAAGCCATGGATCACATGTCAAATATGCAGCACCGAAATAAGGAGTTAAGTAAACTGTAGACAAATTTTACATAAGGGAATTTTCTAAAGTTAATCTACTTAGTGCATTTTTATTGGGAACTCAAACACAAGCCTATTTCTTTTTTACATGACTCACCAAACCAAAAGACAAAGACAGCAGGGCTGATTGGGGAATTCTGGGAGTTCAAGTTCACAAGAAACACTGGTTCACAGGATACCCACCTTACTGTGTTCCCTATGTCCATGACAACTCTTTAACCACTATGTGTCGTTCCTTGATTCTTCCCCTCCATCAGCTACTGGGAACTGCCTACCATGCTACAGGGTGAAAGTAATAAAAGATTCTGATGCCCCGTTACAGCAACTAACTGCTACAGGTTTGTTTTGCATGCTAATTGGTTGAAGAAGGCAATTTCACAAATCCATTGCCATTAAAGTTCCATTTGAAGAGTAGGTTTAACTCCTAGGAATTCACTCCACCTGGGGAAAAGAATTAAGTTGTTGCTGAGTGAGCAATGGTAGGGGGTTTTGGTGGCAGGAAGATAATCCCTTGCTTATTCAGTATATCAGAACCACTTCAGGATATAAAAGATTTGCCAGCTTGGATGAACAGGCTCCAACAAGAAAGTATCCTGCTACATTCGTGTTGGAGGCAGACATTTATTTACTCTATTATTTGTACATCTCTGAGGACATAAGCAATATCTTTATTCAAAAAAGAATGACAAAAGAATATATTGCATTACTGAACAAGTAATCAGAATGTGGAGATCGGAAAAGACACTGTGGATTTGGATGAACTGTGATCCAGAGCCACTTAAAATGGTTTAACGCCATTAATCTCAAAGGGGTGCAGTTAATTGCCATTATGGCAACTCTTGCTTGAATGCTTCCTCTATATTGTATTATAAGAGGGTTATTGGAATACAGGAAATTGGTTGTCATATAAAATAATTTTATTTTGGTAACACTCTGCTACTTCTGATGATAATATATATATTTTATTAAGTCATGTTCTGAATCTTTACAGTCATCAGAGTGGAGACTAGTTGCATGCTGGAGAAAGCTTAGATTTAATTTGTATTTTACCCAAGCTGTTCTCTTCAGACTGTTTCATCTTTTCCCAATTTATCCCATATCTATAAAGTTTTATTTAGTGTATTATTAAACTTAGCTATGACATTATGGTCAACATTCTGGAAACCATTTTATGACTCCTCTATCTTCTTTTAAGCTGTGCAATAAACTGGCTTCTTAATGACAGGTAGAGTAGAAAGACTTAAAAAAATCTGAGCATCACTTAGAAAACCAAGGGAGAACAAAATTACCAAATCCCTGATGGAATCAAATGTGCAGAAAATGGCAGAGAACAAAAGCCTGATTATTGTTAGTACCTTTGTATTTCCATTCCTGAACTACCAAATAAACCCACAGCAGAGTATGTATTAATTTGCTTGTGTTTTCATCTTCTATTGATCCTCGATGCCAAGTGACTTCCTTGCACATGTGGACTATGAGAACTCTAACCCAAGGTGGAATGAAGTGCTTCTGCTTTACTGCATTAGAGAGGGCTGTAAAACACTGTGAAGTGGTGTATAAGTCTAAGTGCAATTACTATTATCATAAGCACATTTTTATTTTTACAGAGACAACTAATGCTAATATGATAGTGCGGGTACTATTAAATGCTTTTTAAAATGCTTGCTGTGGTCGCAAACTTATAATAAACCAATAAGGGAAAAGTAGGACTATGATTATGTATTTAAAGTATTTAAAGTTTATCAAGGACTGATGATTCAGATTTGGGTGTCTGAAATATTTGGTTCTTTGATATCTTTATATTCATGTTGTTTTACCAGGGTATTTCCACACAATCTTACACAGAAGACAAATGCATATTAAGAATAAGGTCTAACTGGACAACATAATATATTTTTACTTGTCAAGATGCCTCACACAATAACACAATTCAGAATAAACTGCGCAATAATTTAAATGCAAAACCATGTGCAGAACACATGTCTCAAACAAGCAAACCAAGCCATGGATCACATGTCAAATATGCAGCACCGAAATAAGGAATTAAGTAAACTGTAGACAAATTTTACATAAGGGAATTTTCTAAAGTTAATCTACTTAGTGCATTTTTATTGGGAACTCAAACACAAGCCTATTTCTTTTTTACATGACTCACCAAACCAAATTCACTGTCCATCTTGAATACATAATGAAAGAAGGAAGCTTTAGAGTTCACAAGGTTGATACTGTATGGAATGAAACTATGGCTGAATCTGGATGTTCTGCTTCGGATACCACGGAGCCTCCTCCCAGGAGGTAACAAGGAAAACAGGTTGTGAAGATGTGTAGTGTCCCTGACAATCTTGCGGACCGTGCTCAAACAATGTTTATGTACTATGTCCTGGATGGAAGGGAGGGAACTGCCAGTGATCTTTTCAGCCATCCTCACCACTCTCTGCACTGCCAACCTGAAGCAGTGATGCTTCTCAACAAGACTGTGATGCTGTATGATAGGATGCTCTCGATCGCCCCTCTGTAGAAAGCGGTAAGGACAGGGGAAGGAAGATGTGCTTTTCTCATGCGACACAGAAAATGCAGGTGCTGCTGTGCCTGCTTCACCAGTGTCTCACTGTGGAGTGACCAAGCCAGCCTACTTGTTAACTGCACACCCAGGAATTTGATGCTGGCTGTTTTCCTTATACCAGTTCACCAAACCCTCAACCTCCTTGCAGTAAGCACCCTCATTGTCATCATGAATAAGGCCCACTATGTTGTATCATCTGTGAACTTCACAATATGATTGGTGGCAAACATAGCACTACAGTCATGGGTCAATATGACTGTTCATTTAACAATGGTGTGAGGTTAACAACAGCCTTGGAAAAAGTGCTTTACCACCTGTACTTATGACTGTTACACGACACCTGTGGTCACATAATCGCAATTCAGGCACTTGGCAACCAGCTCACATTTTCTGCAACATGTGGTCATATGATTGTAATTGGTGAGCATTTCTGCCAGTTTCCAGCAAAAAAAACCCAACAAAGTTCATTGGAGAAGCTGGATTAGCTTAATGACAACATTATTTGCTTAAAGATTGAAGTAAAAAAATGGTAATAAAATTGGATCTGGTCACATGGTGACTCACTCAGTTGTGATGGAAATTTCTGTCCCAATTGTGAGAGTAAGCCAAGAACTACCTGCAGTGGTTTAAATAGCTTTTTTTTTCAATTGTGGAACATAATGAAGGAGAAACAACACAATATCTTACAAAAAGCAGTGTTTTGGAGAAGGATTTCATAGATCAGGAATTAAACTTCTGTTTCATTTGGTGTGGAATAATTACTGCATCCAGAAAAAAACTGGGTAAATGCTAGATCTTGACATTCAGAAGATTTTTTTCATACAATCACTCTATTAACAAATGTCTTTTCCCCCAAGAAGCAGATTTGTCCAGCAGTTTGTGCACATATCAGTGTGTTGGCTTCCTTGCTTCTCCAGATGTCTTGATTAATTCACTGACCAGTTCATTAAGCACATAAAAATCAATGTTTTTCTTCAGCCAAATCAAGCAGGACTAGCATGGGCTCCAGAAAGTAGAAAAAAAAGTCAGAATATATAATAATTTTATGGTCATGCTTATGTATCAAAGAACAGAAAAAAACAAGTATGTACTTGTAAATCAGAAAAAAGCTGTGCTGTTTCTTTTTCTAAAACAAAAAAAATGCATGCATCAGAATGTATACATTATCTGAAATAAGAAAAAGTATTACTGTTGTAGTTTTATGATGCTTTACTTGATACCAGGCATTCTGGGTTCTCTGAATATATTGAATTATAGGTTAATTAATATGCTAATTCAACAACAGTTAATTAATCAGAGTTGATCTGTTTAATACATACACATGCTGCCCACACCTAGATGGTTTACTATATAATTAAGTTAACAACTTTCTATGTATAAATTGGAAAAACAGAGACTCACATTCCATAAGAATAAATGGTTGGGTACTAGGATTTAATCAGTACTAAGGAAAAGGCTTTTTTCCAACTCCAGCACAGTTTGCATCCATTCTGAAAAAAGTGGGTAAAAATGATTAAAGTCATTGTTAGATGTATCTGTATGGGATGTCCCCAAAAAGTTCCATTACAGATTTAAAAGCACACTTCTTCAAATCATATAGACCTAAGCTCTGTAAGACTTTGTCCACCAAAGGGAACATCTTTAACTGGGTTTAGAAAGCAGTTGGCATAGATGTTTCAACATGGGTAGGTGACTATCTAATAAACAGACTGTTAAATAATATCCAGCTTTCTCCTTCTTTCATTTTCTTCAGAAGCAGATGAAGTATGTTTTCCTTGGAGGAAGGAGGGGAACCACCACAAAACAGTGTCTCTCATTCTCAGCCCTCTTAGCTGGTCTAGAAGGATACCATCATTTATGGTTGCTCATGATAACTCATCTCAGGTATCTTGGAATTTCCTGAGGAGACATTCTTGAACTGTATGTGTTATAGTTTGTTCTGAGCAACATAGTCACATTGTGGGCTCTCGGCCATTCACCACTTAAAGAGCTTTGCCTTAGTTCTGGCCTGTCCTCTCCTGATTCTTTTCAGGTGCCTCCATATTTTGGGGAACAATTGCATTCCTGAAAGTGATTTTGCTGGATCTGCATGATCTAGTATGTGGTTATTAAAAGTCACCCATCTTAATTGCCATTCTTCATCTAGATTGTAAAACTGTGGTATATTATCCCAAATTGGTTTCGTAGGCTTATGCTTGATGAGAGGTAATTATTCTAAGTCCTTGACTCACAAAATCATTCATTTAGTGATCATTTGAAGTTACAACAGCACTGAAAAAAGTGACTTACAATGGGGCTTTGCACTTACGACCATTGCAGCATCCCCACAATCATGTTATCAAAATTTGGGCACTTGGCAGCTGGTATATATTTACAACAGTTGCAACCTTCTGGGGTTCTGTGATTCCCATTTGTGATCTTCCCAGCTGTCAAGCAAAGTCAATGGCAGAAGTCAGATTTGCTTAGCCGACACCATGACTCATTAACAAGTACAGTGATTTGTTTAATTGTGACAAAAAAACCTGTGGTAAAATCTGGTGTGATGCATTTAACAACCACCTTGCTTAGCAATGGAAATTCTATTTGCACTTGAGTTTGTAAGATGAGGATTACCTGTATACCTTTTTTCTTTTTGTCTGTTGTTTCTTTAACACTGGAGAGATGTTGGAAAATTAGCCATAAAAAAGACAACAGACCCTAGGATTGTTTTCCATCAGTCTCTTAATCCACAAGTTATAGAAATTTGACTGTTGGCTATGAACTGATCAGCCAAATTTCTCAACTGGTAAACAATATCAAAGTTAATAACACACATACCTAAGTTTTAAATAGTGGCATTTTGACTGCCAATATTTAAGTTTTTCAATGTATCTATAGATCGATATTGTATTGAAAGCACAATAAAGAGTTTTGGTTATCTCTTCTTCAGCAAACATGTTGTAATAGGTACTTAAATGTTTTGCCATTATCTGCAAGGCAGAAAGTTTAGTAGCTCTCTCCTGCATTGACATGATGACATCAGCTTTTCAAAAGAGCGATTGCTATTCCTGCTGTGATGGAGGCGAACAGCTACAGAAGGCAATGTCAGTGTCTTGAATGGAGGTAGCTCCAAGCTTGAAATAACCTGCTGAGATCATTCTACTGTAAAGTAATTGGGCAAAGACTGCTTGTGCATAAAAGGAAACCTTTCTCAGTCAAGGAAAGGATTTGGTAGAAGGATGCTAGGATTTGGTAGACGTTCTTTAGATATGGGTAAACACAGGGTCAGTCTTTCTTATGGTGTACAATTCTGTGCCTAAGGATACTTCTACCCTGGAAGTAATTAAAGCTAAGTTTTCTCATATTTTTTGATTGACTGCAAATCTAGTCTCTTGGTTGAATCCTGGCTGTGTGTCTGAGCCTGTCTGAAGCTTTGCTGACTTAAATTTTGGCTAAAACAATATTCTGGCCCAGCTTGCATGTTGGAATAGTTATATCTCCTTCCTGAAAAAGCAAATAGATTTGATATGCCAACATAGGACAAATTACAATTGTCAATGGACCCTTCACAAATATCATTGTTGGGTAGAATTTCTGTGATTAAGGTGAATTATTTACCAGGAATGTTATTTTTGTTTCAGACAATGCTTGTTTTGACAACTGATATACCAATGGCAGAAAAGTGCATACAAATTTATATGGCAAGGAAAAAAACCACCACTAAGTAAACATAAGGTACTATAAGATGCAAAGAAAGAGGATGATTGGGTTTACAAGATTTGAAATTATATTTTGCTGCCAGTTGTTTAGTTTAATGAAAGAGTGGTTGTTATTAAAAAAATAGGTTATTGGATCTATAATGATTTGAGATTTGAATGGAATGGATATTCAAGGCATGACAGAGTTAAGGTGAATGTAGATTTTAAAAGTCATTATGTTAGAGGGTCGCGATGGGTCGGACACGACTTCGCAACTAACAACAACATGTTAGATGGTCTATACTTAAAGTACAGAATAAATGTAAATTTAAGTTTTGCCTGAAAATTCCTTTGTGACTTGAGCCAAAGAAGCATTTATAGGAAGAAATGACAAACATAAACTTACAGTGATGTACTAGAATTTTTTGCAAAGAATTGTCCAAAGCACTTGAAGGCAGGACCAGAAACAATGGATGGAAACTAATCAAGGAGAGAAACAACCTAGAACTAAGGAGAAATTTCCTGACAGAAAAATCAATCAGTGGAATGGCTTGCCTTCAGAGGTTGTGGGTACTCCATCACTGGAGGTTTTTAAGAAGAGATTGGACAGTCATTTGTCTAAAATGGTATAGAGTCTCCTGACTGAGCAGGGGGTTCAGCTAGAAGACCTCCAAGGTCCCTTCCAACTCTATTATTCTGTTGTTGCTGTTGTTAGCTGCAAAGTCATGTCTGACCCATCGCGACCCTATGGACAACGTTCCTCCAGGCCTTCCTGTCCTCTACCATATTCTGGAGTCCATTTAAGCTCACGCCTACTGCTTCAGTGACTCCATCCAGCCACCTCATTCTCTGTCGTCCCCTTCTTCTACTGCCCTCAATCTTTCCCAGCATTAGGCTCTTCTCCAGTGAGTCCTTCCTTCTCATTAGGTGGCCAAAGTATTTGAGTTTTAGCTTCAGGATCTGGCCTTCTAAAGAGCAGTCAGGGTTGATCTCCTCTAGGACTGACCGGTTTGATCGCCTTGCAGTCCAAGGGACTTGCAGGAGTCTTCTCCAGCACCATAGCTCAAAGGCCTCAATTCTTTGGCGCTCAGCCTTTCTTATGGTCCAACTTTCACTGCCATACATTGCAACTGGGAAGACCATAGCCTTGACTATGTGCACTTTTGTTAACAGGGTGATGTCTCTGCTTTTTAGTGTGTTGTCTAGATTTGTTATGGCTTTCCTCCCGAGGAGCAAGCGTCTTTTAATTTCTTGGCTACAGTCCCCATCTGCGGTGACCTTGGAGCCCAGGAAAATAAAATATGTCACTACCTCCATTTCTTCCCCATCTATTTGCCAGGAATTGAGAGGGCCGGATGCCATGATCTTGGTTTTCTTAATGTTAAGTTTCAAGTCAACTTTTCCACTATCCTTCACCTGCAACAAGAGGCTCTTTAGTTCTTCTTCACTTTCTGCCATTAGAGTGGTATCAACTGCATATCTTAGGTTGTTGATATTTCTTCTGGCAATCTTAATTCCAACTTTTGATTCATCTAGCCCTGCCTTTCTCATGATGTGCTCTGCATATAAGTTAAATAGGCAGGGTGACAGTATACAGCCTTGCCGGACTCCTTTCCCAATTTTGAACCAATCAGTGGTTCCGTGTCCAGTTCTCACTGTTGTTTCTTGGCCCACATATAGGTTTCTCAAGAGACAAATAAGATGGTCTGGTACGCCCATCTCTTTAAGAAGTTGACACAGTTTGTTATGATCCACATAATCAAAGGCTTTAGCATAGTCAATGAAGCAGAAGTAGATGTTTTTCTGGAACTCTCTAACTTTCTCCATGATCCAGCGTATGTTGGCAATTTGATCTCTAGTTCCTCTGCCTCTTCGAAATCCTGCCTGTACTTCTGGTAGTTCTCGATCCACATACTGTTCTGTACCAGCCTGCTACCGGCCCTGCAGAAAAGGCAGGGACAACCCCTTTTACAAGAAGCCAAGAGGCTGGAACTAAGCCTGCCAAATTTATTAGCATAAAAACATAAACAGAGCAAACAGAGCAAAGAGAGCAAACACGAACCATGAAACAGAAGCTATTCAAACGGTTGCCTTCAGCAAACCAGCCCTCCCGCACATTCCCCTTTTAAACAGTTCAGGGCGTGGCTTCTCTCTGCCTCCTTCAGAGGTGCCCCATTGCCTTCCTCTGTTTACTCCTAATTGACTGCCTCCTGCGTCGGGCGTCCTTGAACAGGGCCAGCTGTGGGTCATCTTCATCCATGCTGTCAGGCTCACACAGCTGGGTCTGCGTCGTGACCAGGTGGGAGGGGCCTGGCTGAGGGCTCTGTGGAGCCTCAATATTATTCTCAGCAAGCTCTCCAACACCCCCCTGCTCCTCCTCTGAATCGTCCGACCCAACTGCCGAACCCACAGGCTGACCCTGAATCACAACACATACTGCTGGAGTCTACCTTGTAGGATTTTAAGCATAACTTTACTAGCATGAGAAATGAGTGCAATGGTGCAATAGTTTGAACATTCTTTGGCACTGCCTTTCTTTGGAATTGGAATGTAAACTGATCTTTCCCAATCCTGTGGCCACTGTTGAGTTTTCCAAATTTGCTGGCAAATTGAGTGTAGCACTTTTACTGCATCGTCTTTTAAGATTTTGAATAGCTCAGCTGGAATACTGTCACCTCCACTGGCTTTGTTGTTGCTCAGCTTTTCTAAGGCCCACTTCACTTCACATTCTAGGATGTCTGGCTCGAGGTCAGTGACCACCTCATCGTGGTCATGAGGGATGTTAAGCTCATTCTTGTATAGTTCTTCTGTGTAATTTTGCCACCTCTTCTTAATCTTTTCTGCCTCTGTTAGGTCCCTGCCATTTTGGTCCTTTATCATGCCCATTTCTGCGTGAAATGTTCCCTTCATCTCTCCAATTTTCTTGAAAAGATCTCTGGTCCTCCCTATTCTATTGTTTTCTTCTATTTCTTTGCACTGTTCATTTAACAAGGCATTCTTATCTCTTCTAGCTATTCTCTGGAATTCTGCATTCAATTGGGCGTATCTTTCTTTTTCTCCCTTGCCCTTCGCTTCCTTCCTTTCCTCAGCTATTTGCAAAGCTTCCTCAGAGAGCCATTTTGCTTTCTTGCATTTCTTTTTCTTTGGGAGGGTTTTGGTTGCTACCTGTTATACAATGTTGTGAAACTGTGTCCATAGTTCTTCAGGCACTCTGTCTATCAGATCTAATTCCTTAAATCTATTTGTCACCTCTACTGTATATTCAACAGGGATATGATTTAATTCATACCTGAGTGGCCTAGTGCTTTTCCCTACTTTCTTCAGTATACCTGATGGTCATCTGAATTAAATTCACCCATTCCTGTCCATTTTAGTTCGCTGATACCTAAAATGTTGATGTTCAGTCTTGTCATCTCTTGTTTGACCACGTCCAGCTTTGCTTGATTCATGGATCTTACATTCCAGGTTCCTATGGAGAAAAAATCTTTAAAGCATCGGACTTTCCTTTCACCACCAGACACATCCACAGCTGAGCGTCCTTTCGGCTTTGGCCCAGTTGCTTCATTCTTTCTGTTGCTACTTGTACTAGCCCTCTGCTCTTCTCCAGTAGCATATTGGACGCCTTCCGACCTGAGGGGCTCATCTTCCAGCATCATATCTTTTTGCCTTTTGGTACTGTCCATAGGGTTTTCATGGCAAAGATACTGGAGTGGGTTGCCATTTCCTTCTCCAGTGGATCACGTTTTGTCAGAACTCTCTGCTATGACCTTTCCATCTTGGGTGGCCCTGCACGGCATAGCTCATAGCTTCACTGAATTACGCAAGCTTCTTTGCCACCACAAGGCAGTAATCCATGAAGGGGTATTAATCTGTAAGATGAAATTGAAAGAAATTTTGATAGATTTGATAACAGAAGAATATTCATGTCAATGGTTTTCTTATGTATAATTATAAGAAGGATTCAAAGGAAATAAAATATCTTATTATTATGAACAAAGTACGACTGAGTTTGAAATAGAATTATGTACTAGTGATGACCACATCATTGCTAAAACGTTTAAACTTTGGTTGAAATATGAGACAGAAGATGAACAAGTGAAAGAATGTATGATAAAATGGGCTAATACCTTTGGCTATACTATACAAATGGATCTATGGGAGAATAGGTGGTTGAAAGGATTAGCCTTGAAGGGAAATTTTTATAAAATGATGTATCATTTGTATTTGTCACAGGAGAAACTGTCTAAAATGTATAAAGGTACTTCAAATCTTTGCTGGAAATGCAAGCAACATGAAGGGACCTTTTATCATGTTCTGTGGACATGCAAATAGCTAAAAAATCTCTTTGATTATGGATCACTTTAATCTCCTGACCTACGTCCAAAACTGGCTTATGTGTATCTTAATTCTAATTGCTTCAGTTCATTCAGCAAAAGCAGTTCATTCTGCTTTTGCAGGTTTGTTTTCCTATTTGATTCTGGACAGAGAAACACAAATCCTTTGCTAAAATCCCATGTGGTGGAGGGTTTATTTTCAAGTAAACTGTGTGTCCTCCAAAAACAGAATGAACTGCAGCATGGATAGTCCTTTTATAGTTTATCTAGCATCCTCTTGAATCTTGGCCCAGGAATTATTTTCAAAAACCTTGTGCGTTTGAGAAATTTAATAAAATGTGGAAAAGTTGAATAGGAAAAAAGCCCCTTTGCACTTTAATTGTAATTGCTATATACTTTTCCAAATATGCCAGTATTGATTATTAAAAGAGAATGCTGCAGGTGGTGTTACTAAGCCTGGTAACTACTCTACTCCTTCTCTATTCTGCCTCAAAGCAGTGTGTAAAAGTCTAGATTAGCTGTAGCCATTAGGGGTGGTGGAGGTCAATGTCTATGAGCCATCTGTGATGACTATCACATATGGAAAAATATGTCTTGGAATGGAAAAAAAGAGTAAATGCTAAAGAGCATGAATTATTCAATGAAATTAATTAAAATGAATAAAAATACAAGAGAATGAAAGAGAAGGGATTTGAATGAAGAGGTCTGATTTTGTGAAGTGAATGAATTCATGCAGGAAAGGGAAGTTGTAGTTTTAATTATCAATGAAATGGTTAAAAATCTGTCAAAATATAAATTGGTGTCATACAGGGTATTGAACAAAATGGGGTAGGTGATAGGTCCAATTAAGTTATCACAATGGAAGAACTAGAAATTAATTTTGGATAAAATTATGCAATTTTCTGAATATGTGCAAATTAATTATTCCAAGAGGTGATATGAATAGATAGATGACAACAAAATGAGAGAGTATGGAAGAAAATATTGGTCCCTTGGAAACTGAAGAACAAATGATATGGACACTAATGAGTATCTGCATAGAAAAACTGCAATTTGTTATCATTACATGGTTTAAGCATAAGTCTATTCATATGCATTCATGGCCAAAAAACTGAATATAAGTCTAAAAACCTGATTTGATTATTGATAATGAAATACTGAGAGAATTAGGTTGTGAATGAGGACAGAGATCATTTCCTGGTTTCATCAAAAGTAGACTTTAGACAAAAATAGACATAGAAGAAGAAAGAAGTGAAAAAAATGAAAGTGGAAATAGAATGATTGCAGGAAGAGAAATTATGAACAGTGGATATAAGGAAATAAGAAGTAGGAGCTGCTTGAAATACAGCAGAAGAAATTATGTTATACACTGCCATAGATTTACAAATAGAAGTGGAACAAATGTGGCAAAAGAAAGTACTTTTAATGGTAATGGGTACTTTGGGTGCAATCTGGAGCACCACTTGAATACCATTGGCATTGATAAAATCATTATCAGTCAGTTGCAAAAAGCAATGTCCAGACAAAAATTAATGAAAAAGAAGTCATAAATTTTTAGAATATTGGAAAGTTCTGTGGCTGTTGATATAGATATTGTAACTAGAGAAAATTAAAATATAGATGTGATCTTCTTATGGAGTCTTTATGCAGTTTGTTTAATGAGTGTGTGAAGTCTGCACCTCAGCCTGATGATTGGGGAAAATGCTACTAATATTCCCCGGATTCAAAAGGAATAAAAAATGATGCAATGATACAGAGAAATTAGTATGAGACTCTTGGAAGCTGTTTCACAGATTTCTGATTCAAAGGTACAAGAGATAAGAGTAACCAACATTTGGAAGTATAGCAGTGTTATAGTAGGATAGGGGAATGCAGAAGAGATTTTGTCCTTCAAAAGATGAAGGTGAAGGAGACAAAATGAATAGTTTTGGATTATGGAATATTTTTGGCAAATATGGAATTGAATTTTGTTGCTGAATGTGATGTGAAGAGGATATCATTGAAATAAAGCATGTGAGAATTAATGGAATGCTTACTGAATAATGCAACATTTATCACGGAATAAGACAAAGATGTGCGATCTTGTGGCTGTGTAATGTATTTATAAAAGGGACGTGGTGGCTCAGTGGGTTAGGATGCTGAGCTTGTTGATCAGATGGTCGGCAGTTTGGCGGGTCGAATCCCGAGTGCTGCGTAACAGAGTGAGCGCCTGTTACTCGTCCCAGCTTCTGCCAACCTAGCAGTTCAAAAGCACATAAAAATGCAACTAGAAAAATAGGGACCACTATGGTGGGAAGGTAACAGCATTCCGTGCGCCTTTGGCATCTAGTCATGCTGGCCACATGACCACGGAGACGTCCTCGGACAAGCGCTGGCTCTTCGGCTTTGAAATGGAGATGAGCACCGGCCCCTAGAGTTGGAAACAACTAGCATGCATGTGCGGGGGAACCTTTACCTTTACCTTTTAATGTATTTATGGTTAAATATACAAAGAATATTTGGTGAAGGTATGATAACTGGCAATATGAATATATACTATATTTTTGTATACAGATGGTGCTTTGTTGTCTGAAAACATGTCTTTGCAACAAATGCTAAATAAATTAATGATGGAATGAACAGTGTGATCTGAAAATGAATGTATCAAAGACCAAAATGATTGTATTTGACAAGGGAAATTAAAGAAATTAAAGAATAATGGCAAATTATACATAAAAGATGAAAAGCAACAAGTATTTTGTATACTTTGCTAATGATGAGAAAAAGAATAGAAAATGTGGAAAGAAAGATGAGGGCTATATATAACCTCTTGTGGGGAAGGAATGCTGATAAAAATGAAAATTGTGATTAAAGGCATGTTTCTTTATCATACAGCAATGAGAGTTGTGTATGTTAGGAGAAACAGAAAAGTTGAATACAGCTGGAGTGGTCACACCCAGAGCATGTAATGGCTTGTGCTCTCCCTGCTGATTCTCCTACCTAAGGGATAGGTAAAGGTAAAGGTTCCCCCGCACATGTGTGCTAGTTGTTTCCGACTCTAGGGGCCGGTGCTCATCTCCGTTTCATAGCCAAAGAGCCAGCGCTTGTCCGAGGATGTCTCCGTGGTCATGTGGCCGGCATGACTAGATGCCAAAGGCGCACGGAGCGCTGTTACCTTCCCACTGTAGTGGTCCCTATTTTTCTACTTGCATTTTTACGTGCTTTCGAACTGCTAGGTTGGCAGAAGCTGGGACGAGTAACAGGCGCTCACTCTGTTACGCGGCACTCGGGATTCGACCTGCCAAACTGCTGACCTTCTGATCGACAAGCTCAGCGTCCTAACCCACTGAGCCACCGCGTCCTAAGGGATATCTGAATCCTTTTCCTACAGCCTTGCTGCTTCCATGTTTATTTCAGAAGAATCCTCTTTGCCCCTGATTTACTAGGGAGGACCCAAATTGCAACTACTTTTCTTTGTAGCTTGATGGTGGGAAAGCAAGTGACTTTGTTGGCATAAACAAAAAAAAGATGGATCTTTTCCAAAATGAGCATGGCTGGTTAATGAAGAATATGAAGCATAGAGATCTGGAGAAAGTTGAAAAGAAAAAGAAAAGGAACAATGGCTTTTTGAAGAGGTTAATTTTAGCCAAGACCAGGCACTTTTAGGATCTCCCTCCCTCTCTCTCTCACACCGAAGAGTCAGCACAAGTTCACCTACCCCAAGTCTTAATCCACAATGTGAGATAGAATCTATGTATGTAACTGATACTAACTTGCTCTCCAAATTAATTAGATTCCAGTTCCATTGCAGCTGCCTAGGAGCCTTGCCCTTAGCATTGTTTTCAGGCAGCCTCAGAGGAGAAACAAACCTCAAGAGGCAATAGTAAAATAGAAGCTCCCCCACTTTAAAATATCTATCATCACATTTGTTATGCTATCTGGGTCCCCGTGACTCATGATGGCTGAATAGAATAGTCCTTTCCTGTAAACTTTTCTTGAAATGGAATTCCCCATATTTACTTCAGGGACTTAAGAAGGATTTGTGGTAAAACAGGAAGTGCGATTATCAAGAATGAATGAGTCACCCATTCAAAAAAAGTATGCTGAGGTAGTTTGATCATGTAAAGAGAATGAATGAGGATTGGATTGGAAAATATATGTATGAAGGAAGAGTAAATGGATCGAAATGAAGAGGAAGATGGAGAAAACCGTGGTGGCATGGAGTTAATGAAATCCTTTAAAAAGGAGCAGTAAAACATAAAAAAGCAATATAATAAGCCGTGTATGGATACAGTGAAAGCAAGGATGATTTGCAAGTATAGAAAGATACAGAACGCTATATAAACTGCTGTTGATTTAAGATAATTTTAAGAATATTTCTTTTTTGTTTTTAAAATCCATTGCCTTTAATTTCTTTATCTTACTATTATCTACTCTTGCCTACATTTGGCACATATACAGAGAAACCTTCATATAAAGAAACACGGGACAATTTTCATTTTTAAGGGCAGCCAGATAAAACCGAAATAAATAACATCAATAAACAACACACATAACCGTTATGACTTTTACAGGTAGTGCCTGACTTAACTATAGTTCATTTAGTTCATAATTACAACAGCCCTGAAAAAAGTGACTTATGACTGTTTTTCACACTTACGACCATTGCAGCATCCCTATGGTCACGTGATCAAAATTCAGACACTTCACAGTTGATTCAGTTGCTGTGTCCCAGGATCATGTGAGCACCTTTTGCAACCTTCTGACAAGCAAAGTCAAGGGGAAAACCAGATTCATTTAACAACCATGTTACTAACTTAATAACTGCAGTCATTCACTTAACAACTGTAGCAAGAACGGTTGTAAAATGGGGCAAAACTCACTGGACAAATGTTGCACTTAGCAACAGAAATGTTGGACTCAGTTGTGGTTGTAAGTCAAGGACTCCCTGTATTCTGTAATATGTAAGCCGCCCATGGATCATTGTGGTGGACTAGTTTTGCCTTCTTCCACAAACAAATTGGCACGATGACTCCCAGAATTTCCAGCTATCAAGGCATTGGCTGGGAAGGCGAAACATAGGCCCAGCAGTTCTGAAGGATGTCAGACTTGGGCAGTCTGGAGGAGAACTGTACAAAGATATCTGTTGCATTATATTGAGCTGTGATCGCAGCTAATACTATTCTTGCTGATAAATGCATAATAAAAATGGGCAATATATGCAAGATGTGCCATCCTTTAAGTGAGATGATTCAGCTAGTTAGAATGAAATGTTCTATAGATTTTTTTTTATTCTGTTAGTGGCTTGAAAAGTCCAGATGTTTTCTTCTCATTAGAGACCTGAATGGTAATGGCTTGGACCAGTGTACCAGTTCAAATTAGTGCTTTCATATATCTCCCATCACTCATCTCTCCCTGGGCTGATAATGCTTCCTTTCTTGGCTGTATGACTCACATGGACATCCTCATACATCCTCATAATTTATGGCCAAAAAAGCAAATATATATGCTGTAAGACCAACACATAGCAAATGTTATAATGGCATGCTTGGATACACAGGAGAAGGACATCTGGATTTAGCTCAGAACACCCTCTCATCTACAAGTAGCAGTTCAGAGTTGATTAAATTATTCACAGAGATAAGCAAAATGAGGCAGAGCCACAGCCTATTTTTTTTTCCCATTCTTCTAGAAGGGCTAAGTGCCCCTTCTCACAGAGGCAGTGGGAATAGGAAACACTGCGGCATTATTTGTTATTACTTTATTTATTAATTTTAAGTAAATCTTATTTTAGTTTAAAATGCATGCATTAGGTTTAGCAAAAGAGTCAATAAGGAATTAAGTCAGTAATGACATAGATACATTTATTCCCATCATGCTATCCCTTTGGGGATAAGCAACATTATGCAAAGCATAGAAAAGGAATAAAAAATAATGTGCCAACAGAAGACATTAAGAGAAAGGAAATACTTCTGCTGGCCTTTTGGCAGGCCCTGAAGACATAGTTTTGCCATTGGATGTGGGGATTACGGAATGTGGCAGCACTGAGCCTTGGTGGGACAGTGGTTAGAATGCTGTATTGCAGGCTAATTCTGCTGACTGACAGCAGTTCAATCCTGACTGGGTCAAGGTTGACTCAGCCTTCCATCCTTCAGAAGTCAGTAAAACGAGGACCCAGAATGTTGGGGGCAATGTGCTGACTCTGTAAACTGCTTAAAGAGGGCTGTAAAGCACTATGGAGCAGTATATAAGTGCTATTGTTATTGCTATTGGCAGAGAGGTTGTGTTAGTGTTATTGTTAGTTACGATTACCTATTTATTTATTTCTGAGATTTAGAGGAGGCTGCCATACTCTAAAGCAACTCTGGGTAGCTTATATCAAATAAAACCAAGAAATTTTAAAAAATAAACAATCATAATCATAATAGTAAAGTTGGAAGGGACCTTGGAGGTCATCTAGTCCAACCCCCTGCTCAGGCAGGAAACCCTATACCATTTCAGACAAATAGCTGTCCAGTCTCTTCTTAAAAACTTCCAGTGTTGGAGCATTCTCAGCTTCTGGAGGCAGGTTGTTCCACTGGTTAATTGTTCTAACTGTCAGGAAGTTTCTCTTTAGTTCTAGGTTGCTTCTGTCCTTGATTAGTTTCCATCCGTTGCTTCTTGTCCTCCAGATAGGTCTACTTTCTCTAACATGATATTTTCTTTCTCAGCAATTTTAAGCTGTGCAGACTTCAATTCCCAGAATTCTGTAGCCAATATGAATGCAATTTTGGCACTAGAAAATTGTCAGTTCCTAGTTTACACAATAATCTTTTTTGATGTTGGTTGTAAAATAAAAATAGTTTTACCTTGTATTCTAGCTAGTTTCAATTGTATACACTTAGCTTTGTATAAGTAGGCACAGGATTATAGTTTTCACCTAATTGTTTTAGGTCTCTATCAATTTTTATAAGCTGCTTCAGTGACCAGGAACTTTTCACCCAAGGCAGAAAGAAAACAAAAGAATATTTTTGGAAGATTCAAAAAAATATCTGCATTCTCTGAGTTATCATAAAATGCTATCTAGAAGAAAGACTTTGGGATTGACAGGTCAACTGCCTTTGAACTCGAAGGAAACCTAATAGAGTTGAGCTGCCAAGAAGAATGAGAAGGAAAAAGAAGAGGAGAAGGAGCAGGAGTGTCCTTCAAAAATTGGAGTGACATATTTCCATTATCCTTACAAACTTTTTTGTTTTTGTTGAGATTAATAGAAAATTAAACTGGGAATTTCCTAGGCTGAATACTGATGCCTTTTTGGCAAGCCATCGAATCATAAGAAAAGAGTAATGAAGCAGGTATTGCTGTGCTGTTTATACAATATGGTTTCATTGACACAACAGTTTTATAAGCAGAGATATCATCAGGACTGGAAAAGTATCGAAGTCAGTTTTAATTTTGTTCCATTTCTCTTGTTACCAGCCTAACATTCATGTGCTCACATTTTCTGACCAGTTGCTCCCTCCCTCCCTCCCTCCCTCCCTCCCACACTCTGATCACAGGTTTGACAAGCATATTTTAGTTTCCTCTAATGTAATGCATATTTTAAAATTATTTTCAGTAGCACATGGGTTGTGATGTACACATACCCTGAATAAAAAAATATGTATACATGGTGTTCTGGAACTGTGAAATAAATGCTTTGTAGTCCCAATTTCAGATAGTATAAACTTAACAAAAATGATTTTAAAACAAATATTTATTGTCCAGGAATTCTAGGCAAAGACGTTTGCAGCAGATACGTCTGGTCATAGAAGCATATTCATGCCCATATTTGTTCATTCTCGTAGTATAAAAAAGGAGTGATTTCTCCATCTCACCTAAGCATTGTTATGGATGTTAATCGATGCGTGCACAATGGTTGATTAAAACAAAAGGATGTCCTGCAATAAACTTTGAAGGTCCTCCCACTTACTAGATAAGGTATAAACTAACTAACAGCTAGACTACATTTCTCAGAAGCCATCTCTTAAGGAAACAGCGTTTAACCCTTTAAACGCTAAATGTTCTTACATACAGTTCTCTTAAGGATACAGCATTAACCCTGTAAATGTTAAATACTCTAACACAGTTCTTAATTCCTAAGCTATCTATATAATGGACCAGACGACTATATACTGGTCCAGCACACATGGTTGTTTTGTTTTTTTAAAAAAATCAGGCAGATGTGAATTTCAAAGAACCATGTTTGGCCTGCATTGTTTGTTTGAGAAGTGCAATGTTTAGAATACCTTCATTAAAAAACCTGGGGAGAGCCAAATATAAATCCATCCTTAATCATGGAAACTTGCTAGGTTGCTATCTCTCGGCCCACTCCTATTACTCTGGAAAAATGCAATGTAGACTGCCTTGAGCTTCTTGAACAAAGAAGGAATATTAATGTAATATAAATCAATGTAAGTCATGTGAACTGAACAAATCTTTTCCTCACTTCTCAGAAATGCCATCAACTTTCATGAAGTATGAGGCTCCATCAGCCCCAGCAACTGCCATCAGCCCTGATCAGTATTATCTATGCAAAAAGATATTGTACATCAGAGCATTTGGAGGGCTTTAAATTATCTATGCCTAGACAACCACATCTTGGATTGTTTGTGCTGTAATCTGGTTTAGGTCAGCTCTTAGGAACTGGTTCTCCATGGGCTTTTCTTTTTATCTCTCTTTAAACTTCTCTTGTGAGTCTTTTTGTATAAATTGATTGATTGATTGATTGAGGCTTTCCCCTCAGAGCAGCTTATTCTTAGAGCAGTGGCCCTCAGCCTTTTGGGCACCAGTGACCAGTTCTGTGGAGAGTTTTTCCACGGATTAGAGGGGGTGTGGTTTCACGTGCTGCCTGCATCCCACAACAGTCCAATGCCGGTCTATGTACCGGGGGGTTGGGGATCCCTGTCTTAGAGGAAGATGTGTATATGGTCCAGATATGAATACAATTCTAACTCCAGATTGTGGCTGTTTCCTGACTCTAGCTTTTGGAACTACAAATTAATTGTATGTTAGTTAGCTTCATGTTCATATAACCTTAGCTTTGGAATATAGTTTAAGCAACAATTATAAATAGTCAAGTTCCTTCTGAAGCATGAACACAAACTGGAAAGAAAAAACAAACAAAAATTGGGTATATTTGGAACAAACTGCTCCTTTTTGTGTTTAGATCATTAGTGGAAATAATTTACAACAATTCTACCTTTTACAAATAACCCACAAGTATTTGATTTTTATGTATTTTGTATTGTTATGTGTTTAACTGTGTACATGTTGCAGAAGCATTTCTATCTTGGAAGTTCCTAAGACCTCATGGGGCAATCATTAAATCTGGAAGCTGAATTATTCAAATTATTCCACATACGGTATATTTTTCCCTTCCAAAGTTCTGGTTGTCCATAAGATGTTAGAGTCTGGAACAGGAAGGCATAAATTACAAAATGTTGCAGTGTTGTAATTCGTGTGGATCCTCTTTACAAAGGTATGCCAACAAGGCACACTATGTTGGAGCTTGTTTGTGGCATGCCATCCTTGCAAAATAGTTATATGGCATGTATTCAACATTTGTAGTTTGTATTCCATGGGAGACCTTACCTCCTTTAAGAGCAGCAGTCATTCTGTGGCTGTACTCTTCCTTCCATGGGACTCATAAAAGTATATAGAGTGGCAAAAACATTGCATACAAAATGTAAGCCCACACAGGCAATTTGCTGTATTAAACTTTCCAGGGCGGACTTTGTAATGTATTGGGCCTTTTACTTGAACTGTTTTCATGTATCTTTGTATGCTGCTTGAGATTGCTTAATTAGGGTGTCTGTGTAACGGTCGCTGGCTGCCCAGACATGCAGTCTCCAGGACGATCATTGGTTGGCTCGGGGGCAGGAATAGGTTCCTTTAAACCTATTGGCTGCTGCCTAGTGGCCAACCATATAAGTAGCTGCGTAGAAGCCTCTGTTCTCAGTTCTGTTCCTGTTACTACAATAAAGCAATGTTCCTGTTTGAACCCTCTTGTATCACCTCCTGCTTCCCAAGAATCCACTACACAACAGACTTATTTTGCATTTAATGATATACATGGCTGACCATCTTACAACAGTGAGTCTGGGTGATGTACAGGGAAAAAAAGGCGATTTCTGGAGAGATGCTGCTCCACAGGGAAGTGCAGCCGCAGATAAGACATAGCTTCTGAGTCCAATAAGATGGCACTGTTTGCTGGAATGGACCTGGATTATGCCCTCACTGCTAGATCTGGGGCTAAGTAGAGACAATAGAAAACAGGCAATTCTACAAACAGCCTGGTTCTATGACATCTATGACTTTATAAATAAATCCAGCATCTTCAGTCACACCTAAAACATATTGGAAGAGCAGCCTCCAGAGCAGTGGTGTTAAATGAATGTAACAAAAAAAATGTCTATGTCATTACATTCTGGGCCAATTGTAACTTCTGAATGCTTTCCAAGAGCAGCCCCAAGTAGAACAAGTTACCATAATCATCCAAAGAGTAAATGTCTAAGAGCAAGGCTTCACAATCCAGGAAAGGGCTTGATTGGTGTACAAGGCAAACTTGGATAAAGGCTCTCTTTCTACCCATTACTGCCACTACTGGTTGGCCCTGGGCAGAGAAGTATAACTGGGTACCATCAACATCCTTACGATCCTGTGCCCTGCATCAATGGATGGTCTCACCTAATGGTTTTATGCAGATGCTAAATAGGAGTGGGAAGAGGGTAGAGCCCTGAGATAAGTCACAGAATTGGGACCTTGGTCTCAACCTCAGCTCCCAAAGTCATAGAGAAGGAGAAGAAGCACTGTAGATAGTTCTTCCCACACCCAACCCCTTGAGCCATCCGAGAAGGGTACCATGATCAAAGCTGTGGGTTGCTGAGAGGTTGTCGCCATTAATGGAAATATGTTCAGTCTAGCAAGGTTTAAATATAGTGGAATTTCTCAGTTTAGAACAGATTCATTTTTATTACCTCTTCTGTTAACTATTAACATTGCTATAATATTGGCTGATTAGCCAATGATCAGTAAGAATGTTTTGAGTTTTTGTGGGACTGATCTATAGGACTGCGCTTTGTCACTTCTAAAAGCAAATCTTTGCCATTCAAGCAAAACATAAAAAATGATGAAGCTGCAGATAGGAGGTCCATCTTAATCATCTTTTATTCTTCTTTCTTCCCACAGTTGTTATGAAAACAGGTGGACAGCATGGATGCTTCTAATTGCACAAATGTCCCTTTAGAAATCAGTCATATAAGATTATAGAAATTGATATAGAGGGGAACAGAAAAGGAATAGGGTCCTAATCCTAAGTATATTTATTTGTAAACAAGCAATACCCCACAGAGGTTTACTCAGAAGTTAGCCCACTGGTAAATAAATATCCATAGGATTGGAACTTTATTCTTTTTCATTTCCATTCCTGTTTTTAAAAAATATCTCTTTCCAGAAGCATTTCCATAGATACAGTACACTACAGCACTGTATAATTATAATTTTCTCAAACACATTGCTAACCAAAATTGTTTCTTGGTCCATTCTTGGCTGAAATGGGAAGGGGGGCAGTTTGCCTACAGGCGCCTATAAAAATCAAAAGCCTTTGTACCCAAAGCAAAGTGGAAGCTCCATTACTATAATGATTTTAATGGTCTGAATTGTGGCAGGTCAAGCGATTAAACTGTGTGTTTAATTAATCATTTGTATGCATGCAGCTTAAAGGCGTTCAGCTGTGCCATTTTATAGGGATTAACTAAGTAGGCAGTAAATCACCTTTGCTGCCTATAAACATATTTATAGAAGAACTTACTCTCTTTCTTTTACTGTTGCATTATGTACTTGCAGAGGTCAAAATGAGGACAGCTACTAGCTTTTTCCATGAAGAAGCATGCTTTTTTTGACTGATATGAAGCAGCAATGTCTGCTCAGCAGGTCATGTGTGGAAAAACTGAGTTAACTTGTGAGAGGCTCTTTATAGTGACATATATGCTGCAGAAAATTACATATAAGACATTTTGACAAGGAAAGCAGACAGATTCAAGAGAAAATATTGTTGAGAAATACATCAACAAAATAATATGTAAACTCTAAAATACAGATATATCTGAATTAAGATCCATCAAACTGGGATCTTTGTAAGATTCTGAGAGCTATCTTCTCTTTGCCTGAGACATGGATATTTTTTATCTGTTGTTTTGTCCACTGAAGTCAGCAGCTCCACAAATAGTAGTTTGTTGGCAACTTTAAAATGTTGAAATAACTCTGGAGTTATCTTTACTTAGAAAAATTAGATTCTGGTCAATATTTTGGAACAACGTTCCTTCTGTATGGTGCTTTTATGATATTCTCTATATTACCCCTCTTTAAAAAAAAAAGTTCCGGATCAGATTGAAAGTAGCCTACAGAACCAAACAATGTTGATAGCAGACTTCATAACTATTTGAATAGGGGTGAGAAAAGAGTTTGGAAAATACTCATCCAGTTAAAATTAGTTGTCATCTGTCTCAGTAAGATTGTTCCAATTGAAAACAACTACATTCCATTGCTTTCAGTTTGACAACAATTTCAGTTCTGTAACTGAACTCAGTCAAGTAGGTTTCAGGTATGAGTTATGACTTTTCAAAACTTCTTGACCCAGCCAATTGCAGAGGAAAGGAATTAAAGGGAAAAAACAGTCCAACCTACCAAAACCAGTGTCATAAAACAGAATAGAAATGCAAGTTAAGATATGCAAGAAAATGGTAAGTGAACACCTGTCCAGCCTAGACGAGTTCAAATCACCAGGACCAGATGGATTACACCCCAAAGTTCTCAAGGAAGTGGCAGACGTGATCTCAGAACCACCGAACTATATTTTTCAAAGATCCTGGAGCGCTGGGGAACTACCAGAGGACTGGAAGAGAGCTGATGTAGTTCCCATCTTCAAAAAAGGGAAAAAAAATAGATCCAGGAAACTACAGACCTATAAGCCTGACCTCAGTACCTGGGAAGATTCTGGAAAAGATAATCAAACAACAAATCAGCGAACACCTTGATGCAAACAAAGTTATCACTAAAAGTCAACATGAGTTTGTCAAACACAGATCATGCCAGACAAATCTTGTTGCATTCTTTGACCAAGTGACAAAATTAGTGGACCAGAGGAATGCTGTAGATATAATTTAAATGGAGTTCAGTAAGGCATTTGATAAAATAGATCACAACCTATTACTTGATAAGATAGAAAAATGTGGGTTAGATAGCATCACCACCAGATGGATTCATAGCTGGCTGACAGGCCATACTCAGCCTGTAGTCCTCAATGAAACTGCATCTACATGGAAGGAAGTGTGTAGTGGGGTGCCCCAGGGCTCTGTTCTGGGCCCAGTGCTCTTCAATATCTTCATTAATGATTTGGATGAGGGGATAGATGGGGAACTCATCAAATTTGCAGACGACAACAAGCTGGCAGGAATAGCCAATACTCCAGAAGATAGGCTTAAAATACAGGAGGATCTGGACAGACTCGAACACTGGGCACTATCTAACAAAATGAAATTCAATGGTGGAAAAAGTAAGGTTCTACATTTAGGCAGGAAAAATCAAATGCACAGGTATGGTATAGGTGGTACCTTGCTCAATAGTAGTAACTGTGAGAGGGATCTCGGAGTCCTAGTAGACAATCACTTCAATATGAGCCAGCAATATGCTGCAGCTGCCAAAAAAGCCAACACAGTGCTAGGCTGCATTAACAGAGGGATAGAATCAAGATCAAGTGAAGTACTAATGCCACTTTACAATGCCTTGGTAAGGCCACACCTGGAATACTGCATCCAGTTTTGGTCACCACGATGTAAAAAAGATGTCGAGACTCTAGAAAGAGTACAGAGAAGAGCAACAAAGATGATTGGGGGACTGGAGGCTAAAACATATAGGGAATGGTTGCTGGAATAGGTTATGTGTAGTTTAACGAAGAGAAGAGTGAGGGGTGACATGATAGCAGTGTTCCAATATCTCAGGGGCTGCCACAAAGAAGAGGGAGTCAAGCTATTCTCCAAAGCACCTGAAAGCAGGACAAGAAGCAACGGATTTGCCTGAAATGGTATAGGGTTTCCTGCCTGTGAAGGGGGTTGGACTAGATGACCTCCAAGGTCCCTTCCAACTACTTCTTCTTCTTCTTCTTCTTCTTCTTCTTCTTCTTCTTCTTCTTCTTCTTATTATTATTATTATTATTATTATTATTATTATTATTATTATTATTATCATCATCATCATCATCATCATCATCATCATCATCATCATCATCATCATCATCATCATCTTACAGTTACTGAGGCCATCTCAGCCAAGTCCTCATCTAAGGAGGATATGGAAAACCACTGAATAAATAGCTGTAGGAGTCTGATCTAAGCCTTAGCAATAAGAACTTAGTGAAACTCTTTTCCATTTCCCCTGAGTGATGTAGAGACATGGCCTGAAACAAAAGGCAGAAAGACAAAGAAGTGCCAGATTGCAGAATAGAATAGAATAGAATAGAATAGAATAGAATAGAATAGAATAGAATAGAATAGAATAGAATAGAATAGAATAGAATAGAATAGAATAGAATAGAATAGAATAGAATAGGCAAAATAGCTTGCTTTGGAATAATGATAAACTTGGAAGTAGATTCCAATTATGGAATATCTCAATTTCTGCAGTCAGTTCTAAGCATCAAATGGGTTAGGATGGTGATAGCCAGATTCTAGTATGCAACCGTTTACCTGGCAACAATCAAAAGCTGGAACAAATTCTGTGATATGCTGGCCTAGCATCTTGACTCCAATCCTTATGTGACCTCTGGACTGTGGACCTTTGAGTGGATCTGATGGCAACTGATACTGCAGTTTGTTAACTTGAATTCTGGACTTGATCTTGACTCTGCTGTTTGCTGTAAATATTCTTGCTAGTTTCTGACCTTCTCTGTTCAATTGTCCTTCTTTTCATTGTGTGAATCTTGGGATAAAACAGAACATTGTATAGGTTTTATGATGAATAATTTATTGATATTATAAATACTCATGATATTTATTCAAACTCTGAAAGAGTGAACAAATACAAATGTATCCATTTCTGTATAATTCAGTAGTGTGACATATAAATGAATTAGGATTGTATACTTGAGTGGGGATTGTATACTGCTGTTGCTGAGTGTTATGAACCATCAATGAAACTTATTTGCCAATGTTTCATTTGTCAATCATCTTTTTGAATGGATCCAAACTGTACAAGTGAACTTTAGAAAAAAACAAAACACATACACAGAGCAATACAGCTGATTAAAATTACAAATCTCTTTTGCATCTATTTAAAAGCATTTCCTTAGTCTCAACCAGGTCATTCATTCTATGATTAAAATAAACCAAGATGAGTTCCCAGGAGAATATGTATTTTTCTACCTCATCCATCAATAAAGTCTTTGATCAGCTGTGGGAGGGTGACTGATTTACACCTCTCTCTTTGTGGCCTATATTTTGTGTGTCTAAATAAATTGAATGCATGTCTTAACACAGAAGCTGATTGAGATGATTCATTGTTGAGGTAGGAGGGCTTTCTCCGGATGGCAACCACGATAGCACTTATTCATTGGTACGTTCTTTTATTTTCTCTCTCTCTTTCCTTCCTCCTTTTCCAACATTTGGACTTCTCAAGAGAACTGTGCCAAAATATGATAGTTTGATCCTGGTTATTTGTTCTTTGAGCGAGAACTTTTGATTGATTTGTTCTTCAATCCATTTACTTGTTTTCTTGGCTATCCATGGTATTATCAGCTAAGTTCTCCAACTCCAAAGTTCAAAAGTTTAAAAGCATCAATATTTTATATCCTGCCTCTTCAAACTCCAATTGTTACCTCCACTGAGTGGGAAAACTATTGCCAGAATGATTTTGATTTGCATTGGTATAGACACATCACAAGATCTAAATATATTTTCCTTCATGGTTTTGAATGTATTTTCCAAGTCCTTCATGGCTTCTCCACCAAATTCTACTTTGCAGAGTATTTCTTGACTACTTGTTTCTTTACAGTTGATAGTCAATCCTAATGAGCAGAAACTATTCATTAATTCAATCTCTTCACTATCATTTCTTAAATAGGTTGCTGTACCTATTGACATTATTTTGGTCTTCCTGATTCTTAGTCCAACTGTTTTTCACTGTGCTCCTTTACTTTTATTGTGGGAGCTTTCACATCATTTGCATTTTCAGCTGTCAGACTAGTGCTATTAATATAGTGCATTATTATTTTTTCTTCCAATTTTAAGACCACTATGCCCTTAAGGCACCCGATTAGAAAGCAGGAGACTATGACTATGATGAGTACGAGTCCCTCCTTAGCTATGAAAACCAATTGGGCAACCTTGGACCAATCACTCTCTCATAGCCCAACCCACCTCATAGGGTTGATGTAAGGAAAATAGGAGGAGGAAGGTATGTTGGATATGTTTGCTGTCTTATTTTAAAAATAATAAAGGTGGGATACAAATAAACAGATAAAACCAAAAATAAAACCAGATGACATCAATCTTATAAGTTTGAAAGTAAAAATTTCCCACAGCCACTTTTAACTGCTTGATCAATTAGCCAGGTTCTTCCTAAATTTCTTTCTATGAGCATTAAGACAGGGGGAGGCTTCTGCCTCTTTTGTCTCCTTTTATTTATATATTTATTTATTTATTTATTTATTATTTAAACTTGTATACCGCCCTATTCCCGTAGGACTCAGGGCGGTTAACAGGGAAAAATTAAAAATACATACATACAAAGTTAAAATCGATTAAAACTAAAATTAAATTAAGTTCCTGAATTTAAACTAAAACCCCATTAATAAATAATTAAAACCCTTCAGTCTGGGTCAGACAGCTCAAAAAGCCAAGTTTTCAAATCCTTGCGAAATGAGCGAAGGTCGAGGGCAGTCCTAAGCTCCATGGGAAGATGGTTCCAAAGGGCCGGCACGCCCACAGAGAACGCCCTTCCCCTGGGAATAACCCGCCAGCATTCCTTGACCGGCGGTACCCTAAGAAGGCCCTCCCTGTGGGAGCGCACGGGACGATGGGAAGTTGATGCCGGCAGCAGGTGTTCCCTTAGATAATCCGGACCCAAGCCATTGAGAGCTTTATAGGTCATTACCAGCACCTTGAATCTCACCCGGAGGGCAACCGGAAGCCAATGCAGCTCACGGAGAAGAGGTGTTACACGGGAGTATCGGGAAACTCCCATAACAACTCGCGCAGCTGCATTCTGCACCAGTTGAAGCCTCCGAGTGGTCCTCAAGGGCAGCCCCATGTAGAGAGCGTTGCAGTAGTCTTATCTTAAGCAGCATGTCTTCTTCTCATTCCCCAAAGTTATCCACACATTCCACTGCAACCTCTCAGCCTCTTTCAATACCATTGAGTCTCTCTCATCTCTTATTTAACTATATGAGACCACTTGGTGAGGTGATCCAAAGTTTGGGGTGAGGTATCATCAATATGCTGATGATACTCTGCTCTACATCCTCACATCCTATGTAATGCCATGGATGTTCTGTCCCAAGCACCAGAAGCTATTAGACTTCTACTCAATCCAAGCAAAACTAAGGGGCTTTGTATACTTGGGCCTTCTGGTGAGAAGGATTTTCCACATGGTCCTGAATGGGGTAGCACTGCCCTAGATAGACTTGGTATGCAATCTGGGGGGGGTCCTCTTGGACTCATGGTTGAGTCCTGCTAGAAGAGCAAGTGGCAGTCATGGCCTAGAGGATCTTTGCACATCTTAGGGTTGTGCAGCTGTTTCCTGGATCAGGAGGCTTTGCACATAGTCATTTATGCCCTTGTTACTTCTCATATGAATTACTGCAACATATTCTACATGGAGCTGCCTTTGAAGAGCCATCAGGCTTGAAAAATCAAGAAGGACATGCTGAGATTCTTCCAAGTACTTTCCTCTATTGCTTCTCACCTACAGACAGAAATCTTGCCCAACCAAACAGACTACTTGCACCATAAACCATATACTTCAGGAACTGTTAAAGAGGAACTGTCTTAATTCTCTTTCTGCCACACAAACTATCTATTGTTCCTATGCACTCCCTCCCTCCTAAGAATCTGGACATCATTCCATCACAAAAGCATCCAGACATTTCAACTGGTGCAGAATAAAGCTGCCTGGATAGCAAATGGTTTCGGGTATGAATGCAGCAGCTCACTAGTGATCAAAAAATAAATAGGCCGGAGAGAAGTTCCCTGGGGATGGGCTCCAGCATGAATCTGAAAGCTCGGAAGACCAAAGGTCTGGTCCCAGTGACCGACCCAGATTGGATCCTGGAAAAAATAAATAGGTGGATCGAAGTATAAATAGTCCTGAAGGTTACACCTCAGTGATTTCACAATTTTCCATTTTGAGTTCTACAATTCCTCTGCCAGATGCAGAATTCTGTAACTTGAAATCCATACAACTTAAAGTGCTCAAGATTGAGAAACACTGTGCCTATAACTATGCTGTGAAGGGGTTGATGGGTAACCATAGGTGGCAGGTGGTTGCAGACAGGCCAACGTACACACCTCCCTAATCTGAACTATGCATTATATGGGGAGGCACGTCCTGCAAGCCGATTGGTGGATCCAACTTCTGTTGGCGGCAGGCAGAAGGCAAGGCACATTGTTGTCTGAGTGCTCTCTAGCCAGAACCTTAACGTTTTCAGCTGTATAAATGCAACAGCTATGCAACTCCAAACGATAGATGCATACATTCCCTGACATGCAGTGATGCCTATGTCTAAATCAGCTTTGACTGTGCACCAACTACCATTTTTCATCCTCGCCTATCTTATAGGGTGTTGTAATGATAAATGGGAGGAGGGAAGAAATATGGAAGTTGAAAGAAAATCAGGATCTAATAAATTCTCACTTATACTAAAAGACCAGACCATCCAACCTTCTATTTGTGTCAGTCCTCTGCATTTTTTCTAGTTCTTCTGCATTATAGTTTTAGGTATTGTAAGGCCATAATGTGTTATTTCTCCCAGCATTTACGTCTTTGGGTCAGTAGAACTCTCCAGAAAACACTGTGTCATGACTTGAACTCAGGATGGGTAAAATGACTGAGATATAATTTATGAAAAGCAATACTATTAATGCATATGTGGCAATGTTAGAATTTGGAATCATCACTAAACATCTGCAAATATTAGGAGCTAGAAGAAAAGTTTCAGGATACAGCCAAAGCATTTTTGGTAACATTGTTGAGAAAGTTTGTAAATCTTGATTTATACTCCACTCCAAATTGATTAGATAGAGTTGACCCATTATTATGTTAACCTCTTTTCTATTCAGACAGTTGTCTATCACAGAGCAGTGTTTGTTTACTTTTGACTTGCCAGTCACTATTTGCACTTTAAGGTAGACCATTCATTTTATGCACAGAGAGGCCATACTTTTCCCTCTCAAGGAATATATTTAACTTCTGCTGGAGATCAGTATGAAATTGTCATTTTATGCCTTTTCTTCTTTTTTGGAATAGCAATGCTTTCACTTTTAAAATATATATTCACACTGACAGCCTTTGTGCCCTGCAGTTTTATCGTATGGATAGCAATTATTACCACTGTTATTATTTGCTATTATTTGCTGGACTGCAATTCAATTTCCTTTTAAGAAAGTTCATCCAGAATCTTTTGGATGCAGACATCAAAGCAGAGTTTATTCTAAGCTTTTTCCCCAACAGCTTTAAAAAATGGCATAGCCCCCTTCTCCAGCACAAACAGCAAGCAAAATCCAAAAGTTTTCTAATTTAAAAAGTAAAAATGAAAGCACAACAGAGAAATGTTAAAAAGAGGATACATAAAAAACATAGTTTTTTATTTCTTTAATTTCTTCTCATATACTTCTACAACTCTATTTCTTATTAGATTCCATACTCCCAACTGCATAAAACCTAATTTTCACTGCATATTTTTTCCCAACAGCATGTTGTTAAAATGAATCCAACATCAAAATATTTGGCCAGTTTTCTTAATGGGTAACTTATTTTTACTAATAAAGTTGATAAATTTCTGAGCTTAAGAGAGGAGGAGAAATAGTTAATTCAGTATTTATTTCTTAATAATGCAAGTGAATTTCAGTAATAAGATGGACAATTTTTTTAGATGCTTACTAAAGACAATGGAATTGTAATGGAGAGCAGAACTTCTACATCAGGGGTGTCAAACTCAATTTCATTGAGGGCCGCATCAGCATTGCGGTTGCCCTCAGGGGGCCGGGTGGGTATGGCCAGGGTGGGCGTGGCCTACTGGGTGGGCGTGGCTAGAGTGCATATGGCCTACTGGGTGAGCGTGATCAGCTCTACATCGTTCGCATCAAGGGTGCCTATGGGGGCCTGAGCAGGAGTAGGACAGATCTGAGGGTCTCTGGCAGAAGGAGGGTCTCTGGGCCAGGGCCAAGGCAGAGGGGGCCATTCCCTCACTGTTTCCAGGATGGCTTCGTGGGCCACATGAAACCACTTCGTGGGCCAGATCTGGCCCCCGGGCCTTGTGTTTGACATGTCTGTTCTACATCAAGAGTGTCAAACTTGATCGTATCATGCAGGGCTTTTTTTCTAAAAAAAAAAAAAGGTGCCGGAACACTCATCTTGGCGGGCACAGGAGGTGGGGGGGCAGCGCTGCTGCGGTCACAGGTGCAAGGGGTGTTGGTGGTGGGCTGCTCCCCGGGGCCGAAGCCGGCGCAGCTGGTGCTGTGGGAGCAGCAGGGCTCGCTCAATACGGCAGGGCTGTGCGGGGCAGGCAGCGGAGGTGGTGCGGGCCAGGCGATGCAGGGCGGCCACTTAGGTGCGCAGGGCGAGGCGATGGTGGTGCAGGTCTAGCACTGGGTAGGCCACCAGCCTGGCTGACATGGGTGAGCACAAGGAAGGAGTGCACACGGACTTTGCAGAACCTACCTCCCATTCCTTGTCCTCTCTTACTTACCTAGTTGAGATGGTATAGTTGGGCAGCAGGGATGCAAAGTTCCTGCCAACTCATTTTCACTGCAGACAACTTGCCGGTGCAACGTTTGCCAGCCAGGTCTTTTGGCGCACTCAGCAGCAATTCCTATTGGCTTTTGAAAGCCAATAGGCTTTCGAAAGCCAATAGAGAGAGTAGCACAGCTTGTGCAAAAGCTTTTTTTGTTTGTGTGTGTGTGTGCAAAAAAAAGGTGCCGGAATGCCATTCTGAGCGTTCTATGAGAAAAAACCCCTGCTTTTATGTTTTAATCATATTTTTTCTATTGTAAGTTGCCACAAACCTCACCATGTGGATTGCATACAAATATTATATAATCGGTAAATAAAGGTAGAACATACGTTAAATATGCATCAAATGATAATATGCTTCCCTACAAAGTCAATTCTTGCTCAATGACAGACCAAGGAGTTAACTCGGAAAGGCAAGAGGAAAATCTAGAAGAGGTCTGTGCAACTTGTAGAAGGGAAAGGCCCACACTGATAAATTAAAAATCTTTGTGGTCTGCAAAGGAATGTTGCTGGGCTAATCAATGATTTGGTGACTAGAGGAATATCTACAGTGTTGGAGCTCGTGGTCATGGTAAGCCACGGAGACACTAGGCAACATGACTTTCAGGGCAGTGGTGGTGATTTTATTACTTTTTATTTTAAAGTCTGTGCTGTGTCCAAGGGTGCTTGGTAGGCTGCATGTACAGGCCTGGTCTAGAATTTATTTTGGAGCATTCAACTATCTAGAGCAGGCATGTCAAACTGATTTTGTTTGAGGCAACTTCTTATAAAAGAATTGCCATTAATTTATTTTAATAAAATAATTTAAATCAATTTTTCACTTGATTTCAAATTAAATGAATTATATTGGTTGACAATGTGATTTTTTTAGTACAATTGCCAAATGCAATAAATTGGTTTTAGGTATAAAAAGGTAAAGGTAAAGGTTCCCCCACACATGCGTGCTAGTCGTTTCCAACTCTAGGGGCCAGTGCTCATCTCCGTTTCAAAGCCGAAGAGCCAGCGCTTGTCTGAGGACATCTCCGTGGTCATGTGGCCGGCATGACTAGATGCCAAAGGTGCATGGAACGCTGTTACATTCGCACCGTAGTGGTCCCTATTTTTCTACTTGCATTTTTATGTGCTTTCGAACTGTTAGGTTGGCAGAAGCTGGGATGAGTAACAGGCGCTCACTCTTTTATGTGGCACTCGGGATTCGACCCGCCAAACGTCTGACCTTCTGATCGACAAGCTCAGCATCCTAACCCACTGAGCTACCGCGTCCCTGGTTTTAGTTATATGTGTGCACTAATTATTTCAACACCAATACATTTTAACAACATATTCTATTTGTGAATGAATGCAAATGCAAATTATACAACTTTTTTGTACAATAATAAAACAAAATAACAGATTTAAGAGCTGTTATCATTAGTTATCCTTAGATAAAAAATAATTCCATCATCCAAAACTTTGTTATACTGTATTTAATGAACAGATGCTTTGGGATTAAAAAAAAAGACTGACTACATTTGATTGTGTATCACCATGGCATTAAAGCAAAATTCGAACAGTGTATGAAAAATAAAGGTTCCCTAAACATCTGCTGGCTATATCTATACATTTTCCTTGATAGCACTCTATTGCCTTCTTTTTAGCCTTCTTTTCAACTTCCCAAGGCACCGGGAGCTGAAAGTTACAGACACTGTTTAAGCAGGTTGCTAAGCAACCTGTTCACACTTGGTCCTTCTTACCCTCCCACTTTTAAATTAGCCTGTATGGATCGCATTTCCTTTGATTTGAGCCATCTGAAGGCCTGTCGCTGCAATGCATTCTGCTGCTCTGCAACCTGGCTGCCTGAGGAGAATTTGGGTCTCTGGAACAGTTTCCTTCAGCTTTTTTTGTGCAAAAAAAGGTGCCAGAACACCGTTCTGAGCATTCTTTGTGAAAAAAAGCCCTGGATATATCACATATAATTGAAGATTGTAATTAGTTGCGTGTGCACGTTCAGCAAGTGTGATGTATTTGTGCTGGCATTTCTAGGCCTCTTTCCAACCACATCCAGAAAAAATTGTAACAAACATTGGAATTCTTAAGGCCATGTTTGGTATTTCCCAGCAATCTGTTACTGGAAGGAAAAAGCAATCCCTGCTGCGTTACTGAACCCAGAGAAGAATTTGCATGTATGCAGGTATCCTTAGGGTACCATAGTTATGGATGAGAAATATTGGTTGTAAAGTTGGCAATTTTGGATGTAATACAGATATTTTGGACTTATTTTTGTTTCTTTGCATTTTTGATATTTTTTAAAAGCCATATGCTACTGACTACGCTTATGCACATATGTAACATCTTTTGCTAGGATACATGACCACTGCTTGTCCAGAATGTGAAAAGTGAAAGATTGTGACTAAACAAAATTTTAATGTACAGATAATACCACCAGAAATTATTTTAGCCTTTTTAATAAATGTTGTTATTGATGTTAACCTCACCATGGAAAACATCATATATTGTTATGTATATGCTAGGTTAATTATTTAAAGACTGAAGCGCAACATAACTAGATTCTAAATAATCTATTTTTCAAAACACACAACAGTCCAAATAGTAAAAGTAAAGTCCAAATTAAGAATATTTCATTCTTAAGAATTGTTTAATTTAAAGTGGTTTAGTTGTAATAGATGGTTAGATTCAAAATAGTTTTCAAGAGTATGTACAAAAGATACTATTTTTTCCCCGCATCAGCTAAATTAGACATATTACATTGAGAAAAATGTTTCTCATTTCTTTCCTCTTACCTTTATTGTTTTCATTGCAGAAATGTTAACATAGGAAATAGATTATTTCCCCTCAGCATGGCTGGCTCAGGATTTCTGGGAGTTGAAGTCCACAAGTCATAAAAAAGGGCCAAGATTGCCTAGCCCTGCAATAGGCTTTCAGAGGGAGCTTTTTTTTTTGCAAAAAAAAAAAAGGTGCTGGAACGCCGTTCTGAGTGTTCTGTGAGAAAAAAAAGCCCTGGTATCATGATGTATTTTGCCTTTGTGGAGCAGGGGTGGGTGTGGTTTGCATGTGATGCATCCGGCATGTGGGCCGCCAGTTTGATGCCCCTGTTCCACATCCACTGGCACTTGTGCAGGAATTGATGGGACTGGAGTTCTAGTGGCATATAGAAGACCACAGTTCCCACACCTGGTTTAGAATAGACTTCTACTTTCTATACTGAGCCCAACTGCCTAAATTGCAGCGGATATGCCAGAGAGCTCTTTTACATGATGCTGTATTCTCTTTGTAGATTTTTACCCTGGATGACTTCACCTCTTCCTAATACTTTTATTTAAGAAATTCCTGTAAGATATACACATAGAATAAACAAAAATAATGCACCAAAAAGCAAGAACAAAAGAATGAAGGAAATGTGGAATGTTTTCAAATAATATTAATAATAATAAATAGACAAGCATCTGCTATATAACAACCCAGATTTAGCAATTGTTGATAAGAAAGACAAAAATGTCTGGATACCTGGAGATGGCAGAATAGAAGGTAAAGAACTGGAGAAAATCATAAAATACAAAGACCTGGAAATAGAAGTAGAATGACTGTGGCTAAAGAAAGCAAAGATAGTACCAATAGTATTCTCTGGAGCATCAAAACATCTGGACCGTCTCTTGAACACCAAAGGCACTGATGAAATCATCATCAATCAATTGCAATGGGCAGTTTTTCTTGGAACAGCTTACATCCTGGTGTAATGATACCTTTAACACCATCAAATAACCATATCTGTCCTTGGGAAAGACTTTATAATGGACAAAAATGCCAAATCCAGTCTAAACACTTGGCTGACTGTGTGACAAACCATAATAATATAAATTTCTAAATCTGACATTGCTCCCTTCTCCTACTTGTTTACCTTTAATGTCTGAAGATTTTAAAAGAAACTTCTGTTTTAAGAAAGTCTTGGGCTTCTACTATTTTGACGTGATTTTTAAACAGCTAATTTATAAAACTGCTCTAGGAGCAAGATTTTATGCTGAAGACTTGGATTATAAAGGTTTGTGTCATTTAAATAGCTTAATATTATAAGAGTTCTAGTTTTTGTTTCCTTCCTCTTAAAAAGATGCTATCAGTGTTTCGAATTCCTAGCTAACGCCAGGCACAATGATTTTGGAAACAAAATTGAGATTGGAAGCAAATTATTTTATGCGGCTCAGAACCCCCGTGCGGCTGAGGACATTTCCCTATGACTGGCTATGATCAGTGCCTGTGTTCCCACTGCAGAGTTTGAGGAGGGGGTGCATTGCAGTAATTACGCTCAATTATCCCCAGCTGGAGCCATGTCCCTTGAGGTCCATTACCCGCTGGTAGCGTGCTGAAAATGCTGTTGTGAGTGCTGAGTCAGCTTAAAAATCAGTCTCATGATGCAAGCTCATTCATCGTATGCCCTAATCACTCTACTCTGCTATCATCAGCAAAATTGTGACCTGGGTCACCATTAGAAGAAAAGCATATGGGTCTGGGGTGGTTTTTTCCCCCCAAATTTTAAGACTCCTTGCTGTCTGTGAGATTTTGGCCTATGATCCAAACTGGATCGTTGGTCATCACTGCTAAATCACAAGAGGCTTTAACCTTTTCTACCTTGGGGGCACTGGTGGGAGTTTCATATAATTCTGCACAGTTTACATCTTGTTGATATTCAAGAGTGGTGTAGAATTTGTAGTGTCAGGAGGTTGCTTATGTTACTCCAATATTAATTCTAGCTGTTCTTCATGTGAGTACAGTTTCCTCCTTAATTCAAAAATAGGGTCTTCAAATGTTTCTTATCTTCACATTAAACTGAGATGGATTGGGAGACTTCTGATGATGGAGAGTTTATAATCTGTTCAGCTAGGACAATGTTCATATCAATAGGTTTATGCAGGCAAAGCCCGAAAATGTGAGCTTTAGTGCCCTTCCAGACCTTTGCACAGTTCTGTCAGTGGAATAAACCCACATTTTCCTGCCAAAAGGAGAGAGAGTGTGGGCTAAACCATTCACACTTTTTACCTGCCCCATTTTTCCACTGGCTGTTCATGCTGGCAAATAGGAGTGACAGATGGCTACATTTGTCCTCCTCTTTTGTAGGTCTGAAGTCCTACTTTTCTTGATTGTTTCATAATCCAGTCATGCAGTGCAGAATGGTATGCAGAGCTGGGAAAATCCCAAACAGACCTGGCTATTTAATAAGTCTATCTCTGCCCAGCCCTGACCCACCACCGGGCATTTAGACCAGGAAATATTTAAGAACAATCCACAGTCTTGCAATACTGTAGGCCTTCTAGCTAATTCGGCTTGAGGAGGTTCTTGTTTTACTATTTAAATGCACATTTTACTTCCGTACCACTCATTTAGGCTAGGTCCATGCATCTGAAGGGACAAAGGGCAGTTTAAAAATATTCTTACATAATAGCCATTCTATGAAAGGAGATACAGACTTTGCCCTAAAGCCCTGGCCTGGTGGCATCATTGTAGAAGAAAAGAACTTGAGACAGCAGCTCAATTTGTGAACTGGCAAGATGCCTGCTTTAGGACAAGTGAGTCCTTCTGACTGAGCAGGCGTTTCCCATGGCACTTATTACTGCTGAAGGCAGTTGGAGACAGATGAGATACATATATTGTGTGTGTGTAGTGTTTTGAAAAGGCTATTTTTTGTATCAATAATGCCTTTTGTGAAAAAATCTCCTGCAGAAGAAACATTCATAGCACAGTCCCGAGCCTAATTTTTGCAGCTTCTGGAGCCTCCTTGGATTCCAATAGCTGAAAATAGATGGTAGGATATATTTTTTTTGCAAGTGGATTTACACAAAACTGCAGGGTAGGTCCAAAAGCAAAGAAAAATAAAAACAAACAAAATCAGTCAGACTTCAAAATATTCTAATCAAATGCAAGGAAACAAATAACCTTGTTTCCACCCATTTACAGCATTACTTGATATCCATGCCAACCGTTAGGTGCCTCACTGAACATCAGAAGCTACCTGTGTTAGTTTGGAACAGTAATAGCAACAAAGAATTTGCAGCGTCTGAAAGACTGTGTTTCCTATTTCAGATTACTGAGAGAACAGTTGCAAGGCAAGGACGAATTTTCTGAGTGTGCTGACAGACAACTCTCTTTAAACCTTTTTTCTCTGCCCTTCTCAACTACATTTTTAGATTCTTAAAAATGGGAAGATGTGATGTTGCAAAACAGAATACTAGCCTGGAGTCTTGTCTTTATTCTGAGAATGCCTTGGATCCAGTAACATCGGTAGCTGCAATGCCACAATTCAAATCCTTCCCCTTCTGGGATCCCAGTACTGTACAGGTAGTCCTCGACTTACAATCATTCATTTAACAACTGTTCCAAAGTTAAAAGGGCACTGAAAAGAGTGATTTATGACTGGTTCTCACACTTAAATCTGTCACAGCATGGACATGTGATCAAACTTTGGAAGTTGGGCATGTATTTACAAATGTATTTACAACATTTGCAGTGTCCCGGGGTCATGTGACCACCATTTGCAGACCTCCCAGTTGGCTTCCGGCAAGCAAAGTCAATGGGGGAAGTTGGATTTGCTTCAGTTATTCACTGAACAACTGTGGCAAAAAAGATCATAAAATCAGACACAATTTACTTAGCAAATGCCTTGCTTAGCAAGGGAAATTCTGGTCCCATTTATGAGCATAAGTCGAGAACCACCTGTGCCCACCATTTTGCAGGCTTTTACATCTCCAGCAGATGCCACTACATAGGCAATGTTAGAAAATAAAAAAGGCAGGTGGTTAGATCCCTGTTTTGTTTGGAATGACATGCTAGACTTCCCCAGCAGAAACTGGAACTAAAAAACTTGCAGGCAACAGACTCAAGGACATAGCCTACTGATAAGTATTTTTATTTCAAGACTAAAGAAACTGTTAAGAAAGAATTCCAGCAACTGTCAGGTCTAAAAATTCAGATCCTATTTATAGGAGAAGCAGAGTTCAATTCTTGAAGCTCCTCATTCTGCCCACATACTGCACTGGATTGGGGCCACCTGTGCCCTCTTCCTGGAATGGACAATTGATCTCAGAATGCTGGCTTCTGGCTGTGCAAGAACTTGCCCTTGTCCATATATGCCTGCCTACCTTCCCAGAAAATCAACAATGATAAAGGTTAATGCTAGTTTGCCTTCTGGAGGTATAGGTTTTCTGACTGGCTGGCTCACTCTGGCAGCTCATTCTACTCTCCAAATAATAAATGTGCCACTAGCCTCAGTTATTCTCAGGGGTGTCTGCAGGGAGGGGTTAAAAAATGGTGACCAGAATCGTGCAATTAAATTCCTTCTCCCTTTTTAATGAGTAATGCAACGTAAAAATGGAGCAGGGCTTTGCCTTCATGCCTTCGGCCTCTATTTTTATTTCTTTGAATCCCTGCTACAGATACCCCTGCTTGCCCCTGACCTGTCACTGCAGATAAAGATAGTTAATGAGTAGTGGAGAACGTTAAGAAAGAGTATGTATAAGAGTTTGGAGTGGAGGGGTTCTCTATAAATTTGAAGATGTGATGGAATTCTTTCATTGTCCTGTCAGTAATCCATCCCAAACTGCATCCATTGTGATGGCAGGATGCACATTTAGCTTGGGGATGTGACATATACTGTTTATAAATGAATAAGGAAACATTGAGGAGTAATGTTTAGGACTGGGTCTATTGAAGGGGTCATTTTATAAAGAAGCTTTGATAGGGACCTAAGAATTACAGATGTCCACATGGCCACAGAAAGATGGGAAATATCAATGTATTTCTCATGCAATTGCACCTTAATACCAGCACTGTATCCCTGTATTTTGAAAAGCAGATAACTGGATACAGTCTGCAAACTTGATCCACCCTGGGAAAGGTGATAGAACTAAGTGCAAGTACCATCATCCTGCTTTACCCAGTCTGGCAGATATTCAGATTAGTATTTTTAAATTTTCTGAAATATATACAGACTGCAACATACACATATCCATTTAAATAAAACTTGCTTTGCACCCTGGTGAGTCATCTTCTGCAGGCAACCTGCGAGACATACTCTTTTCTTATTAAACTGCTAAGTCGATAGTTACATCATTGCTGCATGGAAGATCAGAGAAAAGTTTGATTTTTTTCCCCTCCAGGCAAAAGAGTTCTCTGAGATGCACCATCTATTCTGACTATTTCTGTTTCCTTTTCAACAATAACTTACATATTTAAGTATATTTTTGAGCAATGATAGTACAGAGCCATTTCTGCACTCTTGCTCAGTGATTAGCAAGATCCACTTTCGTCTTAAACCACTGTCTTTCACAGCAGTGACCTCCTGGTGCGTTAGACTAGCTCCTATTATCTTTACCTAACATTGGCCACATAGCTAGGAAACATTAAACACCAAATCCAATGAGGTTCAAATGGATAGTTTAATTTTGTGGCTAGTTTTATTTTTATGCTATATTGCTGTACTTTATGTTTTTTAAATTTCTAAACCACCTTGAATTTTTATTTATTTATTGGGTATTAGATAAATACTAACAATGTAAAATGAAGCAATAGCTTTAAAAATTTAAAACAAATGAATGTCATAAACACAAAAATGGAGCTAGCCCTGTTTTTCCTGAATTGTGAGAGAACTTAAAACCCTGCCTGTCTGATGGACCTGAGAAGGAATAGCGCTGAAGGCAAAATAGTTCAAAATATTGATCCAAAATAAAATTCAGTCAATTGACAAAACTCTTGGTGTAATGTGTTCCTTAGCTTCACCAGAATCAAAAAGGGCTTCATTGGACTTCCTTCCTTCCTTCCTTCCTTCCTTCCTTCCTTCCTTCCTTCCTTCCTTCCTTCCTTCCTTCCTTCCTTCCTTCCTTCCTTCCTTCCTTCCTCCATCAGATATCCAGGCTACCCACTTCCAGAATGACTTTGGGCAGTTTCACAACTGAATCAGAAAGAAATAATGCCACATTAGAAAGGAATAGCTGTCACTGAGAAAAAACAAAACAAATAAAAGCACTCACTCAATCCACAAATAGAGGGTTCCAATAACACACAAAGACCTGGGGGTGGGGGTGGGGAAAGGCAGGTTTTTAAGGCTTGTTTAAAGGAAGTAGGATGAGATTCATACAAATCTTTGGGAGGATATTGTTTAGAAGTGCAGCAATAGAGAAGGCTCACGTCTAGCTTGTTGCCATACTTTAATCAACAGGACTTGAAGTAAGCCTACTCTTTTGGATTGTATGGGATAGAGAAACACTTTGGGAGGAGATCCCTATATTCCTGGAGATGTAGCTCTGTAGCATTGGAAAGTTTAAATTATTGTGAATTCAGTCCATATGAAAGAGACATTCTTGTAAGACGTTTAATGTGAGTGCACCAAGATCACAAAAAAATTAATAGTAAGTTTTAACTAAATTCCCCCAAGTGCAGGGCCAGGAAATTATATGACACCACTAGAACTTCATGAGGTGCATATAAATATCGTTGTTTTTAACCCATTAGTGCCCACAATTGTTTTGCAAGCAGGCAGCTAAAATAAATAAAATGAAATGGTTTTGGCCTTTGAGGCCAGCCTGTCCCACTATGATGAGCAGCAATCCATACTGATCAATGTACCATTGCTAGCATTTAGGAAACTGCTAGTCTAGTGTAGCTTATACTGGTTGGCTGCAGCTGTCCAGGTGCCAGCCTGGAGGGTTTTTTTTTAAAATCCTCCCTGGACAGAGTTCAGCTTTGGTCTGGAATTTCTCCATGCAAAAAAAAAGAGTGCTTTAATACCAAGAGCCGGCCTTTGGGGGATACAACTCCATTTTACTGGCTAATCAGACTGAATAAATACCACCAGTGGTGTTTCACTATTTTGAAGTCAGGCATAGGGAGTATTTCTGACTCCAAGAAGAAAAAAGGGTGAAAGAGCACAGGACATTAATCACTGTCTCAAATAATCCAAGTGAATATCTTACTGTCTAATTATATTCGATCTTTTAGAACTGAAGAGCTGCCCCAGGGTAGATTCTTTGTTTAGTGTCTTACAAAGTAATCCATTTGTGAACTAAAAGACTTTTCTGTTGTATGCCCTGAATGGAGTCCAGCTTAATTCCCAGTTTTCCAAGAATGAACCAGAGTTCATAACACTGACGGGAAAAATTAGGTTTGTTATCATGAGTTAGTTTTATCACTTGAAAGGAGATCTTTGGACTTTATACAACTTCTAGTGTATTTTATCAATATATTATACCCTGGCATAGATCATTTTTTCAGGCTTCAAACAAATGTCTTTTATATGAATGTTTGTTTTATCTTTAATAGACAAAGGTGGTTTGTTTCAGTCTACTCCACCCATTTGTTTCTAGAAAAATACATTTAAAAAGAGTTAACTGAATTCTCGTTGTTGTTAACTATTGCAACAAACAAATCAGCCTGTTTAAGGTAAGTCTCACTGTTGAACAAAGACAGTAACTGGAAAGCTTGCTTTGTGGGACTATCAGTGCTATTTTCCAAATTGGGTCCTTCAGCTAGGTGGAAGATGATTGTTCGGTTCCTTAAGCGAAGGAGATTGTAGAAGACTGGATTTTCTGCATTCCAACTTGCCTATTTATCAGGACTTTTGATTTTTCAAGGTTGAATATTTCATTTATAAACTACATGCAGCTTTAAGCAGTGATCCTCTTTATTGTTCACACTGAGATATTAACCCATTTGAATGTACACTGTGAACATATAAAAGAACAACTTGTTAAGCTTCCCAGAGTCCACTGGACTGGGCAGCTATATTAAAAAGGTAGAGGTAAAGGTTCCCCCGCACATGCGTGCTAGTCGTTTCCGACTCTAGGGGCCGGTGCTCATCTCCATTTCAAAGCCGAAGAGCCAGCATTTGTCCGAGGACGTCTCCGTGGTCATGTGGCCGGCATGACTAGACACCAAAGACGCACGGAACGCTGTTACCTTCCCACCGTAGTGGTCCCTATTTTTCTACTTGCATTTTTATGTGCTTTCGAACTGCTAGGTTGGCAGAAGCTGGGACGAGTAATAGGCGCTCACTCTGTTATGCGGGACTCGGGATTCGACCCGCCAAACTGCCGACTTTCTGATCGACAAGCTCAGCATCCTAACCCACTGAGCCACCGCATCACAGCTATATTACATTTGATTAATACAGTGGAATATAGGATGGACAAATTTTTCTTGCCCTACCCCCTCGGGCATTTGCTGATGATTCCTAAGCACTTTTCTCCCACTGGATTTGTCATTTCAAGGAACAGCACTTCTCATTCCTCATCATCCAACTGTTCTTCCACATCTGCCCGATGTATTCAGTCCTGGGGAAGATCTTAATTTTCCTTTCATAATAATTCAGTTTTAAAATAGGGTGGCATAGAATGACGCATTTATATTTTTATCAAATCTGTTTCAACTGCTGCTTTCTCTTAAGTTTATTTAAACACTCAGGCTCTTTTTCTAGGGGAAAAATTACCCCAAGCCCAAATACAAACTGGGACACAGCCAAAGCATGGCCCAGTGTTTGATATGATAGATGGATTGATGGTTTTCATTCTAGGGAAGGGGACTAATATTAAAATATTATCCCATGACTTATTTCAGCATGTCAGGCTTCTTTGTTCCTGTGTACTAGGCCTTTGACTTCAGTGGACAAAAAACAAAGAAAAAATAAAATGATCAAATGAAATCCTACCATCATTTAAAAACACCTTCTAGAACAGATGTGTAAATGGTATATATTGGAGATGCCCTTTTACCATTTCTTACTGTAAGATGTAATGTAGTTTTCAAATGTAATTTGTAAGGTGACTGTGGAAGAGAAGGCTGCTTAGAAAAAATGCAGCACTTGTGCTGCCTTTCTGCCCCATCATTTGAGCCTTTTCCTCAGTGTCAGCATCACAGAGTTGCCAATAAAACTGCATTCTTGAAACAGGAATGGGAGGATAATGGAGGAGATGAGTGTTTTGGAAGTGTGCACCCACTTGCAAACAAAAAAGCAGCTGCATAAAAGAAGTTTTTTTCCTACAAAGGAGTGGAAGGTCTACAGAAAAAGGAAATATACAGGGGCAGCAAAGCATGATGTGGCCATTAACAGAGAAGAAAAAAAAACACAGGAGAAATCCAAAATAGAGGAATTAAGGTAGAAGGCAGAATGGGATTTGTACGAAAAAAGCATTGCTATGTAGCAGTAATACTACTGAGTACACTATCATAATAGTAAAGAGGTGAGGTTGTGATAGTTATATAGTATAGAGGAAATACTGTAATGGTAACTGAATAGTAGCATAATAAAAAAGTAAAAGGTAAAAGAGTCCCTGTGGATTTTACTCCATTAGTCGTTGCTGACTCTAAGGGATGGTGCTCATCTCTGTTTCAAGGCCATTGAGCCAGTGCTATCCAAAGACATTTCTGCGGTCATGTGACCAGCATGGCATCATGGAACTCTGTAGTATAATAGAGTATACTAATTGTTATACTAATAGTAACTAGCATAGTAATATAGTTGTTGTGTAGTGAGTTCATTGCGCAGGAATGGAGAATCTGAACTGAGAACTGGGTTGTAGCCTGCAGCAATTTATAGCCTGGCCCCTAGGTGGCAGCCAATAGGTTTAAAGCAACCCATTGCCGCCTAGGGGCAGCCAATAGCAGCACTGGAGACGGGGAGTCTGAGTTGCTGGAGAGACGTTAGCTAGCTCCAGCTTACCACGTGGTGTTACAATTGAGCCCAATACATAACAATAGTAATAATAGCAACATAAAATAGGATAGAGATAATAGAAAGCACCTGCATATAGATTTGTAAATTTCACATTTCGCTTATATTTTGTTTTGTTTTTTCAAAATAAAGCATATTCCCAATTCTTAGAGGGATATATAAAAAGAATAATTATGCAGGATCCAGTTCTTTTGTGGCTCTTTTCAGGATTGAATGTAAGTATGGAATATAATCATAAGAACAATAGTTATTTTCAGTGAAATAAAATGGAAATATAGTTACATTTGCAAGAAGGGATGAGGCAGACATGCCACTCAAAAGCCCAGCAAGCTCCTCAGCTTGGAAAAAAATGTCACACCCATGCTGAATGGAGACATGACCCATGAACTGTAGGAGTGTGCAATTGTTGGGTTGGGTAGGAATAGATGACGCCAGGATAGAATATAAATTCGAATGTTTAAAAGATACTCCTGTTGTAGGTAGATGACATGGAAAAGGTTTTTGACACCTTCATATTGGGAAAGGACCAAAATAGCTTTTAAAAAGACATTTGATTTAACAAAAAATAGATATTGTTAAGGGTAGGATTAGATTATTTTAAATGTATTTACAGACTCTTTTGCTCTAACTCCCTCCTCTTCTCCCCCCTCCCCTATAATGGAAGGTCCGGGTTATAACCACTGTGGGAGAGTGGTTATGATTTACATCTGCTGCCTCTCAGGGGTGAGAGCTCTGGGTGGTATTGCTTCCCCGGTTTTATGTACCAGGCTGCTCCCCGGCCTCGACCGCCGTGAGAGGGCGGGATTCGATCCGCTCCGGGGTTTCCCAGCTCTAGTGGCAGTGGAGCTGGGCTGACTTTCTGGTCATTTGCCTTCGACTTATTTAATTTTAAGATCCTCCCGTGTCGATCTGGTCTGCCTTGCTGTCTTTTTTGTCGGACCTGTTTAAGATCATGCGTCTGACTTATTCTAGCACGGTATTATACGCCCTCAGGGGGTCCCCCCCATCCTGGGAGCGACCCGCCTTATTATTTACACCTCCTCTTGATGAAGGGCCCGATTGTTGGGACCCTGAGAGATGGTTGGGCACGGGTAGGGGCCTCCGATATAAGCCAAATAAGAGGCCCCTGATTAGTTTTCTGGTTAAATTTTTTAGGAGGTTAGGGAGGGGGGTGGGAACTTCTTTTGGTTGTTCGGATATGGGGGGCAGTCCAGCAACCGTTGTTCAGGCCAGGGCCGGGATTGATCGCGGAGGGGAGGAGCGGGGGTCGGTTGCCCCCGGGGCTCCAGGGCAAGTCGTGGGATTGCCCATTCCCACAACGTTAGGGAATGGCAGCAGGTGCAGGAACAGAGGGCCGTATCGATCTCAGGGAAGGCCTCTCCGCTATTTGCAAGCGGTGAGGCGTTCCGACCCTCTTGTTCTTCCCCGAGGTCCCGGGAGTGAGGATGTGCAGCCTCCTGAGCTCCGGCTGGTGTACTTGAATGCCAGGTCTGTCGTCAATAAAGCTCCTCTCGTCCGTGATTTGGTCGAGTGTGAGCAGGCGGACCTGGCTTGCATCACGGAGACTTGGTTGGGCCCAGAGGGCGGTATTCCTCTGGCTGATCTTTGCCCACCAGGTTTCCGGGTGTTACACCGGCCTCGGGCTCAGGGTAGGGGTGGGGGAGTGGCTGTTGTTATGAGGGAGACCTTAGGTCCGCGGGAGGCCACCGTTCCCCAGATAGTCAGATGTGAGTCTCTCTTTTTGAGATGCGGCCCTGGTGCGCAGTTGGGCTTGCTGCTGGTGTACCTTTCGCCTAGTCACGCAGCAGCAGCCCTGCCTGAGCTCCTCAATGTCCTCTCTGGGTTGGTGGTTGAGTTCCCGAAACTTATAGTTTTGGGGGACTTCAATCTACCATCTCTGGGAGGATCATCTGAGTTGGCTCAGGAGTTCATGGCTTCCATGACGGCCATGGACCTGACGCAAGTAATTTCAGGACCGACTCATGAGGGAGGCCACATCCTTGACCTAGTTTTCTTATCTGGTCGGTGGTTAGATGATCTTGGTGGGGGCTCTCCAATTATTATGCCCCTGTCATGGACTGATCATCATCTCCTGCGGCTGGTCTTCTGTTTTGCTACCCCCCGCCGTTGGTGTGTGGAACCAGTTAGATGGTACCACCCCAGACGCTTAATGGATCCCGAGAGGTTCCAGGCAGCGCTGGGGTCCCCACCTGCCTCCCCCACTCACAGCTCGGCAGATGCCTTAGTGGAAGCCTGGGAAAGGGCAGCCACTGAGGCTCTTGACCAAGTTGTACCCTTGCGGCCCCTGACCCGATGCAGATCCCGTCGAGCTCCATGGTTCTCCGCGGAGCTCCGGGAGATGAAGCGTCGGAGACGGGGCCTAGAGAGCGGTTGGAGGTCCAGCCGATCCGAATCCGACCGATTGCGACTAAGAACCTACATTAGGTCTTATCTCGCTGCGATAAGGGTGGCGAGGTCTAATCACTTCGCTACCCTTATCGCGTCCGCAGATAATCGCCCGGCCGCTCTGTTTAGGGTGACTCGCTCCCTCCTTAATCAGGAGGTGAGGGAGGAACCCTTGCAGGGTCGTGCCGAGGAGTTTAACAATTATCTGTCGGACAAAATCGCTCGGATTCGGACCGGTCTGGACTCTGACTGGGCAGAGTCTGGCGATCAGGACACGGGCGGTCTTGTCGATATCACCTGGGAGGAGTTTGATTCTGTGACTCCGGAGGAAGTGGACAGGATTATGGGGAGACTGAGCTCCACCACATGTTTATTGGACCCGTGCCCTTCCTGGCTGGTTTATGCAGCCCGGGAGAGGACACGCAGCTGGTTCCAAGCAGTTATATCAGCTTCTTTGAGTGAGGGTAGCTTCCCTGCCGTCTTGAAAGAGGCGGTGGTGAGGCCTCTCCTCAAGAAGCCTGTCTTGGACCCAGCTGTATTGAACAACTTTCGTCCGGTCTCCAACCTTCGCTTTCTTGCGAAGGTTGTTGAGAGTGTGGTGGCGCATCAGCTCCCTTTGGTCCTGGATGAAGCGGATTATCTAGACCCGTACCAATCGGGTTTCAGGCCCGGGCACAGCACGGAGACGGCATTGGTCGCGCTGGTGAATGATCTCTGGAGGGCTCGGGACAGGGGTCATTCCTCTGTTCTAGTCCTATTAGACCCCTCAGCGGCTTTCGATACCATCGACCATGGTATCCTGCTGTGGCGTCTCAGGGGATTGGGAGTGGGAGGCACGGTCTTACAGTGGTTCTCCTCCTATCTCCAGGGACGCTCGCAGTCGGTGTTGACAGGAGGGCAGAGGTCGACCGCGAGGTCTCTCGTTTGTGGAATTCCTCAGGGGTCGGTCCTCTCGCCTCTCCTGTTCAACATCTACATGAAACCGCTGGGTGAGATCATTCGTGGCTTTGGAGTTGGGTATCATCAGTATGCTGATGATACCCAGCTTTTTCTTTCGACCCCAAACCACCCCAGTGATGCCCTCAACGTGATGTCCCGTTGCCTGGAGGCGGTTCGGGTCTGGATGGGGAGGAACAGACTTCAACTCAACCCCGACAAGACCGAGTGGCTTTGCATACCTTCATCCCGGGTCTATTCGGATATTCCATCTCTTTCTATGGGGGGTGAATTATTACCCCCCGTAGATAGGGCTTGCAACTTGGGAGTCCTCCTAGATTCACGGCTCACCTTGGAAGATCACATGGTGACTGTGACTAGGGGGGCTTTCGCCCAGGTTCGCCTGGTGCGCCAGTTGCGGCCCTATCTTAGCCGGGATGATTTATGCACGGTCACTCACGCGCTCGTGACCTCTCGTCTAGACTACTGCAACGCTCTCTACATGGGGCTTCCCTTGAGGACCACCCGGAGGCTCCAACTGGTACAGAATGCAGCCGCGAGAGTTGTGTTGGGAGTCTCCCGATACTCCCATGTCACACCTCTGCTCCGTGAGCTGCATTGGTTACCAGTTGTCTTCCGGGTGAGATTCAAGGTGCTAGTAATGGTGTTTAAAGCCCTACATGGCAGGGGTCCGGAGTACCTTAGGGAACACCTGCTGCCGGCGTCTACTTCCCTCCGCCCTGTGCGTTCCCACAGAGAGGGTCTCCTCAGGGTGCCACCGGTCAGAGAATGTCGACTGGTGGCCCCCAGGGGGAGATCCTTCTCTGTGGGCGCCCCGGAGCTATGGAACCAATTACCGGTTGAGCTCCGGACGGCGCCCGATCTTCGCTCCTTTCGCCGCGATCTGAAAACATACTTGTTCGAGCAAGCCGGCCTGGCCTGAGGGGGGATTGGTGGGGTCTTTTTACTATTTTTATTGGGGTTTTTACCATGTATTACTGTATTTTTTAATCGGGCATGTATTTAATTATTTTTTATTTTTTGTAAATCTCCCTGTTTTATTCTTGCCCTGTACACCGCCCTGAGTCCTCCGGGAGAAGGGCAGTATAGAAATATTAATAAATTAAATTAAATTAAAATTAAAGCCCTGTGGGTTGAGAGAAGCTTGCCATAGATCAGTTTTTCTTCTCTCCCTTTCCTGGGGATGGGAATGAAGGTTAATTCCATTTCCCATAAGTTTCTTTTTTAAAAATATATAATTTAGAGGAGATGGCTAAGATTCTTTCTGATCAATTACTACTCAGGTGTAGAATTGTGTTGATCTACTGAAGATCATACATGGATCATCAGTGGTAGACTTGGTTCAACCTGCTGCCTCTGTGAGGCTTTTTAAAAATCTCACTTATGTTGTCTGTGTCTCTGCATATTGTAGCAATTTCTTGAAATTCTAGAAGATAAATATGAGCATTCAGAAAGGTAGAACTAGACTGGAAGATAGATGGAATAAGCAATAATTCAACTGATTTAAACAGAAACCGATGTTACTTGAAAAAGGTGGATTTATTTGTTGCTGTCATTGGGACTTTCCTTTTTTTTGTATTTTAAGTGACTGATTCACAGGGGCTTTATTATTATAAAGAATCATTTCTTCCATGCCATTATTATTATTTTTTTTTAAAAAAATATATATACAAATGGGAAAGTTTTTTTAAAGATACTATTGTAATATTGGAAAAGTAATAATAATAATAAAAAAAGGATCAGCAATCATCAGCACGTTTCATGCTGGCAAGTACAGCTTGCCGATTCAGGGAGGGATGGGTAGCACTACAAGACAGTGGTGGGGAAAGACTATTGATATATTTAAGGAATAGTATATGGAAAAAGGGAAAACTACACATATTCCCCACTTCCACTCTCTGTAGATAAGGACACCAATATAAAAGCCTTTTTCTAAAGTTAAAATGGTACAATCAATAGAATGAGAAAATATCCCAGTGCCTAGTCATATAAAGGCAGCAGTTTAGGTCCCGCAACAAGTCAGTGAGAAATTACAAAGCTTTGCTCAGGTTTGGATCTGAAATTTCATGAGACATCTCCATGGTACATCAATTTGCTAAACTCATTGGCACTTATGGCTTCTACTTATACTGTTCTCCTGCAGACACACATATCAAAAGCAAATTGCACAAAAATTGAGTTCCACTATGTCCAGAAATGATTTTTTTTAAATTTTCAAATCAATATAAAGGAAAGGGAAGCTTTCAGACCACAGAGGTAAGCTTCTTACTATTTTCTATTCAAAAGTGCCTTAGTAAGTCTCAGAGTATGGAGAAGGAACAATATATTGCTTTTCTAAAATGTTTATATGAACATTCACCATTTGTAGAAAACTAATCTTTCAAGACAAAAAACTCTTCTTAACACAAATACATGCATCAAATGCATGTCAATTGCAAATTAATACTGAACTTTTTTTGCATCCAAATTCTACATCAGAGAAACAAGCAAATCTAGCAGGCTGGTACAGAACATTATATAAGGATCAAATGCAAATGCAATTAGCTATGTGTAAGCTAAAAATTATTGATAATTGTAACAAAGATGTTGTTATTTAGTTAATAATAACTGTATTAGCCCAAGATGAGATAGTAGATATTAAGGGAAAAAGAGAGGAAATATCTGATGTTGTAACATGTGGTTTATATTAAAGATTTATATATGCTATTGAACTATTGATTAACCCAGTCATCATGTTGCTTTTTAAACTTTCAATTGTAAAATGTAGCCTTGGTGGAGCAGTGGGCTAATGCCTCCTTAAGTAAAACCAGCTGCCTGCAATTAGTGCAGGTTCGCATCCCACCAGGCTCAAGGTTGACTCAGCCTTCCGTCCTTCCGAGGTAGGTAAAATGAGGACCCAAATTGTTGGGAACAATTAAGCTGACTTTGTAATAATGCCACTTGGGGGTGTGTGAAAGCCCTAATAAGCAGGCATATACATAGAATGAAGGCTACTGCTAAGCTTGTAAGCCGCCCTGAGTCTTCGGAGAAGGGCAGGATATAAATGGAATTAAAATAAATAAAATAAATAAATGTCTTTTAATAATTATGATATGTTACTGAGATACTAAAGAAAGTTATTTTGGCCATTTCCATATGGAATCTTTGCAGAAGATCAGGAAGAGTTCAGAACTTTCCAATCTTCCAATCTTCTGGTTATGGGAACTGCTTTGATTTATTTCTGGCTCTGCAGCAATCTATTAGAAACCATAGACAGGTTTGCTTGCTTCCTCTTCTAAGTTTTCTTAGTATCCAGGCTGATTCATAAAAATCTAATTTGGCTGCAAAATAGTTGCATGCTCACCAACATCTTCATGTTGATTTTACATGAGAGTAAAATGTTCACCTGGACTTTTAAAAATGCATTTCAAAATAGATGCAGAAACAGGATGAGCCAAATGTATGCTTGGAGATGAGGCAAAGGTATAGTATACAATATATATATATATATATATATATATATATATATATATATATATATATATATATTTAATTAATTTAATAATTTAATATTTGCATTTGTATACCGCCCTTTCCCTGAGGACTCAGGGCGGTTTACAGGGAATTAAAAATCAAAACATACAAAAGTTAAAACCAATTTAAAAAGCATTAAATTCACCCTGTACATTAAAACCCCAGTTAAAAATTTTCCCCTCAGCCTGGGCCCGAGAGCTCAAAGAGCCAGGTCTTCAGGCCCCGGCGGAATGATCGGAGGTCGGGAGCAGTCCTCAGCTCTACTGGCAGCTGGTTCCAGAGGGCAGGCGCTCCCACTGAGAAGGCCCTATCCCTGGGTGTCACCCGCCGGCAATCTCTCACCGGCGGAACCCTGAGCAGACCCTCCCTGTGGGAGCGCACTGGGCGAAGAGCGTTTGATGCCGGCAGCAGGTGTTCCCTCAAATAACCCGGACCCAGGCCATGTAGGGCTTTATAGGTGATAACCAGCACCTTGAATTTCACCCGGAGGGCAACCGGAAGCCAATGCAGCTCGCGGAGTAGAGGTGTTACATGGGAGTATCGGGAAACCCCCATTACAACTCGCGCGGCCGCATTCTGCACCAGTTGAAGCCTCCGAGTGGTCTTCAAGGGCAGCCCCATGTAGAGAGCGTTACAGTAGTCCAAACGGGAGGTCACAAGCGCATGAGTGACTGTGCGTAGGGCGTCTCGGTCCAGATAGGGACGCAACTGGCGCACCAGGCGAACCTGTGCAAAAGCCCCCCTGGTCACGGCTCCTATGTGATCTTCAAAATTGAGCCGTGAATCCAGGAGGACGCCCAAGTTGCGAGCCCTATCAACGGGGGGTAACACCTCACCCCCCATCATTAGAGGTGGAATAACTTGGTTAACCCGAGACGCCGATATGCACAGCC